>NC_090819.1:108950161-109288018 GCF_000390325.3 Nicotiana tomentosiformis | reverse complement strand
AGGTGACTTGTGTTTTCCGTCACTAGTCATTGGCCGGCAGTATAAACATTCAAAAAATATATTAAAACTAATTAACATCTGAAAATGATTAAGAATATTATTGTTTTTTATGAATAATAATGTAGACAACCATACGAATTAACTTTTTCTGTACCAAGAGAAATATGATTATTAGAGTTCATGTGTTCATGAGTCATAACAACGACGATTACTATTATTTTTGTTTTGCGTCTTCTGGGTATTATTTTTCCCGACAAAAGCAAAACAAATTCACAGACCAAAATTATATTTATGTTTAACTTTGTTATATAGCCTCCATAGCACGTGTTTCAGGTTCAAACAGCAAGATTTTAAAAAGTTGTTAGAGTAATGCACATGATAATACTTTGACTAAAAAATGAAGGATTATAATCTCTGGATTAAATTCGGAATTAGTTTATCCCACGTTTAATAGAATTTTTACTTTCGAAATTAATAATTCAGGGACTATCTATACTACAGAGGTGGTATTATTTTTATCCCATATTGCGGGTGGGACAACAAAAGGGCAGCTCGGTGCACTAAGTTCCCCTTATGCGCGGGGTCCAGGAAAGGGCCAGATTACAAGGGTCTATTGCGTGTGGGATAACAATTCCGAAATTATTAATCACGATATTTCCTCCAAGACTGCTTTTTTCTTGTTTTAGCCTCTTTTAAGGTCCAAATATACTCCTGTACTTTCGAAAATGGTCTAAGAATACCCCTCGTTATACTATTGAGTTATCTATACCCCTGCAGTCATACTTTGGGTTCAAATATATCCCTCATTTAAACGGAGGGACACGTGTCATCGTCTTGTTGGCCAATTCTAAATATTTCCTAATTAATTAAAAAGACCCATTACCCATACCCGAAAAGTAATTTTCTAAAGCAATTTATTTTTGTAAAAACTTTAAAAACTGATTTTTTTTACTAAAAACTAAAAAAACAAAAAAAAAAATTTCCCAGTTTTTGTTTTAAAAAGTAATTTTCTAAAGCAATTAAAAACTGGAAAAAACTGAATTTTTTTTAAATAAAACCTGAAAAAAAAGAAAATATTTATTTTTTCAGTTTTACAAAAATATTTCTTTAGAAAATTACTTTTCAGTTTTTTTTTTAGTTTTTACAAAAAAAGGTTGCTTTAGAAATTATTTTTCAGTTTTTTTAAAGCAATATTTTTCTAAAAATTGGAAAAAAATATTTTCGATTTTTTTAGTTTTTAGTAAAAAAAAACATTCATTTTTTTCAGTTTTTACAAAAATATTGCTTTAGAAAATTATTTTTCAGTTTTTACAAAAACATTGTTTTAGAAAATATTTTTTAATTTTTTTAAAGCGGTTTTTTTTTGTAAAAAATGGAAAAATAATATTTTCGTTTTTTTTTTCTTCAGTTTTTAGTAAAAAAGAATTTCAGTTTTTTTTATGTTTTTACAAAAAAAATTACTTTAGAAAATTACTTTTCGGGTATGGGTAATGTGTCTTTTTAATTAATTAAGAGATATTTAGAATTGGCCAATAGGACGATGTTAAATGAGTGGTATATTTGAACCCAAAGTATGACTGCAAGGGTATAGATAACCCAATAGTATAACGAGAGATATTCTTAGACCATTTTTTAAAGTAGAAGAGCATATTTGGCCCTTTGCCTTAATTTAATTCACTACGAGGGAAGACAGAAGATGGTCCTCATCCGTAGAAAATGTGTCACTATTACCTCTGTTTTAAATTATTCGTAGTAACTTTCTTTTACACGCCATTTTAAAAAATATTAATTAAGAAAAATTTATGATTATTTTATCTTTGTTTATGTCTTAAGATATAATTATCTTCATTGAATATTTACTTTATGTATGTACCATCCCCTTCTTCAAGAATAATTACTATTATCGGTAAAATAAATAAAAATATTATTTTTGTCTTGAACTTCTAAAATGACAAATAATATATGACAAGTATTTTTAAAAAATACGACAACTAATTTGAGACGGATGGGTACTTCCTCTATTTAATTTATACATTACTATTTGGAGAATCAAAGAAATTATTCTTTGACCATATTTTTTTAATCTTTTATAAATATTTGGAATCATAAGGTATTATGACTTATAAAAATTTTTATGTAGCTTTTTAATATGTAATTTTTTTTTTAAAAAAAACCTTAAGAATCTATGTCTAAAATTACTATCTAAATTAAGAACTTTGACCCTCGTAATTAGTGTTGTTCAAAACTGAACCGTAACCGTTAACCGAACCGCAAAAATGACTTATTGACTTATTGAATTATATGATCAACAAAAGATGTTTATCATTAGTGCCATCTAAGAGAAAAAAAGAGCTTTATTTTACAAGAATTATCTATTGAGATTAAGAAGACTATTTCTCTCTTTCTGTACATGAATTTGTTATTAGCAACATTGCTAAAACCAACTGGATTATATAAATGCTCGACTAGAGAGAGGCGAGCACCGAGCAGATATAATGCTTTACTCCATTTTTTTTTTCTTATCTCTAATTCTCAACTTTTTTTTATTGTCTATTTAGTTTAGCCGATAAACCGTTCAATAATCGCTAATCCGATACCAACCTGCGCAATGCCTTATTGGATGGCTAACAGATTACTATATTTATAAACCGATAACTAATAAGCCAAATCGTTAACATAAATATACGTCCGATCCGCCCGATAAACACCTATGTACCTTTCAACATAAAGTGGAAGAAGGGAGTAATTTTTTTTTCCTTATGCATGATAGCCAGTTTGAAATATGCAAAGGCAAGAAATTGGCGACATATTTGGTCTTCATTCCCTGAATAAATTTTTTCATAAATACGTAGTAAGTGTATATATTAATTGCCCGTCACTTTTTTCATGTTGGATTTGAATCAATAAAGCACAAAGCTAGAATTATTGAGTAGTTGTGCGATAAAAGAAAAATAATAATTATTGAGTAGAAATCAAGTGGTCCATAAACCATAATGTGGATCACGTATGAAATTGAAAGGGGCATTTCCAGACAGGATAAAAAAGAACCTGCTGGCATAGTATTAATAAACGCGGTCTAACATGTGAACTGGATTATTCTATCTGCTACAGAAATATAACGCGAAATGTATATTTTTTGGGTGTTCCCGTAAAAATAATAGCCGATAAAAATATGGGGTTTTAATATTTTTTGTATATGTGTGTATTATTTACAAATAATATATATATTATACATTTTTAGCTAGCGAATACAATTAATTTCATCCAACGGATGAATTTTATATTTTGCCCTAAAATAATCTAGGGAAGAAAGTGTATACGGTCGAAATCGATTTCGGCCTTCGTACGACTGGTCGAGATGGGAATATAATAAACCGAAGAGCGTCTTCATAATTTCGGGATAAGATCCGAAGTCGGGTTATCGAGCTTCGAGTTTCAGGGACCGATCAATACCGAACTCGAAGTCATTATCGAGCTTAAGAGCCAAAGACCGACCAATGCTGAGCCCGAATGAATATCGGGCCCCGAGTCAAAATCGAGCTCGAATCAATATCGAACCTATAGACAAGAGCCGTTACAGCCGCACTAAGAGAGAGAATCTCGGCAGGAAAATGGGGAAAAGCTGATTTATCATAGTTTCCCACTATGTATTTTTAATTATATTTTAATTAGGATCCTCCACTATAAGAGTGGTGGCTATTATCTCTGTAAAGGAGGCATTCATTAAGGCAGTGATATACTATAACTCAGATATCGTTGATACACTCTCATATTGAGAGATTATCCTTTTGAGCTTTATACTTTATTTCATTTTGCTTGTTCATAAATCATCCCCCCTTCAACTTTGTTTATATTTTCATTCTTTATAGTTAATACTCGATATTTCCGCTTATACGAATTTGTGTCAAGTTATACCACGTACCCTTAGAACTATGTACAAATTCAACTCTAATCCGTTTTTTGGGTAAATAGAAAGGTGCCCACTGTGGGGCTAAGGATAACAATGGTTATTTGATATGAATCTGCAAAACACACCATTTTACGCTTGTTTTCGGAAGTATCTTTGATTTCGGATTAGCAACGACGAGCTATCAATTAAATGGCCTTACCTATCGACAACAGAGTTGGTCTTCAAGGTGAGAACAACAACTTCACGCCTAGGACCGAAAAGCCGCTTGTCAACGCCATTGGAGCTCGAGTCGAAGTGCCATTAGACGTTAGTTCGCATGTGGCCATTGAGGCAAACCTATGTTTTGAACCTGAAAATAACATTCATGGTGGTATTAGATCTGCAGCTCGAGATACCCATAACGTTGAGGAAAACGGAATCAGCTTGCGTATGATTTTCGAAATGTTGCAAGTTCAACAAGCAGCAATAGCTCAGTTGCAGAGTCAATCCCAGATACCGAGCAGGCCGGAGCCCAGTCCACCCCGAGAAGTCACCCACAGAACGGAACCAGCTATAGTCAGGTCAAATGAGTAAGAGTCGAGGACTAATCCAGAAATTGCTAAGATGTTCGAAGAACTGACCAAACGAATAGAATCGGGAGAAAGGAGGATCGAGGCAAACGACAAAAATGTGGAAACATATAACTCCAGGGTTGAACAGATCCCGGGGGCACCACCGATATTGAAGGGCTTAGATTCCAAAAAATTCATACAAAAGCCTTTCCCCCCCGAGCGCGGCTCCTAAACCGATCCCAAAGAAGTTTCGCATGCCAGAGATACCTAAATATAATAGAATGACCGACCCCAACGAACATGTAACCTATTACACATGTGCCATCAAAGGGAACGATCTAGAGGACGATGAGATCGAATCTGTATTATTGAAAAAATTCGGTGAAACCCTGTCAATGGGAGCGATAATATAGTATCATAATTTACCGTCTAACTCTATCGATTCTTTTGCTATGCTTGCAGATTCTTTCGTAAAAGCACATGTTGGGGCCATAAAGGTTAAAACCAGGAAGTCGGACCTATTCAAGGTAAGACAAAAGGATAACGAGATGCTAAGAGAATCTGTATCTCGTTTCCAAATGGAACAAATGGATCTACCACCAGTCAAGGTCTAAACGAATGAAGCTCGATGGCTTCATAGCGGTTGAAGCATAACCTGATTGAGTACCCAGCTATAACTTGGGCCGATGTGCACAATCGACATCAATCCAAAATAAGAGTCGAAGACGATCAGTTGGGTTCTGGACCCGCTATAAGAAGGGACATCAATCGAGAACAAGGTCCGATCAGGGACCGATACCGACCATATAGTGGAGACCACAGGGTCAATGAATCGAGACGTAACCCCGGACAAGGCAATAAAAGAAGCAATCGAGGTCAAAGGTCTCAGGGGCTGATGAACAGAAATGGGTTCGATAGGCCTACCAGACCTAAGGAAGCACCACGGTTATCAGAGTATAACTTCAGCATCGATGCATCCGCCATCGTGTCGGCTATCGGACGCATCAAAGACACTAAATGGCCTCGACCCATGCAGACCGATCTTGCCCAGAGGAACCTCAATCAGATGTGCGAATATTATGGCACCCATGGCCACAGAACAGAAGATTGCAGGCAACTAAGAGATGAGGTAGCCCGGTTATTCAATAAAGGGCACCTTCGAGAATGTTTAAGCGACAAGGCCAAAAACCATTTCAAAAATAGGGATTTCGGTAAACAAAATGAACAGAAAGAACCACAACACATCATCCACATGATCATCCATGGCATCGATACCCCTTAAGGGTCGGTGCTTAAATGCACTAAGACATCGGTTATGAGAGAGAAACGACCTCAAACTCAGGATTATGCACCCATAGGAACCCTGTCCTTTAATGATAAAGATGCAGAACGAGTCATGCAACCTCACAACGATGCACTGGTAATATCCGTACTTATGAATAAAACTAAAGTTAAGTGTGTATTAATTGATCCAGGTAGCTCGGCCAACATTATTAGATCGAAGGTCGTAGAATAGCTCGGTCTACAGGACCAGGTCGTACCCGCAACCCTGGTTCTAAACGAATTCAATATGGCATGTGAAACTACCAAAGGCGAGATAATTCTGCCGATAAACGTGGCCGGGACCATCCAGGAAATGAAGTTTCACGTAATCGAAGGCGATATGAGGTACAACGCCCTTTTTGGAAGGCCATGGATCCACAATATGAGAGCTGTACCTTCGACCCTCCACCAGGTTATTAAATTCCCAACATCAGAGGGAGTCAAAATAGTGTACGGAGAACAACCAGCCGCAAGAGAAATGTTTGTCGTCGAAGAAGTAATTCTGATATCCTCACCTTTGTCAACAAAGGGGTCGGACTTGAAGGGGGGAACGTGATGCCAAATAGCAATCATAGACATCATCTTCAACCCAACTAGAAAATCAGAAGATTGACTAAGATGATAAGCAAAGGATCCCTCGATCCTTCGTGGTCCCCGATGATTCCGACGCTACCCAATAAACGGTTGAAGAACTGGAGCAAGTCACACTAATAAAACTGTTTGCCTGAACGAAAGGTATACCTAGGAATGGGATTAACCCTCGAACTCAGGAAAAGGCTTATTCAATTTCTTATTGATAACATAGATTGTTTTGCTTGGTCCCATTTAGATATAACAGGGATCCCATCGGATATAACGATGCATCGGCTAAGCCTGGACCCTAGGTTCAAACCGGTGAAGCAAAAGAGAAACCCAATCCGAGGTAAAGCAAACATTCATAAAGGACGAGGTAACTAAACTTCTCAAAATATGGTCCATTCGGGAGGTGAAATACCCCGAATGGTTAGCCAATGTAGTTGTAGTCCCTAAAAAAGGGAACAAACTTAGAATGTGTGTAGAGTATAAGGATTTAAACAAGGCGTGCCCCAAAGATTCTTTTCCGCTGCCCAACATCGATCGCATGATCGATGCTACTGCCGGCCACGAGGTCCTTACTTTTCTCGATGCCTATTCCGGGTATAATCAAATTCAAATGAACCCGGAGGACCGAGAAAAAACTTCATTTATCACCAAGAATGGAACATATTATTATAATGTAATGCCCTTCGGGCTAAAAAATATAGGAGCTACTTACCAACGCCTAGTAAATAAAATGTTTGAGGAACAAATAGGTAAATCAATAGAAGTTTATATTGATGACATGCTAGTTAAGTCCCTGCGCGCAAAGGACCATTTGGCTCATTTGCAGGAAACGTTCGAGATTTTAAGGAAATACAACATAAAGCTCAACCCCGAGAAATGTGCTTTCGGGGTCGGTTCGGGCAAGTTCATTGGCTAAAGGTATCGAATCGGGGGATCAAAATCAACTCGGATAAAATTAAGTCCATCAAAGACATCACCATCGTAGATAGTGTAAAAGCCGTGCAGAAGCTAACCGGACGGATATCGGCCTTAGGCCGATTCATTTCAAGGTCGTCGAATCGAAGCCACAGATTTTTCTCTCTACTAAAATAGAAGAACGATTGTTCCTGGACCTCAGAATGCCAACACGCGTTAGAGGAATTGAAGCGATACCTATCGAGCCCACCACTGCTTCACACTCCAAAGGCAGACGAGAAACTTTGCTTTTACTTGGTAGTATCGAAAATCACGGTAAGTGGTGTCCTAGTTCGAGAAGAGCAAGGTTCGCAGTTTCCCGTTTATTATATAAGTTGAACCTTAGGAGAAGCAGAAACTAGATATCCACACTTAGAGAAATTGGCACTTGCTCTAATAAGCGCCTCTAGAAAGTTAAGACCATACTTTCAATGTTACCCCATATGCGTATTAACCACTTACCCACTTCGTAATATTTTGCACAAGCTCGAACTATCGGATAGATTGGCCAAATGGGTCATCGAACTCAGTGGGTACGATATCAAATATCAACCCCGGACAACCATGAAGCCTCAAATTTTAGCGGATTTCGTGTCCGATTTCATGCCAACCTTCGTACCCGAAGTTGAAAAGGAACTCTTGTTAAAATCGGGTACACCATCGGGTATGGACCCTCTTCACAGACGGTGCTTCGAATGTGAAGGGGTCTGGACTAGGCATCGTTTTGAAACCGCCCATGGATAGCACTATTAGGCAATCTATCAAGACTTCTAGGTTAACTAACAATGAGGCCGAGTACGGGGCTATGATTGCAGGTCTCGAGCTAGCTAAAAGCTTGGGGGCAGAAGTCATTGAAGCCAAGTGTAACTCTTTACTGGTGGTGAACCAATTAAACAAAACCTTCGAAGTTTGAGAGGATAGAATTCAAAGGTATTTGGACAAATTGCAGGTAACTTTGCACCGTTTCAAGGAATGGACTTTACAGCATGTACCCCGAGAACAAAATAGTGAGGCCGATGCACTTGCAAACTTGGGGTCATCGTTCGAGGAAGATGAGATTAGCTCGGGGACTGTCGTTCAACTCTCAAGATCCGTAATCGAGGAAGGTCACGCTGAGATAAACTCCACAAGTCTAACCTGGGATTGGAGAAACAAATATATAGAATACTTCAAGAACGGGAAACTTCCATCGGACCCAAAGGAGTCAAGAGCTCTACGTACAAAAGGTGCACGGTTCACCTTATCCAATGATGGAACACTGTTTAGAAGGATGTTCTATGGTCCACTGGCAATATGTTTGGGACCGGGAGATACCGACTACATCCTACGTGAAATTCACGAGGGTACTTGTGGAAATCATTCCAGTGCCGACTCATTAGTCCGAAAAATAATCAGAGCAGGATATTATTGGATCGATATGGACAAAGATGCAATGAAGTTTGTTCGAAAATGCGATAAATGTCAAAGACATGCACCCATGATTCATCAACCCAGGGAACTTCTCCACTTGGTCCTATCTCCTTGGACTTTCATGAAATGGGGAATGAACATCATTGGCCCCCTCCCATCCGCCCCAGGTAAGGCTCAGTTTATTTTGTTTATGACTGATTATTTCTCTAAATGGGTTGAAGCACAGGCCTTCGAGAAAATCAGAGAAAAGGAGGTGATAGACTTCATTTGGGACCACATCATATGTCAGTTCGGGATGCCATCCGAGATTGTATGTGACAATGGAAAATAATTCATCGGAAGCAAAGTAACCAAATTTCTCGAAGACCACAAAATCAAAAGGATCCTATCAACACCTTATCATCCCATCGGGAACGGACAGGCCGAATCGACCAACAAACCATCATCCAAAATCTTAAGAAAAGATTAACCAACGCTAAAGGAAAATGGAGAGAAATACTACCCGAAGTCCTATAGGCATACCGCACAATATCAAAATCGAGTACCGGAGCGACACCATTCTCATTGGTTTATGGTGCCGAAGCTCTTATCCCGGTTGAGGTCAGAGAACCTAGCATCAAATTTTGATATGCAATAAATGAGTTAAACAACGAGACGATGGACACAAGCCTAGAATTATTGGATAAAAAATGAGAACCAGCTCTCATCTGATTAGCCTCTAAAAAACAACGGATCAAAAGGTATAATAATCGAAGAACCAATCTTCGATATTTTAAAATCGGGGACTTAGTGCTAAGGAAAGTCACCCTCGACACCTGAAATCCAAATGAAGGGAAACTGGGTCCTAATTGGGAAGGACCGCATCAGGTTCTCGAAATCGTCGGTAAAGGATCCTACAAGCTCGGTGTGATAAACGGCAAACAACTACCAAGCAATTGGAATGTGTCGCACCTAAAACGATACTACTGCTAAGGTACGACCCTCCCATGTTCATTTATATTTCGAAACTAACCCTCGCAGGAGTTCGACCAGGAACAAGGATGGATTATCCAACCCGAAGCCTTTAGGCCTGAAAGCACGCGTTGCACTCTTTTTCCCTTAGGCCGGTTTTATCCCAAATGGGTTTTTCGGCAAGGTTTTTAATGAGGCAACCATTGATCGTGCTAACTTAGAACAATTCAACAGTATCCAAGGCCTCTTTACAATCAAACTCGAATACCGGGGGGCATTACCGTCGAATATATCAATTTCAATCGTCAAGTTCAATGCAAGGAAGTTACTTCATGACAACAGGGTTTCGATAGGAAAAATTGTAAGAGCCAAATGGTCAAAACGAACCATGCTCGTGTAGTTTGCTCGATCCCTAGCACAAAACATGAACACATGTATAATGACATAAAGAAAAATTTCCCCTTCACCGATATCTCATATCTCAGAATCCATCCTCTATTTCGTGATCTATTATGCAAACAGGCTCAAGGGCTGACCATTACCCCATAAATCGGGGACTGCCAACCGAAAAGTCAACGAGATCAAGCCCCACATAAGCCAACGGGCTACATTACTTCGAGTCCGGGTGATCCTCACTCGACCATAAAGCCTACGGGCTACAGCACTTCGAGTTCGAGAAATCACTCACTCGACTACTATGCCTGCGGGCTACATTTCTTCGAGTCCGAGCAAACGCTCACTCGACTATTAAGCCTACGGGCTACAACACTTCGAGTTCGAGCAATCGCTCACTTGACTACTAAGCCTAAGTGCTAATCTTATTTCGAGTTCGAGCAATCACTCATTCGACCATAAAGCCTACGGGCTACATTACTTTGAGTCCGAGCAAACGCTCACACGACTATTAAGCCTATGGGCTACAACACTTCGAGTTAGAGCAATCACTCACTCGACTACTAAGACTAAGGGCTAATCTTATTTCGAGTTCGAGCAATCAATCACTCGACCATAAAGCCAACATGCTACATTACTTCGAGTTTGAAAAAACGCTCACTCGACCATAAAGCTTACGTGCTACAACTCTTCGAGTTCGAGCAATCACTCACTCGACTACTAAGCTTACGGGCTACATTACTTTGAGTCCGAGCAAACGCTCACTCGACTATTAAGCCTATGGTCTACAACACTTCGAGTTCAAGCAATCACTCACTCGACTACTAAGACTAAGGGATAATCTTATTTCGAGTTCGATCAATCACTCATTCGACCATAAAGCCTACATGCTACATTACTTCGAGTCCGAGCAAACGCTCACTCGACTATTAAGCCTATGGGCTACAACACTTCGAGTTAGAGCAATCACTCATTCGACTACTAAGACTAAGGGCTAATCTTATTTTGAGTTCGAGCAATCACTCACTCGACCATAAAGCCAACGGGCTACATTACTTCGAGTTTGAGAAAATGCTCACTCGACCATAAAGCCGACGTGCTACAGCTCTTCGAGTTCGAGCAATCACTCACTCGACTACTAAGCCTGCGGGCTACATTACTTCGAGTTCGAGAAAACGCTCACTCGATATTAAGACTACGGGCTACAACACTTCGAGTTCGATCAATCACTCACTCGACTACTAAGCCTAAGGGCTAATTTTATTTCGAGTTCGAGCAATCACTCACTCGACCATTAAGCCTACGGGCTACATCATTTTGAGTTTGAGAAATCACTCACTCGACTACTAAGCCTAAGGGATAATCTTATTTCGAGTTCAAGAAATCACTCACTCGACCATAAAGCCTACGGGCTACATCACTTCGAGTTCGAGCAATCACTCACTTGACTACTAATCCTAAGGGCTAATCTTATTTCGAGTTCGAGCAATCACTTACTCGACCATAAAGCCTACGGGCTACATCACTTTGAGTTTGAGAAATCACTCACTCGACTACTAAGCCTAAGGGCTAACCTTATTTCAAGTATGAAAAAATACTCACTCGACTACTAAGCCTAAGGGCTAACCTTATTTCAAGTCCGAGCAAACGCTCGCTCGACTATTAAGCCCGCAGGCTACATAACCCTGAGTCCGAGCAAACACACTCGACTATTAAGCCTAAGGGCTATTTTTAATTCAAGTTCGAGCAAACGCTCACTCGGTTATAAAGACTACAAGGTCCGACTTCGATCAAATTGCCTAAGGCCTCGAACTTATGAAAAACTTTCATAAGGCATGAATGAAACAAAATCTTCACAAGACAGAGAATAAAACAGAGGCAAGTTGGGAAAATAAAAGATCTTTATATATATATACAATAATGTTTACCACGTCCGAACAAGACCCTACACAAAAGACCAAAATGGAAACTAAGGGCTAAGTTTCTTGGTTATCTCCGGGGGCGGTCTCTTCTCCATCAGGCTCCTCCCCTTTCTCGGACACACTCTTGCTCCCATCATCACCATCATCATCATCATCATCATTATCATAGTCATCATCATCGTCATCATCGGAAGCCAAGGCTTCAACATCAGCTTCGAGGTCTTTAGCCCTTTTTATCTCTTCGGTGAGATCGAAACCTCGAGCATGGATCTCCTCAAGGGTCTCCCTCCGAGATTGGCATTTAGAAAATTCAGCAACCCAATGTGCTCAAGTTTTAGCGGTCTCGGCTGCCTCTCTTGCATGTACCTGAGCAGCTTCAGCATCGGCCCGATAGACGGCCACAAATGCATCCGCATTAGCTTTTGCTTTTTCGGCGTCAGATTCGGCCTTGGTAAGTTTGGAGGCCAACTGAGCCTAGAGCTCCTCTATTTTCCTTGCTTGAACCGAGCTCCTATCCTTTATACCTTGAAGTTGACTATCGGCCGATAATATTTGGGCCCGAACAATTTCTTTTTTCGCAGCAAGGCGGTCCATGCCATCTTTCCATCCCATAGTCTTCGCCCTATTATATCAACATCCTCACGAAGATGCCCGATCTTCTCGAGCTTCTGCTGCAGCTGTGAGATCGAAATATTATCCTTCGATCCTGAATCAAGCCCATGAGTTTTTAAGATTATCATTACCTGGTCAGTCAGGTCGGTCTGGTCTTGATGAGCCTTGGCCAACTCAGCTCAAAGGCCCTTGATTTCTTCTTCCCTTTGCTCGAAAAGGAGTCTAAGGGCATTCCTCTCCTCCATGACCCGTCGGAGGTCGGCCTCGAACCGATACAGTTCAGCTCGAGACCGAGAACATGCTTCTCGATGAACTGTTGCGGCCTACGAAGAAAGAAGAAAAGAAGTCAGAAAAGAAGTGGTATCAACAAAGGGAATTAGGGCTTACCCGATTCAGAGCCTGCTGCACTTCGTGGAAAAGACCCAACGCATCATTAGGTCCGGCAACATCCTCGATACCGGCAAACAAGTCACGAAAAGGGTCATCTCCTTCATGAGGCCTGTCTACCTCAAGGGGCCCCAAATTTTGGGCCTCTCGAATCGCCCCTTCAGAAAAGGCGGGGAGAGTAGGCAAGTCTCCGATTACAATTACCCCAAGCGAGTCGCTTGGGACGTTCTCCTCGGTTCGGAGAGCTTCGGGATCGGCCCTTTTGGATATACCTGCCGGTTGTCGACTTCGGTGGGAGGCATCCTCGATCTCCATTAACTCGGGGACTTTGCCCGAATCCTTCTCCTATACCACCTCAGTATGAGGCGGAGACACGCGAACCACCATCGATCCAGCTGCCTTTGAGGCATCAATGGTTTTCTTCACTCGGGCCACCAGTACGGACCCGTCGTCTTCTTCTTCCTCGTCTTCATCCCTTAGACGCTGAACTGATTCTTCGGTCAAAGGGATTATATTCTTCCTCGGCTTACGAGCCGTCCTCGTCTTCAGTTTTAGATATTCGGAAGTAGAGGCCCTTTTTTCTTATTATCCTTCACCGGTTTTGGAATAGAGGCCGAAACCTCTTCCTCGCCGGACGGGGGCCTCAAAACTGCATCTTTGCCCAGGCCTACATACAAGAAATTTGATTAAATATATGGAAAGCATCTTGTTCGAACTATCAAAGATACGAGAAAAAGGCTTACCATGATTTTTGGCCTCCCATCGGCCCTTTGACAAATCACGCCATGAGCACTCGGCGTATGTATCGGTCGAAGCTAGGCCTCGTACCCAGTCAGGAATTGCACCGGGCATCCAAGGAACTGCTGCATCACAAAAGTGGATATCAGTGAGAAAGAAATGAAGGGACAAAACAGTAAGAGATAACAGCAGAGTTACACTTATGCTTCATGTTCCACTCCTCGGGAAATGATATCTTTTCGGTCGAAATTAGATCCGAAGTCTTCACTCGAATAAACCTGCCCATCCAACCTCAATCCTTGTCCTCGTCTATGCTCGAGAACAGAACCTTGGTAGCCCGGCGCTGAAGTTTTATTAACCCGCCTCGAAAGGGGCTGTACAATCGAATGAGATGATCGAGGGTGAAAGACATCCCCTTGATTTTGTTCCCAAAGAAACGAATCAAAATAACGATCCGCCAAGAAAAAGGATGGATCTGGCCTAGCGTTATTTGGTATTGACGGCAAAAATCAATAATAACAGGGTCGAGAGAACCTAACGTGAAAGGGTAAGTATACACACTTAAAAACCCTTTCACGTGAGTGGTAATATCTTCTTCAGGAGACGGGATTACCACTTCTTTGTTCTCCGAGTTGCAATCTTTCCTTATCTGTTCGAGATGCCCCTCGGTTATCGAACACATATACCTCGATACTGGCTCGCATCGATCGGGAATCGATGAGCCTTTTGTTGACCTTAAAATCGGAGGTAAGAATACACGCCCCAGGAACACCCTCCTCAGGCCGTGGCTCCACCGATATTTTGTCGACGGCAAGCTGTGAAGAAGAAGCTTTTTTTTTTGAGGAACGGTTTTTGATGTTTTCACCATTTTGGTTTTGAAGATCAAGAATAGAAGGAAATGAAAAAGATATGGTATTTTGAAGAAAGGTTTTGCGGTGAAAATCACAGAAGAAAGATTTTGCAGTAAAAATCACAGGCTTGCAGATAAACTCAGAAGATGCTAGAAAGAGCTTAGAAAATTTGGAAACTGGAGATGTAAAAATGATAAATGATAAAAAGAGAAGTTATTTATAGATTGGGGAATGACGGTTCAATATCAGCAGTGATCGACCACCGTCTGACACGCATTTAATGCCTTGGTAAACTGAACCGACTAGACAACTATCACGTACGTCATGGTCGGGCTCGATGCAAACGCCAGTGTATATCTGATCGAGCCATTGGGAAATCATATCGTTTCTCATCACATCCTTCCCGTGAAACAAGGGGACTATCTGTATACGATCGAAACGGATTTCGGCCTTCGTACGACTGGTCGAGATGGGAACATAATAAATCGAATAGCGTCTTCATAATTTTGGGATAAGATCCGAAGCCGGGTTACCGAGCTTTGAGTTTCAGGGACCGATCAATACCGAGCTCGAAGTCATTATTGATCTTGAGAGCCAAAGACCGACCAATGTTGAGCCCGAATCAATACCGAACCCCGAGTCAAAATCGAGCTCGAATCAATATCGAGCTCGATTGAGTATCGAGCTCGAGTCAATATCAAGCCTGTAGATAAGAGTCGTTACATCCGCACTAAGAGAGCGAATCTCGGCAGGAAAATGGGGAAAGACTGATTTATGATGGTTCCCACTATGTATTTTTAATTATATTTAAAGTAGGATCCTCCACTATAAGAGTGGTGGCTATTATCTCTGTAAAGGAGGCATTCATTAAGGTAGTGACATACTATAACATATTGTTGATACACTCCCATATTGAGAGATTATTCTTTTGAGCTTTATACTTTATTTCATTTTGCTTGTTCATAAATCATTCTCCCTTCAACTTTGTTTGTATTTTCATTCTTTATAGTCAATACTCGATACTTCCACTTAGACGAATTTGTGTCAAGTTATACCACGTACCCTTAGAACTACGTATAAATTCAACTCTAATCCGTTTTTCGGGTGAACAGAAAGCAAAAGGGGAAGTATGCTAATTAATGAAATGAAGCAACTTGAACATGGGGTTTCCTGGGATAGTTGTGCTTTTGGCTCTTATATAATTATCAATTTTAACTGCTCAATTACTAAAATTGTAAATCGTTTTTACTCCTCAACTTACGGCTTAATAATAGTTTCCTTTTTAACCAATTTTTTTTATTGAATTCTTAAACCATATGATCATACTTGTCCTTAATGCTAAAAGAAAGTTCCAGCTTACTTTTACTCTCTATTCTAAGTCGAAGATCCATTATATTTGTAAAAGGCTGCTAATAAAGGGATCAATAACACGCTGTTATTTAAGTTAAATATGTTTAGGCAGATATATAGCATTAGTACCAAATTTAGTAATAATTGGGGGAATAAAGTCGCAATTCCTTGCATATGATTGAGACTTGAACTGTCTCATTCATCATTCGTTAGTTTCTACACATAATAAAATCTATTGCTGAATTCACATAATAATTAAGCAATCATTTCTTCTTTAATTTGCAAGTTGTATAACTTATTCATGGCAATCTATAATGCAGTACGCTGAGGAATCAAACGTGAATTGGCTTTTGCTTCATTGTTTCACAAGTTGCACTTGTTAGAGGTTGTTTGGTTGGGGAACAATTATCGGGAGATTAATAATACCGGGATTAGTAGTGGCAGTTATTCAGTAGATGTATTTTTATTGATAGATATTTGATTTATTGGACAAAAAAATAAAATATACTGGTATAATATCAAACGTGTTTTTAGTTTTTGTATACGGTTAAAATCGGGATCACCCGATTTTACTATTTGACCGAGACCGGGAGGTCGCATCAAAGGATGGCCTCGTAACGGAACAGACTAAACCATGGGGATAAGGTACCGAGTTCAGAATTGAGGTACCTATCGAAATCGAGGCTAGTAGCGATCGAAGCCAAATGAGACAGACATCGAGCAAGATCGAAGATAGCACAATAACAGAAAGGCGAGATATGCATGACTGATCGAGGATCATGGCGTAAATCTCGAAACGAATCAAATTAGAAATGATTAATTAGCTAATCATGAGATTTTCTTCTGTAATTAGAATTATACCATAAGTCGAATCCCTCTACTATTTAGGGGGGTGGGGGTTCTAATCATCTGTAGGACACATTGGTCACAGATATCAAAGCAATATATTTCTGTTTCTCGTTTATACTATTGTTCATCAGCTTATTATATTTTAATTGTTCTTGCATCAACCAGTTCGAGGGTATCCAAACTCGAGGGCTGAGTTCCATTCTGACACTCGTTTGCTTTACTTTATAGTTTATTTGTGTTATTAATCTTCATATTTATCAATTGGTATTAAGTGAAATCACGTATCCTTAGAACTACATTATAAGTTTAATTGTTATCCAATTTTAAGGGTAAACAGTTTGGCGCCCACCATTGGGCCAATGATAATAGTGATTGCTTAATACTGATTCCGATAACACACACTGCTTTACACTTGTTCTCGTAAGAATCTTTCTTTTCACGATAAACATGTCAAACGCACAAGCAACGCCTACACATGGTGACAACGACCTCAAATTTCACGGGAAATATGACAATATAGCCGCCCCAAGGATCGAGGCGCCTCAAGCTGACCTCGAGGGAGCACCAATTGCAAATCCTGTCGATGTCAGTTCACATGTCACTCTAAATACAAATTTCGGCGTTGATCCCGAAGGTAGCATACGCAGGGAAGTTCAATCAGGTGGTCGAGGTACGCAGGGCGGAGAAGATGGTGGAGTTAGCCTCCAATTGATATTCGAAATGTTAGAAGCTCAACAAGTCGCTATAGCACAACTACAAAATCTACACCGAACACCGAGTAGGATCGAACCAGAAGTCGTCTACAGGACCGAGCCTGTGCCGGTAAGGTCGAACGCCAACGAATCGGGGACTGACCCCGCCGTTATAAAAATGCCTGAGGAGCTCACTAAACAGATTGAATCGGGAAAAAAGAAAATCGAGGCAAATGACAAGAAAGCAGAGACATACAACTCCTGGATTGACCAAATACCCGGGGCACCGCCAATTCTAAAGGGTATGAATTCAAAGAAATTCGTATATAAGCCTTTCCCTCCAAGTGCGGCTCCGAAACCCATTCCGAAGAAATTTCGAATGCCAGAAATTCCTAAGTAGAATGGGACCACCGACCCTAATGAGCATGTCACTTCTTATACATGCGCAATAAAAGGGAATAACTTGGAAGACGATGAGATTGAATCTGTTCTACTGAAGAAATTTGGATAAAGCTTGTCGAAAGGAGCAATGCTATGGTACCACAATTTGCCGCCTAATTCCATCGATTTTTTCGCCATGCTTGCAGACTCCTTTGTAAAGGTACATGCTGGAGCAATACAGGTTGCGACTAGGAAGTCGGACCTCTTCAAGGTGAAACAAAAAGACAATGAAATGTTGAGAGAATTCGTATCTTGGTTCCAGATGGAATGTATGGAACTACCACCAGTCACAGATAATTGGGTTGTTCAAGCCTTTACTCAAGGTTTGAACGAACGAAGTTCGGTGGCATCACAACAGCTAAAGCAAAATTTAATTGAATATCCAGCGGTAACCTGGGCCGATGTACATAATCGGTACCAGTCAAAGATCAGGGTCGATCATGATCAATTGGGGACCCAGTCCAGTTCCTTTTATCCAAACAGGCCCATCGATAGAACTCAAAGGGACATCAACAGAGAACCCCAGTCTAACAGAGATCGGTATCAATCATACAACGCAGATCGTAGAATCAACGGCCCAGAACGCAATCCCATCCGGAATGATCGAAGGAACGATCGAGGATAGAGATCTCGAGGGCTCATGAGCAAAAGTGGCTTCGATAAACATGTCGATCCCACAGAAGCACCAAGATTATCAGAATACAACTACAACATCGACGCATCAGGTATTGTGTCAGCCATTGGGAGAATCAAAGATACTAGATGGCCCAGACCCCTACAAACTGATTCATCCCAAAGAAACCCTAATCAAATATGCAAATACCATGGTATACATGGTCATAGAACCGAAGACTGCAGACAACTAAGGGTGGAGGTGGCCCGTGTATTCAATGAAGGTCACCTTCGAAAATTCTTGAGCGACCGAGCTAAAAACCATTTCAGAGACAGGGATGCAAATAGGAAAAATGAGCAGGAAGAACCACATCACGTGATTCACATGATCGTTGGTGGGGTCGATATTCCACAAGGGCCCGTGTTCAAACACACTAAAGTATCAATTACTAGGGAAACACGAACTCGAGACTATGTGCCAGAAGGAACTTTATCATTTAATGATGAGGAGCAGAAGGAATCTCACAACCCTACAATAATGCTTTGGTAATCTCTATCCTTATGAATAAAATTCAGGTTAAACGTGTTTTAATTGATCCAGGAAGCTCAGCCAATATTATTCGATCGAGGATCGTGAAGCAGCTCGGCCTACAAGATCAGATCGTACCCGCAACTCGGATTCTCAATGGCTTTAATATGGCGAGTGAAACAACTAAAGGTGAAATCATCCTAAAAATAAATGTAGCCGGAACTATTCAAGAAATAAAGTTCCATTTGATCGAGGGTGATATGAGATACAACGCACTGCTCGGAAGACCCTGGAATCACAACATGAGGGCAGTCCCCTCAACCCTTCACCAAATGTTGAAGTTCCTAACACCGGATAGAGTAAAAACTGTGTATTGGGAACAACATGCTGCCAAAGAGATGTTCGCGGTCGACGAAGTAATACGGGTATCAGTTCTTTCGTCAACAAAGGGATCGGAGTCCAAAGGAAAACATGAAGCTAAATAACAACCACACCCACCAGCCTCAGCTTAGTCGGAGAAGCAGGGAAAGGACGAGGATGATGACTACTGGACCCCTCGATCCTTCATAATCCCTGAGGATTTCGATGCCACCAAATCGACAGTCGAAGAGCTGGAGCAAGTCATACTGATCGAGTATCTACCCGATCGAAAGGTATACCTGGGTACGGGATTAACCCCCGAGCTCAGGGAAAAACTCATTAAATTTCTTATCAATAATATGGATTATTTTGCTTGGGTCCCACCTAGATATGACAGGGATCCCGTCGGAGATCACTACACATCGACTGATCTTGGATCCGAAATTCCGCCCGGTAAAACAAAAGAGAAGGTCCTAGTCCAAGGTAAAATATGCATTCATCAAGGAAGAGGTAGCCAAACTTCTCAAAATAGGATCCATTCGGGAAGTAAAATATCCCGAATGGTTAGCAAACATGGTCGTAGTCCCTAAAAAGGGAAATAAATTTAGAATGTGCGTAGACTATAAAGATTTAAACAAAGCATGTCCTAAAGACTCTTTTTCTCTGCCGAATATTGATCGCATGATCGATGCAATGGCCGGCCACGAGATTCTTAGTTTTCTCAATGCCTACTCCGGGTACAATCAAAAATAAATGAACCCGGAGGATCAGAAAAAGACATCGTTCATCACTAAGTACGACACCTATTGTTATAACGTAATGCCATTTGGACTAAAAAATGTTGGTGCCACTTATCAACACTTAGTAAATCGAATGTTTGAATAACAAATAGGTAAATCAATGGAGGTTTATATTGACGATATGCTAGTTACGTCCCTGCAAGAAGAGGACCATTTGACACATTTGCAGGAAACCTTCGATATACTAAGGAAATACTACATGAAACTCAACCCAGAGAAATGTGCATTCGGGGTCGGCTCGGGCAAGTTCCTCAGCTTTATGGTATCAAATCGGGGGATCGAAATCAACCCTGATAAGATCAAGGCAATCGAAGACATCACAGTCATGGACAATGTTAAGGCCGTACAAAGATTAACAGGACGGATAACCGCCCTAGGCCGATTCATATCGAGGTCTTTAGATAGAAGTCACGGGTTCTTCTCACTGCTCAAAAAGAGGAACAATTTTGCATGGACCCTGGAATGCCAACAAGCATTGGAAGGATTAAAGAGGCACCTCTCGAGCCCGCCACTGATTCATACTCCGAAAGAGGATGAGCAACTCTATATGTACTTAGCAGTCTCGGAGATCGCGGTAAGTGAGGTCCTAGTTCGAGATGATCAAGGTACGCAATTTCCTGTTTACTATGTTAGTCAAACTTTAGGTGAGGGAGAGACCTGGTACCCACACTTTTTTAGCGCTTGCCCTAATAAATGCCTCTAGGAAATTAAAACCATATTTTCAGTGTCACCCGATCTGTGTGGTGACTATTTATCCCCTTCGCAATATTTTGCATACGTCCGAACTTTCGGGCCGATTGCCCAAATGGGCCGTCGAGATCAATGGGTACGACGGGATTAGTGGCCAAATGGGCCATCAAGTCTCAAATCTTAGTGGACTTCGTGGCCGACTTTACGCCAACAATCGTACCCGAGGTCGAAAAGGAACTATTATTAAAGTCGGGTACATCATCGGGGGTGTGGACCCTCTTTACAGACGGCGCTTCGAACGTGAAGAGGTCCAGGCTAGGCATCGTTTTAAAGCTGCCCACGGGTAATACAATTAGACAAGCTATCAATACTTCCAAGTTAACTAACAATGAGGCCAAGTATGAGGCCATGATTACAGGTCTCGAGCTAGGTAAAGGTTTGGGAGAAGAGGTCATCGAGGCCAAATGTGACTCCCTGATTGTGGTAAACCAAGTCAACAGAACCTTCGAGGTTCGAGAAGATCGAATGCAGAGGTACTTGGATAAACTACATGTGACTATACATCGGTTTAAAGAATGGACCCTACAACATGTGCCTCGAGAACAAAATAGCGAGGTCGATGCCCTTGCAAATTTGGGGTCATCAGTCAAAGACAACGATATTAGCTCGGAGACTGTCTTACAACTTTCAAGGTTAGTAATCGAAGAAGGCCACGCCGAAATAAACCCCACAAGTCTAAACTGGGATTGGAGGAACAAATATATTGAGTACCTAAAGAACGGGAAGCTTCCATCAAATCCTAAGGAATCGAGGAATCTACATACGAAGGCCGCACGATTCACATTTTCCAAAGATGGAACAATATATAGAAGGATGTTTGATGGACCAATGGTAATATGTTTGGGACCAGGAGATACCGACTACGTCCTACGAGAAATCCATGAGGGCACATACGGAAATCATTCTGGTGCCGAATCATTGGTTCACAAAGTCATCAGAGCATGATACTATTGAGCCGATGTAGAAAATGATACAAAAGAGTTTGTTCGAAAGTGCGACAAATGTCAAAGGTATGCGTCGATGATTCACCAACCCGGAGAGCAACTCCACTCAGTCTTATCCCCATGGCCATTTATGAAATGGGGAATGGATATCGTCGACCCTCTACCATCGGTCCTATGTAAAGCTAAATTTATTTTGTTTATGACTGACTATTTCTCTAAGTGGGTTCAAGCACAGGCTTTCGAGAACATTAGAGAGAAAGAAGTCATAGACTTCATCTGGGACCACATTATATGCCGATTCGGGATGCCTTCCGAGATCGTATGCGACAACAGAAAGTAATTCATCGGCAGCAAGGTGACAAAGTTTCTCGAAGATCACCAAATAAAAAGGATCATGTCGACGCCATATCATACTAGTGGGAACAGACAGGCCGAATTGACAAACAAGACCATCATTCAAAATCTAAAGAAAAGATTGAACGACGCTAATGGAAAATGGAGAGAAATATTGCCCGAAGTCCTTTGGGCGTATCGAACAACGTCAAAATCTAGTATGGGGGAAACACCGTTCTCTTTAGTATATGGCGCCGAAGCTCTGATCCCGGTTGAAGTCGGGGAGCCTAGTGTCAGGTTTCGATATGCAACGGAAGACTCAAATCATGAGGCTATGAATACAAGCCTCGAATTACTAGATGAAAAATGGGAAGCCACCCTCGTTCGAATGGCCACACAGAAACAATGAATCGAAAGGTACTACAATCGAATAGCAATCTTTGACACTTTAAAATCGGGGACTTGGTTCTGAGGAAGGTCACCCTCAAAACTCGAGACCCAAACGAAGGAAAACTTTTCTTGAACTGGGAGTGACTGTATCAGGTCCTAAGGGGCAAATCCCAAACTATAGGCTACGGCCAAATTAACACGGTTCAGAGACGTCCGAATTTGTTATAAAACATGCCTTCAAATATTCTAATAAACCGGTTAAAAAAGGCAACCCTCGGTTGAATTACTAAAGGTCTCGATAATATCGACCCTCGAAAAACCCTAAGGGGTAGCGAATTGTTCGAACTCCCGGACAATTTTGTGCTAAGGCATAACAAAGCAAAGGACTTCAATAACACCAATCCTCGAAAAACCTAATGGGTACAAATTTATCTCGTGCTAAGGCATGATAAATTTTTATGATTAACTTTTCAAGCCGAAAAGGGGAAAAGTCATTCTTTTGAGGCCATATAGGCCTAATTCAAGAGCCTAAGGGCCATTTTATTTTTTGAGTTCGAGAAATCATCTTTACTCAACTAAAACCAAAGGGTCATTCTACTTCGAGTTTGAGCAAGTACTCACTCGATTTTAAAGACTACACTGGTCCGACTTCGGTCTAGTTGCCTAAAGTCCCAAACTTGTGAGCAAAATCTCCATAAGGCATGAAGGCATATTTTCACGAGGAAAGAAATATAATAAAGACAAGTCAAAGAGAAAAAAGATCTTTTATCTATACGAAAATATTTACAAGGACCGATCAGGGTACCACACAAAAAATCAAAAAACAAAAAAGCCTAAGATTCCTAATTTTCCTCAGGGGCAACTTCTTCTCCATCAAGGTCCTCCCCATTCTCGGACCCGCTCTTGCTGCCATTATCATCGGAAAAGGCCAGCGCTCTAGCATCAGCTTCATGCTCTTTAGGCTTTATTATCTCGCTGGTAAGATCAAAACCTCGAGCATGGATCTCCTCGAGGGTTTCCCTCTGAGATTGGCATTTGGCGAGTTCAGTAATCCAATATGCTCGAATTTGAGTGGTCTCGACTGCCTCTCTCGCTTGGACTTGAGCGGCTTCAGCATCGACCCGGTAGACGGCCACAATCGCCTCTGCCTCGGCCTTTGCCTTTTTGGCTTCAGATTTGGCCTTTGCAAGTTCGGAAGCCAATCGAGCCTCGAGCTCCTTTATTTTCTTTGCATGATCTGAGCTCTTCTCCTTCATGCATCGAAGCTGACTTTCGACCGATGACAACTGGGCTCGAGAAGCCTCTTTTTCACCAGCAAAATGGTCCATACTTTCTTTCTACCCCAAAGTCTATGCCTTCATTATGTCGACCTCCTCGCGGAATTGCTCGATCCTCTGCAGCTGTAGCTGTAAGATTGAAATGTTAGCCACCGTTCCCGAATCGAGCCCATGAGCTTTTAAGATTTTTATTACCTGCTCGATCAGGTCGGTCTGATCTTGATGAGCCTTGGCCAACTCGGCTCGGAGGTCCTTGATCTCTTTTTATTTTTGCCCACTGAGAAGTTTAAGGGTATTTCTCTCCTCCATGAGCCCTCGGAGGTCGGCCTCACATCGGCTCGGCTCTGCTCGGGACTTTGAAAATGCCTCCCGATGGAGCGCCAAAGCCTATATGGAAAAAAGAAAGGAAGTTAGACAAGAAGAGAAGAAATAAACTAAGTATGATATCGACAAAGGGAGTTGAGACTCACCCGATTCAAGGCTTGTTGAGCTTCATCGAAGAGGCTCCATTCTTCATTCAGGTTGGTAGCATCCTCGACCCCGATAAAGTAACCACGGAAGGGGTCCTCCCCTCCATGGTCCCCGTCTACTTCGGGAGTCCTCATAGCTTGGGCCTCCCGAATTGCCTCCTCAGAAAATGCAGGGAGAATCGACGAGTCTCCAATATATATTGCCCCAAGTGAGCCACTTGGGGTGTTCTCCTCGTTGCGGAGGGCCTCGTAGATGGACCCTTCAGACACACCCGCCTTTTGCTCACCTTGGCGGGAGGCATCTTCGATCTTCGATGACTCGGGGACTTTACCTGAGTCCTTTTCCAAGACCCCCTCGGCTCGAGGTGGAATCTCCTTAACCACCACCGACTCAGCGGCCTTTGGGGCCTCAATGGTGTTTTTCACTCGGGCCACCAATTCTGAGCCATTGTCTTTATCTTCTACTTTTTCCTCCCTTAGTCGTTAAATCACATCTGCAGGCAGGGCAACAATATCTTTTTTCGGCTTACGAACCGGATTCTTCTTAGGCTTTGGATTCTCGGAGGTTGAGGTCCTTTTCATCTTCTTATCCTTCGCCGGCTTCGGAAATGGGGTTGAAGTCTCCTCCTCATCAGACGGGGGCCTCATGACCGCATCCTTTCCCAGGCCTGTACATGAGAAAATTGAATAAGTAGAACAAGGGCATCTTAATCAAATCATCAAATACACAAAAAATGGGCTTAACATGAGTCTTGGCCTCCCATCGGGCCTTTGCTAAATCGCGCCATGAGCGCTCGACGTATGTAAAGGTCGAGCCCAGGTTCCGAACCCAGCTCTTGAGGTTGGGAATCGCATGGGGCATCCAAGCGACCGCTATATCAGGGAAAAATACATCAATGAGAAAATACAAAGGAACAAATAATACGTGAAAGCTAACAGTGAGACGGGGCTTATGATTCATGTTCCATTTCTCAGGAAATAACATCTTCTCGGCTGGGATTAGGTCGGAAGTCCTCACTCGAATGAACCGGCCCATCCAGCCTCGATCCTTGTCCTCGTCTATGCTCGAGAACATCACTTTGGTAGCCCGACATTAAAGTTTTATTAACCCGCTTCGATAGAGGCAGGGGCTATTCAATCTGATAAGGTGATCGAGGGTGAAAGGGAGCCCCTCGACTTTGCTCACGAAGAATCGGAGTAGGATAACAATTCGCCAAAATGAAGGATGGATTTGGCCTAGGGTTATTTGATATTGACGGTAAAAATCAACGATGACGGGGTCGAGGGGGCCCATTGTGAAAGGGTAAGTGTAAACACTTATAAACCTTTCCACATGGGTGGTGATGTCTTCTTCGGGGGTCAGGATCACCACCTCTTTGCCCTCCCAGTTGTAGTCTTTCTTTATGTGCTTAAGGTATCCCTCAGTTATCGAGCATATATACCTCGACATTGGCTCGCATTGACCAGAAATCGACGAGGCTTTATCGGTCTTGAAATCGGAGTTTAGCGCGCACCCCCCAGGAATGCATTCCTCAAGACAGGGTTCCACCGGCATTTTCCCACCGGCCGGTTGAGAAGATGAAGCAACTTCTTTTTGTGGTACCGTTTTTAACGTTTTTGCCATTTTTGTGTAAGTTTGAAGAAGAGGAAGATAATAGGACTTGACGTTTGAGAAAGAATTAACAGTAAAACCTGAAGATTTGTAAAAGGGAAGAACTTAGGAGATGTAAAAGCTTTGGAGATTAGAAGGAAGTAAAGTTTGAATCAATGAGGAAGAGGTATATTTATTGGATTCACGGCGACGGTTCAAAGGCACTAGTGGACGACCACCAACTGACACTCATTAATGACTTGGGGAACTATACCGACGGGATGTTTCGGTCACTCCTGTCGCTTACATCATGAGGATGATGTCATGATAGGTCGAGGTAAAAAATTGAAGGCTTAATTCGTTTCCTCTCATTTCACTCCAAAAAACGAGGGGACTATCTGTATACGGTTAAAACCGGGACCACCTGATTTTACTATTTTACCGAAACCAGGAGGTCGCATCGAAGGATGGCCTCGTAACGGAACAAACTAAACCACGAGGATAAGGTACCAAGTTTAGAATCGAGGTACCTATCGAAATTGAGACTAGTAGCGATCTAAGCCAAATAAGACAGACATCGAGTAAGATCGAAGATATCACAATAACAGAAATGGTTAATTAGCTAATAATGGGATTTTTTTCTGTAATTGGAATTATACTATAAGTGGAATTCCTCCACTATTGGGGGGGGGGGGATTTAATCATTTGTAGGACACATTGTTCACATATATCAAAGCAATATAATTTTTTTTCTCATTTATACTATTGTTCATCAGCTTGTTATATTTTAATTGTTCTTGCATCAACCAGTTAGAGGGTATCCAAACTCGAGGGCTGAGTTCCATTCTGACACTTATTTGCTTTATTTTATAGTTTATTTTTGTTATTAATATTTATATTTATCAATTGATATTAAGTAAAAATTGAGTAACAATTAAACTTATATTGTGGTTTTAAGGATATGTGATTTATACCAGTACCAATTGATAAACAACGAATTAAATAGATATATTGGACAATAAAATAAATCAAACCGGTCTACAAACAAAGCCTCAACCTCGATTCGAGATAGTCTCGAGATTAGTTAATAAGAACAATAGAGGATGGAAGAAGCAGTGATGAACAGTGAGTAAGACAAAGAAACCAGCATATGTGTATATTCTTATCAGTGAATAATAATGCCTTACAAATGATTGGAACTTCTCTTTCTATAGTAGAGGAAACCTAATTATGGTATGTCTCTAATTACATAAGGAAAGCGTATAAACAACCAATTAACCGCTTCTGATTTGGTTTGTTCCGAGATTCACGCCATGATCCTCGACCAATCACGAATATCCGTTCCGAGATTCACGTCGTGATCTTCGACTAGTTACTAATATCTCGTCATTCCGTTATTATGCTCCCCTTGAAGTCGGTCATACTTGGTCTCGATTGTTGCTGGCCTCGGTCTCAATGTACACTTCGATCTCTAGGCTCGATGTCTCATCTTCGAGCTCGAGCCCGATCTATTATAAGGTTACCCTCAAGGCAACTCCCCTGCCAACGACATCAGGTATACCCGATTTCAACCGTATACAAATAGTCCCCTTGTTTTTTGGAGTATAACGAGAAGAAATGAATTTGAGACTCTGATTTAATACCTCGATCAATTATGATGTCAATATCGTGACGTAAGCGACAGAAGCGATTGAAGCGTCGCGTCTGCATAGTTCCCAAGGTCATTAATTAGCGCCAGTTGATGGTCGACCATTAGTGATTTCAAGCCATAAAATTGACTATTATAAATAGACCACATTCTTAATCTTTTCAAACTTTACTTTCAAACTTCTTCTAATCTTCAAAATCTCTTCTATTCTCTTAAAGTTCATCAACTTTGTCGGTTTCCATTTGCCAATCTCCTATTAAAATGCAAATTCTGCCTTTTCCTTCCTTAAACCTCATATAGCAATGGCAAAAACATCAAAGACCGTTCCCCAAGAAGAAAAGTCCTCCTCATCGCAGTCGGCCAGTGACAAAACACCGATGGTGCCACGTATCGAAGAGTGAATTCCGGGGCCATGTGAACTTACTTCCGACTTTAAAGTGGAAAACCCTCTTTGATTCTTGGCCGATGTGAGCCCATGTCTAGATATATCTATTCGATATCCGAAGGCGATCTCGAGCAGGTGAAAAAGGACTACCACTGGGAGAATAAAGATGTGGTGATTCCTACCCCCGAAGAGGACATCACCACTCATGTGAAAGGGTTCTAAAGTGTGTATACTTACCCTTTCACATTGGGTTCCGCCGATTTTGTCATAATCGACTTCTGCCGCCAATACCGGGTAACCCTAGGCCAGATCTACCCCTCTTTTTGGCGCATTGTCATTTTGCTCAGATTCTTCTCGAGCAAGATCGAGGGTATGTATTTCACCCTTGATCATCTTATTAGGCTATACAACCCCCGTCTTTATCGGGGCGGACTGATAAAGCTTCAGCGCCGGGCCACGAAGGTATTATTCTCGAGCAGAGACGATGACAAGGACCGAGGATGGATGTGCCGGTATGTCATTGTCAGGACCTCCGATTTAATCCCCACTGAGAAGATGCCATTCCCCGAAGAATGGAACATGAAGCATAAGTAGAACTTCACCGATAACGTTTGATTACTTGTTATGTTTCCTTTTACCTCTTCTCATCTATATTCTTCTTTACGGTGCAGTTTTCCCCTGGTTTCCTGGTGCAGTTCCGGACCTTGTAGGTTGGGTTCGACAACTAGTTTCAACCTCTTCGTATGCTGAGCGCTCGTGGCGCGATTTGGCCAAGGGTCGATGGGAGGCCAAAAATCATGGTAAGTTCCCATGTCCATGTTTGATGCTTTCCTGTGAAATACTTCTTTTTAACTTGATTTCGTCTCATACAGGTCTTGGATATAATGTTGTTTTGAGGCCGCCTCCCCTCGGGGAAGAGGAGGTCCCGAAGTCGACTAAAGACAAGAAAAGGAGAAGACTGATCCCGCCGTTCTATCTGCCGATGTAGCCCAAACGCTACGAGATGAAGACAAAGAGGGAGAAGATGCTGACTGCCTGCTGGTGGCTCGGAAGAGGGAAGGCATCGAAGCTACGAGAACTGCTGAGCCAGTGGCGGTAGAGGAGGTTCAGTCGCAGACCTAGGTGATCTTGGAGGAAGTTACGAGCAGAGTCCCCGAGTCATCAGGTGTTGATGATGCCTCCTGTCGTGATGGGAAACCAGCGGGTATGCCCAAAAAGTCTAGTTTTGAGGCCCTTCAAAGAGAAGAGAATACCCCAAGTGACTTGCTCGGGGCAATTAACATTGATGATTCGCCGCCCGCCCCACGTTCTCTGAGGGGCAGTTTCGGGATGCCCGGTCCATGGGGACACCCGATGTAGGGAAGGCCCCAGAAGGGGATGATATATTTCGCAGCTACTTCGCAGGGGTCGATAATGTTCCCAACCTGGATGCATCACTCATTTTTGATGAGGCTCAGCGGCTTCTGAACCAAGTGAGTTTTAGCCCATATTACTATGCTTGCGTTTGTTCTTATTTCTCTAGGTCTGATTTCCTTCCTTTCTGTACAGGCTACAACACTCCATCGAGAAGCGTCTTCCAAATATCGAGCTGAGCTGGCCTGATGTGAGGCTGATATCAAAAAGCTTACGGAGGAGAGACACTCCCTCAAACTCCTCTATGTGCAAAAAGAAGAGGAGATCGTAAGTATTCGAGCCGAACTGACAAGAGCTCATCAAGATCAGACCGAGCTCATTGAAAATATTTGGGAGCTCGTTATGTAACTTGATATTGGTGACTAACACTTTTATCATACAGGTTTAGCAGAAGGCCGAATTGGTTCAGCAACTTAGTGAGGAGGCCAGGATGAAAGAGGCAGAGACTTTGGGGTGGAAGCAGAACATGGACCGTCTCGCCTCGGAGAAAGATGCGATTCGGGCCCAACTATCTTCGGTTGAGCGTCAACTCCAAAGTGTGAAGAAGGAGAACTTGAACCGAGCCCAGAAGGTTAAAGAGCTCGAGACTAGGTGGGCCGCTGAGCTTGCAAGGGCCACATCCGAAGCAGAGGCATTCGTGGCCTCCTACCGAGCCGACACTGAAGCCGCTAACACTCGGGCAAAGGAAATTTCTGAAGCTGTTGAGGTTAGATTATCCCGTGTTGTCGATCATGCTAGGCGCCAGTCTCGACGAGATACTCTTGATGAGGTACATGCTCGTGGCTTCGACCTCACGACTGATATCGAGAGTGCAAAGGTTTTGGAGGATGAGGCTGGAGCTTTAATTTCCAATGATGAAGACTCTGCGAGTGGATCCGAGAGAGGAGAAGACGAAGATAAAGCTCCGAAAGATGCGGCTCCCGAGGCGGACTAAGCACTTAGGATTTTTCTCCTTTTGTTTTTTGTGTAAGACCCTGTGTGGTCTTTGTAAATACTTTGCATATATGAAAGATTCCTTTTCTTTCCGTTTCGTCTCCAATTTCTGACTTATGATAAATTTTGTTTTGCCTTTGCCTTATGAAAACTTTGTTGCAATCGGGTTGCTGCAGCCTCTATAATCGAGTGAGCAATAGCTCGAACTTAGAGTAGAACAAACCCTTAGGTTTTTTAGTTAAGCGAGGGCGAGTCCCCGAGCTCAACAATATGTTCGTGATTTTGATTTCGGATGGCTTGATCGAAGCCGTAATTGTACTGTTTTTATAGCCGAGTTCGAGTAAGTTTCAAACTCACAGTAACAGACCTCTTAAGGTTTTATATCAAATAATGATGAATCCTTGAGCTATATTCAAGTCAGTTTTATTTGAGCTCGGAATAGTGGATCTGTTAGGTCCGAACTGAGTGAGAACAAAATTTTGAACTCTAAGTGTATTGGCCCTTAGGCTCTTTAGATTGGGCCGATATGGCCTCTAAAAGATGGCTATTTTTTCCCTTTTTCGGCTTAAAAGACTTAGTAAAAAATTTCTTTATGCCTTAACACGTATTCTTTACCTATTAAGTTTTTTGAGGGTTCCATGTCGATTGAAACCCCTTTGCTTTTTATGCCTTAGCACGTTTGTATTAAGACAATTTATACCTCTTAAGGTTTTTCGATGGCTGATTTCATCGAACCCCTTTTTATTACTTGCCGAGGGTAGCCTTTTTTAACCGTTTATTTCAAAGAATTCGAAGGCCTATTTTTATTGCGGGATTCGGACATCTCCGAGCCGCCTTAATTTGGTCGTAGCCTTTGGGTATGCCTCTTGGGCTTATTTCCTGATAACACTTCAAACTTGTTCGAAGTGTTAGTCCCCGAGAGTGATGTCCTTGGCCTATAGATCGAGGGGTGCCTCTTTGAGGTCTTATGAATTTGAGTTTAGATTACTCGAATATGTTGATCATTGACGGTAGTCCCTGAGTGGACGAGGTATATTTGCACTTGGCCCTTGAGCCATTTCTCACAAAATCATAAGCATGAAGCTTGTATAGTAGAAAATTTATATAGAAAGAATGCTTCTTCGTATAATTTATACATGCGTATATGTTTTTCCATCGGGGCTCGACTAACCTATACGGACACGGTTCATTCGACCGTTTGGCCCATTACAAAGTTTCTCTATCGAGACCCTTTGACACGAAGTATTTTTCTCGAAAGTGTAACATCCGAGGGTGATGCCCCTAGTATTCGAGGTTGATTGCAAAGAAGCCTTGGATACTGTTGAATTGTCCTCAGGTAGCACATACTTGTTGCCTCGTTAAAAACCTTGCCGGAAAAACCCACTTGGGACAAAAATCGATCTAAGGGAAAAAGAATGCAATGCATGCTTTAAAACCTGAGGTTTCGATGTCTTCGATCGAACACCTGCAGTGAGTTAGTGTCGAAAATATAAATGAAAAAAGGGGATAAAGTAATACCTTAGCAATAATATCATTTGAGAAGTGATATGTTCCAATTATTTGGTAGTTGTTTGTCGTCCATCGTGCCGAGCTTATAAGATCCCTTTCTGATGATGTCGAGGACTTGGTAGGGTCCCTCCCAATTTGGGCCGAGCTTCCCTTCATTAGGATCTCGAGTGTTGATGGTGACTTTCCTCAGGACTAAGTCCCCGACTCTGAAGTGACGAAGGTTGGTTCTCCTATTGTAGTGTCTTTCGATTTGTTGCTTTTCTGCAGCCATCCGAACGAGTGCGGCTTTTCGTTTTTCATCCAATAATTCGAGGCTAGTATTCATAGCCTCGTAATTTGAATCTTCTGTTGTATGTCGAAACCTGGCACTGGGTTCCCCAACTTCGACTGGAATCAAGGCTTCAGAGCCATATACTAAGGAGAACGGGGTTGCCCCCGTACTGGACTTTGATGTTGTTCGATATGCCCAAAGGCCTTCGGGTAGAATTTCTCTCCATTTCCCCTTAGCGTCGTACAACCTTTTCTTTAGGTTTTGAATGATAATCTTGTTCGTCGATTCGGCCTGTCCGTTCCTACTAGGGTGATACGACGTTGATAATATCCTTTTTATTTTGTGGTCTTCAGGGAATTTCGTCACTTTGCTGCCGATAAATTATTTTCCATTGTCACACACTATTTCGGCGGGTATCCCAAATCGACACACGACTTGATCCCAAATGAAGTCTATAACCTCTTTCTCTCTCACTTTCTCGAACGCCTGTGCTTCCACCCATTTAGAGAAATAGTCAGTCATAAATAAAATGAACTTGGCTTTACCTGGGGCCGATGGTAGAGGACCGACGATATCCATCCCCCATTTCATGAATGGCCATGGGGATTGGACTGAATGAAGTTATTCTCCGGGCTGATGGATCATCGGTGCAAACCTTTGACATTTATTACATTTTCGAACAAACTCCTTAATATCTTTTTCCATGCTATCATAGTAGTATTCTGCTCTAATGATTTTGTGAATCAGTGATTCGGCACTGGAGTGGTTCCTACAAGTGCCTTTGTGGACCTCTCGTAAAACATAATCAGTGTCTTCTGGTCATAAACATACTGCCAATGGTCCATCAAATGTCCTTATGTATAGTGTTCCATCTTCAGCCAATGTGAATCGAGCGGCTTTAGTTCGTAGGGCCCTCGACTCTTTAAGGTCCGATGGGAGCTTTACGTTCTTCAAGTATTCAATATATTTATTCCTCCAATCCCAAGTAAAGCTTGTAGAGTTTATCTCGGCATGACCTTCCTCGATCACAGATCTCAATAGTTGAATGACAGTCCCTGAGCTGATCTCATCTTCCTCGAGCGATGAACCTAAATTTGCAAGTGCATCGGCCTCACTGTTTTGTTCTCGAGGCACATGCTGTAAAGTCCATTCCTTGAAACTGTGCAAGGTTACGTGCAGCTTGTCCAAATATCTTTGCATTATGTCCTCTCGAACTTCGAAGGTTTTGTTTACTTGGTTCACCACCAGTTTCCGCTCCCAAGCTTTTAGCTAGCTCGAGACCTGCAATCATGGCCTCGTACTCGGCCTCATTGTTAGTCAACTTAAAAGTTTTGATAGATTGCCTAATAGTGCTACCCGTGGGCGGCTTCAAAATGATGTTTATCCCGGACCCTTTCACATTCGAAGCACCATCTGTGAAAAGGGTCCATACCCCCGATGATATATCCAATTTTAACAAGAGTTCCTTTTCAACTTCAGGTACGAGGGTTGGCATGAAATCGGCCATGAAGTCCGCTAAAATTTGAGACTTGATGGCTGTCCGGGGTTGATATTCGATATCGTACCCACTGAGTTCGACAGCCCATTTGGCCAATCGGCCCGATAGTTCGGGCTTGTGCAAAATATTACGAAGTGGGTAAGTGGTTAATACGCATATGGGGTTACATTGAAAGTATGGTCTTAACTTTCTAGAGGCGCTTATTAGAGCAAGTTCCAATTTCTCCAAGTGCGGATATCTAGTTTCTGCTTATCCTAAGGTTCGACTTACATAATAAACGGGAAATTACGTACCTTTCTCTTCTCAAACTAGGACACCACTTACCGCCATTTCCGATACTGCCATGTACAAGTAAAGTTTCTCATATGCCTTTGGAGTGTGAAGCAGTGGTGGGCTCAATAGGTATCGCTTTAATTCATCTAATGCATGTTGGTATTCCGGGGTCCAGGCGAAATCGTTCTTCTTTTTGAGTAGAGATAAAAATCTGTGGCTTCGATCCGACAACCTCGAAATGAATCTGCCTAAGGCAACTATCCGTCTAGTTAGCCTCTGCACGGCATTTACACTGTCCACGACGGTGATGTCTTCGATGGCCTGATTTTATCGGGGTTGATCTCGATCCCCCGATTCAATACTATGAAGCCAAGGAACTTGCCCGAATTAACCCCGAAAGCACATTTCTCGGGGTTGGGCTTCATGTTGTATTTCCTTAAAATATCGAATGTTTCCTGCAAATAAGCCAAATGGTCCTCTACGCGCAGGGACTTAACTAGCATGTCATCAATATAAAATTTTATTGATTTACCTATTTGTTCTTCGAATATTTTATTTACTAGGCATTGGTAACTAGCTCCTGCATTTTTTAGCCCGAAGGGCATTATATTGTAATAATATGTTCCATACTTGGTGATAAATGAAGTCTTTTCTGGTTCCTTCGGGTTCATTTGGATTTGATTGTACCCGGAATAAGCATCGAGAAAAGTAAAGATCTCGTGGCCGGCCGTGGCATCGATTATGCAATCGATGTTAGGCAGTGGAAAAGAATCTTTGGGGCACGCCTTGTTTAAATCCTTATAATATACACACATTCTAAGTTTGTTCCCTTTTTTAGGGACTACAACTATATTGGCTAACCATTCGGGATATTTCACCTCCCGAATGGACCCTATTTTGAGAAGTTTAGTTACCTCGTCCTTTATGAATGTGTGCTTTACCTTGGACTGGGGTCTTCTCTTTTGCTTCACCGGTTTGAACCTATAGTCCAGGCTTAGCCGATGCGTCGTTATCTCCGGTGGGATCCCTGTCATGTCTAAATGGGACCAAGCAAAACAATCTATGTTATCAATAAGAAATTAAATAAGCTTTTTCCTGAGTACGGGGGTTAATCCCGTACCCAGGTATACTTTTCGCTCGGGCAGGTACTCGATCAATATAACCTGTTCCAGCTCTTCGACCGTTGATTTGGTGGCATCAGAATCTTCGGGAACAATAAAAGTTTGAGGGGTCAGAAAATCCTACTCTCCTTCTTCTATCTCCTCCTTCCCTGATGTTGAGGATGGTGGGTGTAATTGCTATTTGACTTCCTGTTTACCTTTGATGCTCGACCTTTCCGAGGTTGATAGTGTCGATATTGGTGTTACCTCATCGACCGCAAACATTTCCTTTGCAGCATGTTGCTCCCTGTATACTGTTTTTACACCGTCCAACATCGGGAATTTCATCATTTGGTAGAGAGTCGAAGGGACTGCCTCATATTGTAGATCCAAGGACTTTCGAGCAAGACATTGTACCTCATGTCGCCCTCGATTACGTGGAACTTGGTATCTTGAATGGTTCCAGCCATGTTCACCGGTAGAATAATCTCCCCTTTAGTTGTTTCACTAGCCATATTGAAGCCGTTTAAGACTCGAGCTGCGGGCACTGTATGATTTTGTAGGCTGAGCTGTTCCACGACCCTCGATCGGATGATATTCGCCAACCTACCTATATCCACTAAAACACGCTTAACTTGAACTTTATTTAATAATATAGAAATTACCAAAACGTCGTTGTGGGGCTGAGAAATGCCTTTTGTTTCTTCGTTGTTGAATGATAAAGTGCCTTCGAGCACACAATCTCGGGTTCATTTTTCCCTAGTGATTGATACCTTAGTGCGTTTGAACATGGGTCCTTGTGGAATGTTGACCCCACCGACGATCATATGAATGACATGTTGGGGTTCTCCCTATTCATATTTTCTTGTTGGCGTCCCTTTCTCTGAAATGATTCTTGGCTCGATCGCTGAGGAACTCTCGATGGTGGCCCTCATTGAATAGACGGGCTACATCCTCCCTTAATTGCCCGCAATCCTCGGTCTTGTGACCATGCGTGCCATGATACTTGCACATCAAATTTGGGTTTCTTTGGGAAGGATCTGTTTGTATGGGTCTGGGCCACCTAGTATCTTTGATCCTTCCAATTGCCGATACAATGTCTGATGCATCGATGCTAAAGTTATATTTCGATAACCGAGGTGCTTCTGTGGGATCAACATACTTGTCAAAACCATATTTGCTTATAAGTCCCCGAGAATTTTGTCCTAGATCACTTCTTCGATCATTTCTTCAATCTGCGGTATATGGTTGATATCGATATCTGTTCGATCTTGGCTCCCTATCGACATCCCTCTGGTTTGTAACTGACAAGCTGTTTGGATGTACTGAACCGGAAGGGGCTTGTAATTGGTCGTCCTCGACCCTGATCTTTGATTGATATCGATTGTGCATATCTGCCCAAGTTACAGATGGATACTCGATCAAATTTTGTTTCAACTGACGGGATGTTATCGAACTCCGCTCGTTCAACCCTTAGGTGAAAGCTTGAACGGCTCAATCATCTGTGACCAGTGGCAACTCCATCCGTTCCATTTGAAATCGGGACACGAACTCCCTCGGCATTTCATTATCCCTTTTGTCTTACCTTGAAAAGTTCCGATTTCCTCGTTGCGACCTTTATGGCCTCGGCGTGTGCCTTTACAAAAGAATCTGCTAACATGGCAAATGAGTCGATGTAATTTGGTGGTAGGTTGTGATACCAAATTATTGCTCCCTTCGAAAGGTTCTCTCCGAATTTTTTCAACAACACGGATTCGATTTCATCATCTTCTAAATCGTTACCCTTGATGGCGCATGTATATGAAGTAACATGCTCGTTGGGATCGGTGGTCCCATTATATTTGGGTATGTCTGCATATGAAACTTCTTTGGAATAGGCTTCGGAGCCGCACTTGGAGGAAATAGCTTTTGTACAAACTTCTTTGAATCCATCCCTTTCAAGATTGGTGGTGCCCCCGGTATCTGATCAACTCGAGAGTTGTATGTCTCCACTTTTTTATCGTTGGCTTTGATTCTCTTCTCCCCTGATTCAATTCTTTTGGTGAGTTTCTCGAGCATTTTCATTACCACAGGATCAGTCCCCGATTCGTTACCATTCGACCTTTCCGGTACTGGCTCGGTAAGGCGAGTAATTTTCGGCTCGACCCTATTCGGAGCTCCATGTTGATTTTGTAACTGAGCAATGGCGGCTTGCTGAGCCTGAAGCATCTCGAATATCACTTGGAGACTGACTCATTCATCTCCTCTGCCTTGTGTTCCTTGGCCACTAGATCGGCCCTCTATGCGTACACTCCTATCGAGATTTGCGCCTAGGTCCGTGTTTAGAGCAGCGTGCAAACTAACATCAACTGGGTTGGCAGTCGGTGCTCCCACGAGATTAGCCTGTGGCACCTCGACTCCCGGAGCAATCACATTTTTGTTTTTACCGTGGAATCTGAGGCCATTGTCACCGTGTGTGGATGCGCTTTGTGAGTTTGATATGTTTTAACCTGAAAGCAAAAAAATTTGACAAGAATAATCGTAAAATAGTGTGTTTTATCAGAATCAGTACTGAACAATCACTATTATCCTTAGCCCCACGGTGGGCGTCAAACTGTTTACCCTAAAAATTGAGTAACAATTAAAATTATATTGTGGTTTTAAGGATACGTGATTTAAACCAGTACCAATTTATAAACAATGAATTAAATAGATAAATTGGACAATAAAATAAATCAAACCGGCCTGCAAACAATGCCTCGACCTCGATTCGGGATAGTCTCGAGGTTAGTTAATAAGAACAGTAGAGGATGAAACAAGCAGTGATGAATAGTGAGTAAGACAAAGAAAGTAGCGTATGTGTATATTTTTATCAGTGAATAATAATGCTTTACAAATGATTAAAACTTCTCTTTATATAGTAAAGGAAACTTAATTATGGTATGTCTCTAATTACATAAGAAAATCGTATAAACAGCCAGTTAACCGCTTCTGATTTGGTCCGTTCCGAGATTTCCGCCATGATCCTCGACCAATCACGGATATCCGTTCCGAGATTCACGCCGCGATCTTCGACCGGTTACTGATATCTCGCCATTCCGTTATTATGCTCCCCTTGAAGTCGGTCATACTTGGTCTCGATTGTTGCTGGCCTCGGTCTCAACGTACAATTCGATCTCTAGGCTCGATGTCTCATCTTTAAGCTCGAGCCCGATCTATTATGAGGTTACCCTCGAGGCAACTCCCCTGCCAACGAAATCGAGTATGCCCGATTTTGACCGTATACATATTATTTTAGGAAGTGTATGGATTGTTCTCATGTGTAGAAAAAGTAAAATTAAGAAAATGTTGAATAACATTGCCGTTTTTATTTTCTGTGGGAATTAAAATTGCATGTTAAAAAATGGTGTACGTTATTCCATAAAAACGACAAAACAAAACGTCAATGACACGTAAGAGCTAACTCGATCAAATTCTCATATAGATGAAGTAAGTTGTAGTAACTTTATATCACCTGTGTAAATTTACTTTCCTTTAAATTCTGTACAACCAATACTGTACTCTAGTATTCAATCCTCCCGAAGCATTTTATGCCTTTTCCTTTTCCGCAATTAAATTAGACAAAGTTTAAAACCGAAAACAAAAACAAGGAAAAAAATTAGAAGAAAATTTACAATATCTATGCATTATCTCTATTTTCTTCCTCTACTGTGTGTATACATTGAGCAATGAAACCCTAGCGTTAATTAAACTCCTAAACACTTTCTGCCCACAAATTTCAATCCCACCAATGCAATCTTCCAATTCATGCATTTTTTTAGAAACCATCTTCACCTCTTCAGTCTCCATTTTCTTTCTCAACATGCCCATTTTTGAAAACTCTTCAATAGCCTCATCCAATTTCACTTTCTTCATTTTCTTTGCCAACCAAGAACAAGATGGTTTTGGCAATGACATTGACACTGAAAGTCCATTAAAAAGCGCAACAGAAACTAATACAGTCACTTCTAAAACGTCTTTCAATAGTTCGACTAGCTCTGCATCTTCTATAGATTGTTGGGGCAGGAGAAGGACATATTTTCCTATACAATATTGCACGTTGGACACGAGTTTGTCCATTTCTTTTGCTAATTTTCTTAGAGCTTTAACGTATGAAGCAATTTTCGATTCATCTTTGCGCCTTAACGCAACCTGTGCAGCCAAATGTTCTTCCTTGAATGTGAGAATTAAAGTCCGGAAAATCCCATAAACATCGACGAATCGAAGGAAGTCTTCTAGAAGCTTCTCAACGAGTTCGGAGTTGCTATTAAGAGACTCACGGGTTTGAGGAAGTTGGAGGAGATCGTCGAGGGATTCGTGAACGATTTTGAGTTGTGTTAAGACATCGCAGAGCCATGCAAAGGTGCGGGCTTCGGGCTTGGAGGCCCGTGTTTTGAGCTCGTTGAGCCCATCTTTGAGCTGAGCAATCAAAGGATGGGATCGATCACATGGAAGACTAGTGGATCGAACGTGAAAAGCGTTTTTGTTTGGCTTGTTTGAATGATTTGGATAGTTGAAAGAAAGAGATCTCCGAAAACCGGCAACCATTTTTGGAGTCATAATTTACTCGGTTACAAAATGGAGTAGTTGAAAGAAAATATGAAGTTAAGAGTATTGTGATGAGGAGAAGTTGAAAAGAGTTTGAGATATGAGAAGAGTTTATATAAAGGGAGACAACGCGGAAAGGAAACGCACGAGGGGGAGATAGAAAATTAATGGGGAGGCAAAAATTAAAGGGGACTGGATCCGCGAATAAATCCAGCTGTTTGGGGGAGAAATTGAAGAGGAAATTAAAAGCAAAATCCCGTTATTAATGGCGAAAAAGAGCGTGGGATGATCTGTATTTTGGTTTTATTGTTTCGGTGACACCACGTGCACTTGACACTCTGGCTTTTTAAAATTACGTTGTTACTCAAAGGTTGGTAGACCTAGTAAGTCAAATTAATTCCTTGTATTACATGGCTAGAGAAGCCTATTATACTCTACATCGTAATTTATTTAACAATCTAGCATCTTTTACGCGGTTAATGACTAATCAGAATTTGAATTTTATGAGTTCAAGATTTTAATTTTTTTAAATTACTGAATTCTAAATAATAATTTAAATAATTAAATTAATTTTTTAAGACAAATATAAAATTTAGACGAAAACTACTAGTTTCAGCCGAACTTGATTGTATATGACTTCTCCCGAATTGTAGGTTGAGCTAAGAGTTCAAATTCATTTCCAGAAGTGATTCATATTAGGCCAGGCTAGAAGTTTATTAGTACTAAACTACATCCGTAAAACGATTTCAAGATTCCGTTTGGCCATAGATTTTGTCAAAATAAACTTGGGTTTTATTTGGCAAACACATGCTTAACCATAGATTTTGGCAAAATCTCAAATTCCAAATCCCAAATCCTAATAGTAATAGACATGTTTTTCCAAAATAAATTTGGGAAATATGTTTTGAAAACGTATGTCCAAACACATTTTCATCTTCAAGCTAAACTTCACCCAAAACAGATTTTTCAAAATAAATTTAGAAATTTATGGCCAAACATTAGCTAAATAAATAGGTCATGAATAAGTGAGTGGTTTATGGTACTAGTGATGTAACTTTGCACTTCTGCTGCTTCGTATATCATAGCTAGGCTTCTCGGTTTTAACCAACATAATGCAAGTTGCGCTGTGTGACCACAGTGTAATAAAGACCTTCAATTCAGGGTCCTTTGTTTTAGAAACAAGTAATTCAAATTAATTATTTCAAGATTAGTTATTCTGGGATTAGTTATTCTAACTTCTCCTAGGAATAAAAAAACACTACAATTCTCACATAACTAGTTTAGGAATTAGTTATACCACGACTTTATCACACTCAAACGTAAAATAAACTCATCTTAAATTTAATACCCGAATTAATTATCTATTATCCCTCGTACCAAATGAGCCATTAGATTTCATTAAGACTCACGCGCAAGATCAGGAACCCTAAATGTCCCAAATCCTCATAGTACAGAGTATCAATTTGTGCAAGCTAAGATACGGGTAAAAATAAAAAAGAAGATATTTTTTGATTTGAATTGTGGTATTTCACTTAAGAAATAAATAAAAGTAATTTGATAAATTATACCTTATGCTTAATATTTTCTGATTGGACTGTTAAAACCTTACAGTTTAAAATGGAATAGGAGAGTATAGTATATATGTAGAATATTGTACCTAGACTAAATTCATGATTTAATAAGAGAAGTATTCTATATGTTGCCGTAGTCGGTCCCTTACTATAACTCAAAGGATCAGAATTTTTTTCATTTATAGGTAAGAAACAGTTTCCTTAATTATTTTCTTTTATCATTTTTTCATGGATTCAGCAGCTTTCGTTCAACAGACACCACGTCACTTTGTCCTTTGGGTTTAGATAAAGGTAAAACGTCACGTGTATATATGACTAAAATAGAAGGAAAGTAAGACAGTGAGGTTGCAAAAATGGCTTATTAGTATTTGAAGTTTCCACATCCCTGGCTCCCTGCCATCTGCAGGTTTAGAGGAATGCCCCTTCACTTATTTCAGCCGCCAGATTTACATCTTTGTTGCTGGAATTCTTGAATAAATGGTTTAGGGTGAAAAAGATTTAGAGTTAATTAATTAGGACAACCTGTAATACTACAGTTTAGCCACATACAGATATATATGAGAGATACAACAACAACAATAACTCAGTATAATCCCACTAGTGGGGTCTGAGGAGAGTAGTGCCTACGCAGACGCAGACCTTATCCCTACCCTGGGTAGAGAGGCTGTTTTCGATATATCCTCGGCTCCCTCCCTCCAAAAACTTCTCACCTTGCTCTTGGGGTGACTCAAACTCACAGCATCTTAGTTAGAAATAGAGGGTACGCATCACTAGAGCAACCCACTATACGAGAGATACAAAACTAAATAAAGGTATGCTAATTTATTGGACCATCTATTAGTTGGTAAGTGATACAGTCAAGATTTTTTTATATATATATATATATATATATATATATATAGTAAGTCAGTAGCGAAACAAAAAGAAACAAATTAGAGTTTGCGGGGCGGCTGAAACTATTTATATTCGCTACACGTAAAAGTGTATAAAATTTATATTTTTTTTTTATATAACTTACGGAAATATTTTTTGCTATACAAAGTATCATTTTCCCAAAAAACCGACCCTACTTTTTCTAAGATTTTGGTGACTAAATGTTACAACGTCCATATATAGCAGCTAGAACTGAATTCTTAATATCTTATCTGTAAAACACATGAAAGCTACGAGCTTTGACCTCGAAATAATGTGTTACATTATACTTAGCTCATCTACTCGGTGTTTTTGACTGACTCAAAATTTGAAAGGTCGAGTGGATTAATTCCTCTCTAATGAAGTTGAGTATTAGATAATTAGTTTTAGTAAGAAGCAAATGCTGGGCAGCTAAGCTGGCAGTGTTTGCTATTGAACCTACATCTCTTTAATGCACCAGCTGGATCACCTTGTAACAACCAATTAAGGGTTTCATTTTTAATTTTCCCCTACTGTGACATTTTCCCATCTTCAAATAATATCTACCAACTACCCACATATAATAATTCCGGAAAAATTCAATAAGGTATTAGAAATATTATGATACAGTAATTAATCTTTTCTATGAAAAGCAAGCTTCCTTTATTTTCTAGAGAAAATAATTTCTTAAAAATTATTTAAAGTTATCGTAATTAAAGAAAACTGGCTGGACTTCTCGTATGTAATACTATCATTCTTTTAGGACGAGAGAATATAATCGAATGGCTCAGAATTAATTGAAGTAAATTACATAATAATTGTAACTTCGTGGTATGTAACAACTTAGGTGCAATGTGTTAAACTCAAGAATTCCTCTCTTATTACCAAAAGAAAATCCTATCATTCAAGGTCCATCACCCCCAAAAAGTTTTTTAAAAAAGGAAAAAAAAATATAGCTCTTTCTTCCATCTCTCCGTATGTAGTTATACACAGAAACTATATATAAAGCAGTATAGATTTTGTTTAGCAAGTTGCAAGTAGCTGGTGGCATACTATAGAGGAATTAAAGAATCGATAAGGACGGTAGTGGAGTGGTAAGTACCCCTTATCTTTGATCAGACGTTTTGGGTTTGAGTCTTGCATATAGAATCGCATTTATTAGAAAACGCTTTACCTCAAATGTGAGACTTTCCAGTACGAATGCGAATTTAATCGCCCCCAAAGTAAATATCGGACACCTAATAGGAAACAAAAAATAGAGGAATTAAAGGGAATTATTTGTAGTAACTGAAAAGCCACGTCGTAATTGAACCTACCGACCTTGTAACATGTTTGGTGGTTGTTATGTATGCGTCATGCCCAAATAATTAATTTGCTGGTGAGACGATGCCTCACGTGCGAACTATTTGGTCCATCTCAGCATTTTTGTTGTCTAAATAAAGAATCATAAAAGAAATAACTTCGACTAACGGCGCAGACAATGAAAAAACACACTGTAATAAAATAGCTCGGAAGAACCTTAAAACAGGTCTATGTCGAAAAAGCTTATTGTGTGATTTTTTATTTGTATGCTATTGAATTACAAATAAATATTGAGATTAAGGCTAATCTGTCATATAATTATATTGGGAATTTAAGTTTAACAACATATTGATAACTAAAAATCTTTATACTGATACGTACGTCAAGAAGAATCAAAATTGTGAATCTCCGTCTATCACTATCAGGACTTATATATAGCAAAACCTATGTCATAATTTCTGCTAGTGGAAAACCTACATTCGTGCAGCTGCCGAAGGAAAAAGCAAAAGGAAAAGGCAGCATCCTTTTCACATGAACTATTAGATCAAGTAGTTAGGAAGAATACATCCCATGTATTAAAAGGCACTGGACCGAGCTAGATTAGTTAACGGTCCATAAATTAGGCTAATATTTATGAAACAAAATGGCTAATATTTCTTTAGCTCTTCCAACGGGAGTATCTTTTAATTATAGTAGAGTAAAACTCCACCAGTATAGGGTTGCGATCACATTACGGGTCTTAAAGCCCGAATAAATGAGAAGGGTGTATAGGCAAAAAATTATCCTAATTATATTTAATCCACATTAGCACTAGGAGAGTCTTCGAATGCTGCCACATGTCATCAATATGATTTCCACAAAAGACATGTTCGAGGCCAAAGTGATCTGATGAAAGATAAGGACTAGGTCGAAGTGAGTCAACAGAGATCGAGGTCGAGGACGAGTACCCTCCTTAAATGGAGCAGTAACGCCTAGTTTTGTTGATCTAACTTTAAAGAGAATATTCCAGTGAATATTCCCACAATCTATACTATTAAGTTTTTATGGCACATGTCCCCTTATAAATAGAAAAAGACATAGTTACAGGGGGATTTGACATTCATTTGTAAAGGGACAACACTTTGACATTCTCTTGAGATTCTTGCTTTATTATATACATACAAAGACATATTTTTTCTTGAGATCCCTGTCTAGCTTTTCTCCCACGATCCAAGGAGAACCCGAATATTCAAAGGCTCATCAATCATTCATCATTGTCAGAGGGAATAGTACACGGCTGCATCCTCTTTTTCGGTCATTTCTGTTACATTTATTTACATAAATATCATTACACACCATTTATTGCTATTTAATACTATTCACTTCATATTTGTGCCATTAAGTGTTGTTTATTATTATACATCCATCACTGTTACCACAGATTTTGTGACATTCTGCCACGACACTAGTTGGGTAATCTAGTGGATATTATTATTGGCTAAGATTAATCCAATTTTGTTAAGAAAATCTAATTGTTTAAACCTAAATCTAAATTTTGGGTCAAACAGTTTGGCGTCGTCTGTGAGAATTTCTTAGCTAATCTTTTAGTTTCCATTAGATCTACAACTCACGTGATTTGCTAACCTAACGAGCCACAAAGTTTTTCCTCCTCTCTGCACGTATAGGAATTTCCATGGCAGGTAACCAAGGAAACGAGACTAAGGCAACATATGACGTTCCCCGTAACCTCATGAACGCCATCAACGAGAGCTATGAAATAAAGAGCGAGGATGTAACGCCCACTGCCTCTCCCAGGCGTGAGAGGTCGCATCCCTCTTATTGCATTGCAACGAAACCAAATGGAAAAAGAGCTTCCACGTCTCTAGGAGAAGGGACGCCACCTGCCATGAAAAAGCTCCTCGAAGTATGGCTAACTGATACCCTAGTAAGAGTGCTCAACGAACAACCTCCATGCACGACCATAGAAACCACAAGAGCCCACATAGTACATCGAGGGGATGAACAGGGCGATTAACTAGATCCCCCAACTGCAGGTATAACTCACAATATTACTGACAATACAGGAGACATCGACCTCGCTACTGTTTTGAAAAGAATGGAAGAAATGGATAATGATAACAAGACGCTCAGAGACTAAACTAAATAACGCCAGTATCGAGTAGACAAGATATCGGACGCCGGCAGGTTCGTAGAAAATCCATATAGCGAGGAAGCGGCCCCATATGCCATACCAAAGACCTTCAAAATGCCACCGTATCTCAGAATATAAAATGGGACAATCGACCCCGAAGACCATGTGACTCATTACGTCACCGCTGTGAAGGGCAACGACCTCACCAAGTAACATGTGTCCTCTATTTTGCTGAATAAATTCGGCGAAACCCTCACTGGAGGGGCATAAATATGGTATACACAACTACTAGTCCGCTCTATAGAAATGCTCGAATAAATGGTCGACAAGTTTATGACGGCACATGTCGGGGCCAAGAAAGCTGAAGTGAGAGTAAACGACATCTTCGCCATCAATAAATCCCTAGGAGAGGGACTGAGGGGCTTCCTCGCCCGATTCAACAGGGTAAGGATGGCCTTACCCAATGTATTTGAGGGGAAGTAAGTCGCAACCTTTCAAAATGGATTGAGTATAGAGGGTTCAAAAGCGACCAGAAAGTTGATGAGCTGATTGATGAAGTATCCTCTATCACTTGGGATGAAATCCATAATGCCTATTGTGTCGAGGTCCGAGCAGATGATGAGGACTTCAACGGACCAACTCGATGACTCATCTCGGTACAAACCGAGCCTAGGAAAAAATGAAGAGATAACATGAAGAGGGATCACCCAGTCTCACGGCCAAACGGGGAATGACATTCCATTTGCTATGATGATGGTCTGTCTAGGCCGAGGACGTGGACTCACAAGAACGAGAGAGGTATGCCCCTTTGTTATTGCAACGACCTAACCGGTCATTTTGAGGATTAGTATCCCATTCGGTGGATTCAGGTCTCGAGAAGCTTTGTATTATGTGTTATGACGGGCATGCGTGGCCGAGCTCGGATTTCGGATGATTAGGGATCAATTTGGAAGAAGGATTCTTGTTTTATAAGCTTAAGTAGTAAGAGTTGACCGGAGTTTGAATTCTATGTAAAAGACTCCAAACTAGCGCTTTGATTGTTTAAATAGTTTCGTATGGTAGTTTTGGTCTTAGGAGCGTGTCCGAATGTTTATTTGGAGGACCGTAGGTCGTTTCGGCATGAATTGGCGAAAGTTGAAAAAAATGAAGAATTTGAAAAGTTTAACAGGGAGTTAACTTTATTGATGTTGGGGTCGGATCTCGGTTTTAGAAGTTGGAATAGGTCCGTAATTGCATTTATGACTTGTGTGCAAAATTTGATGTCATTCCGAGTTGATTTGATATGATTCGGCGCGAGTTATAGAAGTTAAAAGTTCATAAGTTCATTAAGTTCGATTTGAGGTGTGATTCATAGTTTTGATATTTTTTGATATGATTTGAGGCCTAGAGAAGGTCCTCTTTATGTTTTGGGACTTATTGGTATGTTCGGACGGGGTCCCTAAGGGCTCGGGTGAGTTTCGGATAGGTTTGGGTTATGTTGCGCTTGTTTTTTATATTTCGATGTTGTTTCTTCAAGCATAAATGCTACCATATTAACCAAATAACCTCCATTTTCTGTTTTGATTAAAGCATTCGATCTGTATCATAATTACGGAGTCATAACAAAAAGAATCATCGAATTTTGACATCGTTTGAAGGAGTTATGCTCATTTTAGTGTTGGAGAAGAGAGCTGGTGTTGGTGCTTCGCAGATGCGAAGTTGGGTCCGCATCTGCAACCCCGCAAGTGCGAAAAATCATCCGCAAATGCAGAAATTACAGCTGGGAGATCGCAGGTGCGGAGTTTTGGGAGCAGAAGCTAAATTCCCTGTGTATTAAAAAAAATCAGGTTGCGTTTATTTAGTATTTTGAGCATATCTCGAGTTCTAGAGCTCCGATTGAGGTGATTTTTGCGGCGTTCTTCTCGTCTTTTTATGGGGGTCAGTATATAACTATATTTTATGTTTTTAATATAATTATAGAAGTTCATTTTTGAATTAATCCATATTTTGATTGGAGAATTGAGATTTTCTAATCAAAAACTTTGCTAAATAGAATAATTGGGTTTTGAACATCGATTCAAAATTGTAACTGGATGAAATTAGTATGGTGTACTCGTAATTAAATGGGTGTTCGAATTTTGTAAAGTTTGTCGGGTTCCGAGGTACGATCCCGGGGTTGACTTTTTAGTTTTTGTTAAAGATTAAAGCTTTATTATCTGGAATTGTTTCAGCTTGCGAGATGTGTGCCCAGGTGGCGTTAGATGCGACTTGTTGATTCGGGTGAAAATTTATGAGGTTTTCATGTTTCTTGCATGGTTGTCAGTGTTGTGAAGGTTTGGAACAGGGTTCTAGCGGATATGAGGTTAATTGTTGTGCTAGATTTGATTATGGGCCACTATTGTGATCAGAGATGTTGTCATGGCATATGTGTGATGTGTTACGTCATGTGGTTGTACTTTATGGAGTGTAGACATAAGTTGTTGTAGCTAGTTAAGGTTGGTACCGTGTGTTAATGTAGGAATCGAGTCTTTTGGAAGTAAACGGATGGTGAGGAATTTGGTTCTAAGGCCTATCAGTACGAGTGGAAGGAATAATCTTCTCTTGAGATGGTGTAGTCGGGCCTATATAGATTGGGGTAACGTGGGATCACCCGCGGGTGTATGTATGGTAGTTCACTCAATAATTTGACGACTTTGGAATAGTTCTTGGCATGTTCGAGGACGAACGTTTGTTTAAGAGGGGGAGAATATAACGACCTGACCAGTCATTTTGAGGATTAGCGTCCCGTTCGATGGCTTCAGGTCTCGAGCAACTTTGTATTATATGTTATGACGGGCGTGCGTGGCCGAGTTCGGATTTTGGATTATTCAGGATCAATTTGGAAGAAGGATTCTTGTTTTAGAAGCTTAAGCGATAAGAGTTGACTGAAATTTGACTTATGTGTAGACGACTTTGAAATGGCATTTTGATTGTTCCAATAGCTTCGTATAGTGATTTTGGTCTCAGGAGCATGTCCGGATGCTGATTTGGAGGTCCGTAGATCGTTTGGGCATGAATTGGCGAAAGTTGGAAAAATGAAGGTTTTGGAAAGTTTGACCGGGAGTTGACTTTATTGATGTCAGGGTCATATCCTGATTCGGAAAGTTGGAATAGGTCCGTACTGTCATTTATGACCCGTGTGCAAAATTTGACGTCATTCCAGGTTGATTTGATATGATTCAGCGCGAGTTATAGAAGTTAAAAGTTCATAAGTTCACTAAGTTCGATTTGAGGTGCGATTCGTAGTTTTAATATTGTTTGATGTAATTTAAAGCCTCGAGCAGGTCCGCGTTATATTTTGGGACTTATTGGTATGTTCGAACGGGGTCCCGAGGGGCTCGGGTAAGTTTCGGATAGGTTTGGGTTGTGTTGCGCTCGTTTTTTATGTTTTGACGTCATTTCTTCAAGAATAAATGGTATCACATTAAGCAAATGACATCCAATTTCTGTTTTGATTGAAGCATTAGATTTGTATCATAGTTACAGAGCCATAGCAAATAGAATCGTCGAATTTGGACATTGTATGAGGGAGTTATACTCATTTTAGTGTCAAAGAAGAGAGCTGGTTCTAGTGCTTCGCAGATGCGAAGTTCGGTCCGCATCTGCGCCACGCCAGGTGCGAAAATGGTTTGCAAATGCGGAAATTACAGCTGGTAGACCGCAGGTGCGGATTTTTGGGCGCAGAAGCGCAATTCTATGTGTATTAAAAAAATCAGACTGCGTTTATTTAATATTTTGAGCATATCATGAGTTCTAGAGCTCCGATTGAGGTAATTTTCGCGGCGTTCTTCTCGTCTATTCATGGGGTCAGTATCTAACTATAATTTTTGTATTTTAATATGATTACAGAAGTTCTTTTTTGAATTAATCCATATTTTGATTGGAAAATTGAGAGTTTCTTATCAAAAATATTTCGAGAATAATTGGGTTTTGAACATCGATTTGTAGTCGGAACTGGATGAAATTAGTATGGTGGACTCGTAATTGAATGGGTGTTCAAATTTTATTAATTTTGTCGGCTTCCGAGTTACGGGTCCACGGTTAACTTTTGGGTTGACTTTTTAGTTTTTGCTAAAGATTGAAGCTTTATCATCCGGAATTATTTCCTGTGAGTTTTATTTATGATTTGAATTTCTCTAGAGAAGGTCATTTTAGAGTATCGGTCTAGCTTCTTTGAGGTAATTATCTTGCCTAACTTTATGCGAGGGGAAACTACCCCTTAGGATTTGAGTCATTTGTGCTAATTGTGTCATGTGAAGGCCGTGTATGTGAGATGACGAGTACGTGCACGGGCTTATTTGTGGAAATTTGACCATTTAGGGCTCTTTGGTTCTTATGTTCATTAGATAGAAGTTGTTTGTCATGTTAAATCCCCTATTTACTAAGTTCACCCTTACATGTCTTAATTGGAATTAATTGCTTCATTTTCTACCCTTATTGCCGATTAAACTCTTATGTGCCTTAACTGAAGTTGTTGCTTCTTTTATCATCATGCTATCCTTTCCGTAATTGCTTAACCTTAATTGAAATTATTATTATCTTTCCGTAATTGCTTAACCTTAATTGAAATCACTATTATCTCTTCCATAATTGCTTAGCCTTAATGGAATTTTGTTATCCCTTTCATTGTTGACGTATTCTTATTTGAGGTCATTGATTCATGCTATCTCTCTTATTGTCGAATTGCACTTTCGTGGAATCATTGTTACACATTACCTCTCCCTTATTGAACTATTCTTGTTGAGACTATTATTTCCCCGTTGTGTCTTTCTTTATGAGTTCGTTCTTCCGTTTCTTTGTGTTATGAAGTTCTAGTGGAGATTTACTTGTTGTATTCTCGTTTTATTGTTGTTGTTGCTATTGTATTCAGTGTTGTTGAGCCGAGGGCTATGCGTGATTGTGATATTGAAACTATTTTGAGAAAATATTGTGGCATATGGGCACATATTGTGAAAGTTATTTTGTTGAGTTGTTATGTTTTGGCCCACATGTTATTGTTTAAAGTATTGTTATTATTTTTGCACGAGGTTTCTGCCGTGCCGATGTTATTGTGTTGGCACGAGATTTCTGCCGTGCGATTGTTATTGTGTTACACGAGGTTTCTGCCATACTGTTGTTATTATTAATACGCATGTGGTAGTATAAGGTTTGGGTATTGAAACGCATGCGGTGAGATAAGCTGGGCTTGAAATGCGTGGCTAGTAGGGGAACTACTAGAAGCCATGCGGTGTGATAAGGTGGGATAAAACGCGGGATGCTATTTCGAGAAAAATGATTTTCAAAACTAAAAATAAAGGCTTCCGCGGTGATATAAGAAAAGTTGTGATTTATTTTATGATTTGAGACTACAAGGCGGTACCTTTGTAGGGCTCTTGTTGTTATTTCTCCATTCTTTTGTACTTGTTTTTGATTGTTGTTTCCTTAGCATACTATTAATTGTCTTTCTTTGTGTTGAAATATTTGCTTAGTTCTATGTAGCCAATCTTGTTGTGCTTGCCATTGCTTTAACTTCATTGATGTCTTGCTTACACTGTATATTTTGTGGTGATCGTTTCTTATGTGCCATTCGTTGTCTCTACTCTCATTTATTGACTTGAATTGTGGTAGAACACTAGCACAAGCATACACGTAGATGAATCACCCATATCGGTTTATGAATATGAATCGTGACGATGCTATTGACCATTACATGTACTCTTGTCTACTTGCCTTCTCTGTGAGAGTTGTTCTCCTGGCATGTAAGTCGTCCGTGCGGTTATGAGTTGTAATGCGGGCACAAGATGCTAAGTGATTAGGGTTCATGAATTGGAACCCGCGAGCTGTGATTATAAGGTTTGGTACCTCGTGGAAATGCTTGACAGATCTGGTGTTACAACGGTTCTACTTATTGAGTTGTTGTTGGTTTTCCTTTATTTGGTATCACCGAACTTAGACTGTGTTTAGCTTACTCTACAGCACTATTACCTGACTACTTCCTGTTAAATATTGTTGTTACTAGTGTATCATTGCAAGCATTATTTTGTATACCTTATCATGCTTAGCTTTATATTAATATTGTTTCTCTATTAGTTCACCTTCACACTTATTCAGGTTATTTATTCTGATAGGTGCCTTGACTGTCTCTCATCACTACTCCACCGAGGTTAGTCTTGATACTTACTGGGTATCGCTGTAGTGTACTCATACTACGCTTATGCACATTTTTGTGCAGATCCAGGTGCCGCGATTGTTGTTGATTACTAGCTGGCTGGTCGAGATTTTCTTTGGAGACTCAAGGTAAATCTGTCGTCACGTTCGCAGGCCTCGGAGTCATCTTCTGATATTTTACTTGTACTATTTAATTCTATTTTAAACAGTTGAATTTAGGGATTTTCTAGCAAACTCAATAGAGCTTATGACTTGTACTACCAGTTTTAGGATTTTTTTCATGTTGTAAATATTAAGTTCATTTAGAAATATCCGGTTCTACTTAATAGTTCTGTTGGTTAATTTCTGTCAATTTATTCAATGAGTGTTAGGTTTACCTACTCGTAGAGACTAGGTGCCGTCATGATATCCTACGGAGGAAAACTGGGGTCATGACAAGTTGGTATTAGAGCTCTAGGTTCATAGGTGCTACGAGTCATAAGCGAGTTTAGTGGAGTCTTGTGGATCGATACGGAGATGTATGTACTTATCTTCGAGAGGCTACGGAACTATTAGGACAGTTTCACTTCTTTTATTCCTATCGTGCGGATTTATTGATCTTGGAGTTTGAGCCTTTGTCATTCTATTCTCTCACAGATGGTGAGGACACGAGCTGCAGTTACTGATGACACTGCCCCAAGAGCCGGTGTTGCTAGAGGCCAGGGCAGAGGTAAAGGCAGGGGCCAAGGAAGAACACGTGTTATGGCTAGAGCACTTGTCATAGCAGCAATTGAGGAGCCGCCAGTAGCTCCGGTTGGGGAACAGGTACCATAGGCGCCTGTTGTGACCCTAGGACTTCAGGAGACTTTAGCACAGTTTCAGAGCATGTTTGGTACATCGACTCAGGCTGGGCAGATTCCAGTTGCACCAGCTACTTCACAGATCGAGGGAGGTGCTCAGACTCCTTTCGCCCATACTCCGGAGCAGCAAGCCCACATTGATCAGGTTTCAGGTGTCATGCTGACACAACCTGTTGTTCCAATTCAGCCCGCGGGTAGGGCAACAACATATGAGAAAGAACAACTTAGACTTGCAAGGTTCAAGAAGTATTACCCTCCTACTTTCAATAGTTTGGCTTCAGAGAATGCGCATGGGTTCCTAGGGGAGTATTGCCGTATTCTCCGCATTATGGGTATTGTGGAGATGGGTGGAGTTGCTTTTACTGCGTTCCAGCTTAAGGGAGTGGCATATCAGTGGTGGCTAGCGTACAAGTTGGGTAGTTCGGCCGATGCAACTTCACTTTCATGGGCTCAATTTTTAGAGGTGTTCTTGAGCGAGTTTGTTCCCCAGACCCTTCGGGAAGCGTGGTGCATAGAGTTTGAGAAGCTATGCTAGGGCACTATGTCGGTGTCAGAGTATGCCATTAGATTTAGTGATTTGTCCAGACATGCAAATATTTTGGTCTCTATAGTCAGAGAACGAGTCCGCAGGTTCATTTAGGGGCTCAGTCATGATATACGGTTCAACATGGCTCGGAAGTTAGAGTCGAATGTTCCATTTCGGTAGGTAGTAGAGATCGCTCGCCGCTTAGAGGGCATGCATGGTCAGGAGAGAGGACAGGGATGCTAAGAGGCCTCGTTGACCGGGAGGACCTATTTGTCCCTATTTTGGAGGCAAGGTACGACATGATAGAGATTTTGTGGGTCAGCGAATTTAGTTTGCACTTCATGCTTTGCACGGTGTTTCAGATACCCATGGGTCTCATATTACCCATACCGGACAGCTTCCATAGCCACACAAGCGGAGGGGTTGCTTTGAGTGTGGAGATACCAGCCACATGGTGAGAGATTATCCCAAACTCCAGACAGAGATGTCACAGAGGGGTATTCAGGCTTTGAGTTCTACTCTAGTTGCTGATATCCCTATACCGCTAGCTGGGGTGTAGGTCAGGCAAGTAGAGGGCGCCCAAGAGGGGGAGGCCCGACCCGTTGATATGCTTTCTATAGTAGGGCTGAGGCCGCTGCACCTGATGATGTCGTTACAGGTATGGTTTCGATTGGTATAGCGGGGCATCATTCTTATTTTGATTTGGTTTTGCTTATCGAGGTGAGTCCTCTTATCTTGCTTCACATATAGGTGAGTTACGTGATTTTGTACTCTACTTATATGTTTACACCTGTTAGAAGATTCCATAGCGGTAGCCCGTGTCTGTCGTTTTGTTTTGTTCACTCTTGAGAGCTATGAGACTAGAAGTGACTTTTTGTTACCCATTATGGTAAGTTTTGATGTGATTTCTGGGTGGTTGGTTACGATTTGTGAATTATATGCTCTATTGGTGTGGGAGTTCAGTTTGTGTTGTGATTTTGTTAGCAGAATTGAATTAGAGGAAGGTTTCAATTGGTAAGATGTGTATTCTACTTGTGATTCAGAGTTTGAGGGTGATACCCTCGCGGTTTCATGTGATTTAGTGTGTTTGAACCAGGCTGCGTGCCGCGGAGGAGTTATATGAGAATAAGATCCTTGCTATTAGACCATATGTTTTGATTGTCCCTGGTGAAATTGATTCGTAGTATGGTATTGACATGGAGTTATGCCTCTCGGGCTTGTTTGATAGTTCTTTCATGTGTTTCTTTGTATATTCAGTCACATTCGTGTTGTACTTATTGGGTTTTAGCTTGCGAGGTGTGTGCCCAGGTGGCGTTAGATGTGACTTGTTGATTCGGGTGAATAGTTATGAGGTCTTCATGTTTCTTGCATCATTGTCAGTGTTGTGAAGGTTTGGAATAGGGTTCTAGCGGATATGAGGTTATATGTCGGTGCTGGATTTGATTATGGACGGCTATTGTGATTAGAGGTGTTGTTATGGGCATATGTGTGATGTGTTACGTCTTGTGGTTGTACCTTGTGGGTGTAGGCATAAGTTGTTGCAGCTGGTTGAGGTTGGTACCGTGTGTTGATATAGGAATCGGGTCTTTTGGAAGTAAACAGATGGTGAGGAATTTGGTTCTAAGGCCTATCAGTATGGGTGGAAGGAATAATCTTCAGTTAAGATGGTGTCGTTGGGCCTATGTGGATTAGGGTGACGTGGGATCACTCGCGGGTGTATGTATGGTAGTTAACTAAGTGATTTGACGACTTCAAAATGGTTCTTGGCACGTTCGAGGACGAACGTTTGTTTAAGAGGGGGAGAATGTAACGACCCGACCGGTCATTTTGAGGATTAGCGTCCCGTTCGTTGGCTTCAGGTCTCGAGCAACTTTGTATTATGTGTTATGACGGGCGTCCGACTTCAGATTTTGGATGGTTCGAGATCAATTTAGAAGAAGGATTCTTGTTTTAGAAGCTTAAGTGGTAAGAGTTGACCGTAGTTTGAGTTCTGTGTAGACGACTCCGAAATGACATTTTGATTGTTCCAATAGCTTCGTATGGTGATTTTGGTCTTAGGAGCGTATCTGGATGTTGATTTGGAGGTCCGTAGGTCGTTTCGGCATGAATTGGCGAAAGTTGGAAAATATGAAGATTTTGGAAAGTTTGACCGGGAGTTGACTTTATTGATGTCGCGGTCGGATACCGGTTCCGAAATTTGGAATAGATTCGTACTGCTTGTGTGCAAAATTTGACGTCATCCCGGGTTGATTTGATATGATTCGGCGCGAGTTATATAAGTTGAAAGTTCATAAGTTCATTAAGTTCAATTTGAGATGTGATTCATAGTTTTGATATTGTTTGATATGATTTGAGGCCTCGAGCAGGTCCGCTTTATGTTTTGGGACTTATTGGTATGTTCGGACGGGGTCCTGAGGGGCTCGGGTGAGTTTCGAAAAGGTTTGGATTGTGTTGCGCTAATTTTTTATGTTTCGACGTTGTTTTTTCAAGCATAAATGGTAATACAATAAGAAAATGGCCTCCAATTTCTGTTTTGATTGAAACAGTAGATCCGTATCATAATTACGGAGTCATAGCAAAAAGAATCGTCGAATTTGGACATCGTATGAGGGAGTTATGCTCATTTTAGTGTCAAAGAAGAGAGTTTGTGCTAGTGCTTCACAGATGCGAAATTTGGTCCGCATCTGCAGGTGCAAAAATGGTCCGCAAATGCGGAAATTACAGCTGGAAGACCGTAGGTGCGGAGTTTTGGGCGCATAATCGAAATTCTCCGTGTATTAAAAAAATCAGACTGCGTTTATTTAGTATTTTGAGCATATCTTGAGTTCTACAGCTACGATTGAGGTGATTTTTGCGGCGTTCTTCTCGTCTTTTCATGGGGGTCAGTATGTAACTATAATTTGTGTTTTTTTATATGATTACAGAAGTTTATTTTTTAATTAATCCATGTATTGATTGGAGAATTGGGAGTTTCTTATTAAAAACTTTTCTAAAGAGAATAATTGGGTTTTGAACATCGATTCGAAATCGGAATTGGATTAAATTAATATGGTGGACTCATAATTGAATGGGTATTCAAATTTTATGAATTTTATCGGGTTCCGAGGTGCGGGGCCTGGGTTGACTTTTTAGTTTTTGTTAAAAATTGAAACTTTATTATCTAGAATTGTTGCCTATGAGTTTTATTTATGATTTGAAGTTATTTTGGCTAGATTTGAGCCGTCCAGAGGTTGTTTCTCTCGAGAAGGTTAATTTAGAGTATCGCTCTAGATTCTTTGAGATAAGTAACTAGCCTAACTTTGTGTGGGGGAAACTACCCCTTAGGATTTGAGTCATTTGTGCTTATTATGTCTTGTGAAGGCCGTGTAGGCGAGGTGACGAGTACGTGCTCAGACTTATTTGTAGAAATTTGACTATTTAGGGCTCTTAGGTTCTTGTGTTCATTAGATATGAAGTTGTTTGTCATATTAAATCCCATATTTACTAAGTTCACCCTTACGTGTCTTAATTGGAATTAATTGCTTCATGTTCTATTCATATTTCCAATTAAACTCTTATGTGCCTTAACAGAAGTTGTTGCCTCTTTTATCGTCATGCTATCCTTTCCATAATTTTTTAACCTTAATTGAAATCATTATTATCATTCCGTAATTGCTTAAACTTAATTGAAATCACTATTATCTCTTCCATAATTGCTTAGCCTTAATGGAAGTTTGTTATCCCTTTCATTGTTGACGTATTCTTATTTAGGGTCATTGATTCGTGCTATCTCTCATGTTATCGAATTGCATTTTCGTGGAATCATTGTTACACATTACCTCTCCCTTATTGAACTATTCTTGTTGATACTATTATTTCCCCGTTGTGTCTTTCTTTGTGAGTTCATTCTTTTGTTTCTTAGTGTTCTGAAGTTCTTGTGGTGATTTACTTGCTATATTCTCATGTTATTGTTGTTGTTGCTATTGTAATCAGTGTTGTTGAGCCGAGGGCTATGCGTGGTTGTGATATTGAAATTGTTTTAAGGAAATATTGTGGCATATGGGCACATATTGTGAAAGTCATTTTGTTGAGTTGTTATGTTTTGGAACACATGTTATTATTAAAATGATTGTTATTGTGTTTGCACGAGGTTTCTGCCTTGCGGATGTTATTATGTTTGCACGAGGTTTCTGCCGTGCGGTTATTATTGTGTTGCATGAGGTTTCTGCCGTATTGTTGTTATTATTGATACGCATGCAGTGGTATAAGATCTGGGTATTGAAACGCATGCGGTGAGATAAGGTGAGCTTGAAACGCGTGGTTGGTATGGGAACTACTAGAAGCCATGCAGTGTGATAAGGTGGGCTAAAACGCGGGATGTTATTTTGGAAAAAATAATTTTCAAAACTAAATATAAAGGCTTCCGCGGTGTTATAAGGAAAGTTGTGATTCTTTTTATGATTTGAGACTATGAGGCGGTACCTCGGTAGGGCTCTTGTTGTCATTTCCCCATTCTTTTGTACTTGTTTTTGATTGTTGTTTCCTTAGCATACTATTAATTGTCTTCCTCCGTGTTGCAATATTTGCTTAGTTCTATGTAGCCAATCATGTTTTGCTTGCCGTTGCTTCAACTTCATTGCTATCTTGCTTACACTGTTCATTTCATGGTGATCGTTTCTTATGTGCCATTCGTTGTCTCTACTCTCATTTGTTGACTTGAATTGTGGTAGAACACTAGTACAAGCATACATATAGATGAATCACCCATATCGGTTTAAGAAGATGAATCCTGATGCTATTGACCATTACATGTACTCTTGTCTACTTGCCTTCTCTGTGAGAGCTGTTCTTCTGGAACGTGAGTCGTCCGTGCGGTTATGAATTGTAATGCGGGCACAAGATGCCAAGTGATTAGGGTTCATGAATTGGAACCCGCGAGATGTGATTATGAGGTTTTGTACCTCGTAGAAATGCTTCACAGATCTGGTGTGACAGCGGTTGTCCTTATTGAGTTATTACTGCTTTTCCATTATTTGTTATTACCGGACTTAGACTGTGTTCAGCTTACTCTACATCACTATTACCTGACTGCTTCCTATTAAATATTGTTGTTACTAGTGTATCATTGCAAGCATTATTTTGTATTCCTTATCCTGCTTAGCTTTATATTAATATTATTTCTCTGTTAGTTCACCTTCACACTTGTTCAGGTTGTTTAGTCCGGTAGATATCTTGACTGTCTCTCGTCACTACTCCACCGAGGTTAGTCTTGATACTTACTGTGTACCGCTGTGGTATACTCATACTATGCTTCTGCACATTTTTGTGCTGATCCAGGTGCCGAGGTTGTTGTTGATTACTAGCTAGCTGGTCGAGCATTTCTTTGGAGACTCAAGGTAATCCTGTCGTCGCGTTAGCAGGCCTCCGAGTCACCTTCTGATATCTTACTTGTACTATTTAATTCTCTTCCGAATAGTTGTATTTAGGGATATTCTAGCAAACTCAGTAGAGCTTATGACTTGTACAACCGGTTTTGGGATGTTATTTCATGTTGTAAATGTTGAGTTCATTTAGAAATATCTGGTTTCTGCTTAATAGTTCTATTGGTTAATTTCTGTCAATTTATTCAATGAGTGTTAGGCTTACCTAGTCATAGAGACTAGATGCCGTCACGACATCCTACAGAGGGAAACTAGGACCGTGACAGTTATCTGCTCACAATTTTTGTGTTTCACCTATAGAGGTAGTCTACGCCCTTGAGAAGCTCGGAACAAAGGTGAAGTGACCACCAAAGATGAGGTCTGATCCGAGTACCAGAAAATCTAATTCTCTCTACGAATTCCACCAGGAACACGGACACAAAACAAAATATTGCATCGCCCAAGGCAAGAGGTAGTGAACATGTTGCAGCAAGGACACCTCAAAGAGCTACTGAGCGATAAAGGAAGGAAACCCTTTGCCAGGGTCGAGAACGTCAAGGCCCGCCGAGGCCTCCCACACTAGCTCGTACCATCAATATTATTATTGGTGGCAGTGACGACGCCTCCATCAATGGCGTCAAGTTCACTACCACCCACAAGCTCAAAATATCGATCACCCACGAACGGTATGACGAACTCGAAGAACGTATCATCTTCGTCGAGTCAGATGCCGACGGTTTGACTTTACCTCACAATGATGCTTTAGTCATTACTTTATGAAATTTAGATATTTATGTTAAAGGTATCATGGTAGATGATGGGAGTGGGGCATGCATCATCCATCCCCGAGTCCTCGCCCAAATGAGACTCGAGGACAAGATAGTGCCACGTTGCATCACACTAACCGGTTTTAACAATGCAGCTGAACGGACTTCGGGAGAAATTACACTCCCCATCCTCGCCGTGGCATAAATTTGGAGACAACATTCTACATCATGGACCAGGACACCGCATACAATGCCATAGTGGGACGACCATAGATACGTCCTATGAGAGCCGTCCCCTCCAACTTATACTAAGTGATCAAATTCCCAACACCTTGGGGAATATTCAGCATACGAGGGGAACATCGCACATCCCGGGAATGCTACTGCCTCTTCATGGATAGTACGACAACTCAACAAAAGAAAGATAAGGAAAAAGAAGTATAGCAATCAGGTGTGTCGAGGTTGCCACAAGAAGGAGCTAGGGAAGACATTATGGACCCCGAAACGGTCGAAGCCGCAGAATCAACTATAGAGGATCTCGACCTCATTCAATAAGACCACTGCGACCCCAACAAAAAGGCCTACATCGGCTAAAAACTCTGAGACTCGGGTAAATTTAGTTAATTCTTAATAACTAACGCAGATTTGTTTACTTTCAGCCATGCAGATATGCCAGGCATCCCCAAAGAGATAGCTACACTCAAATTAAACGTCGACCCCTTTTATCCCCCGGTAAGGTGGGTCCGACGAAAGTTCAACCCCACCATCAATGATGCCGTCCACGAGGAGGTAGAGAAGCTATTAGCAAATGGATCCATCAGGGAGTCGAAGTAGCATAAATGGATAGCCAACGTGGTGATAGTCAAAAAGAAAAAGGGGAAATGAAGGATGTGTGTGGACTTCACAGACCTAAACAAACCATGCCCAAAAGATTCATTCCTATTTCCACATATCAACCAACTCATTGACGCAACGGCCGTGCACGAGCTGCTAAGTTTCCTAGATGCATATTCGGATTATAACCAGATACTCATGGAAGAAGAGGACCAAGACAAAACCACGTTCATCACCCACAAGGGAACATATTTTTATAGGGTCATGCCATTTGGGTTAAAGAACGTAGGGGCCACCTATCAGAGATTGGTCACAAAAATGTTCAAAGATCAACTCGACAAGACCATGGAAGTATATATCGATGACATGCTGGTCAATCTGTGAGGGCAGAAGACCACATCGACCACTTGAAGGAAGCCTTCAACATACTGAGACAGTACATGATGAAACTAAACCCAGAGAAATACGCATCTGGTGTAGCCTTGGGAAATGTTTTGGGGTTTTTAGTATCACAATGAGGAATTGAAGTCAACCCAAATCAAATCAAGGCTATCGATAGGATACCTGAGCAACTGACTACTAAAAAGCAAGTCCAAAGATTGACTGGTCGGATCGCCGCCCTATCAAGATTTATCTCCTGGTCATCTGATAGATGTCATAGATTTTTTGGCATACTTAAAAAGGATAATGACCTCGAGTGGACGCCCGAGTGCGTTCAAGCACTACGAGAACTGAAGGCGTATCTGTCATCACCACCTTTACTTTTTAAGCTTGAACCCGGGAAACACCTCCCCGTCTACCTCACCGTCTCCGAAGTAGCAGTAAGTGCGGTCGTGGTTTGAGAAAGAAAAGGTATGCAATCTCCTATTTATTACATCAGTAAAACACTTGTCGATGCCGAGAGAGGTACCCACACCTCGAAAAATTGGCTCTGGCATTGGTCGTAGCTTCACGAAAGCTTAGACCCTATTTCTAGTGCCACCCTATCTCGGTCATTACCAATTTCCCTTTAAGAATCATTTTACATAAACCCGAGCTGTCGAGGAGGCTGGCCAAATGGGCCATCGAGCTATGTGAGCACGACATCACATACCAGCCTCGAACAACAATAAAGTCGCAAGTGCTCGCCAACTTCATCGCAGACTTTAGTGAAAAGGTAATGCTCGAGGTCGAGAAGGAAGCCGCTCGAGCTTCTGTTCAAACACAAGACCTCTGGGTCCTGTACACCGATGGCGCATCCAATGTTTCTAGATCCAGACTGGGACTCATACTCGAGGTCCCTACCGGTGAAGTAATTCGCCAGTCCATAAGAAGCCCAGATATGACTAACAACGAGGCCGAGTATGAGGCCGTAAACACAGGGTTGAGTCTAGCACTCAAATATGGGGCAAAGAGGATGAAACTCTGCTTTGATTCTCAGCTTGTGGTCAACCAAGTTACAGGGACTTTCCAAATCAAAGAACAAAGGTTGAAAAAATATCAAGCTGGGATCTGTAAGTTGCTGCCCAATTTTGATGAATGCCAGCTAGACCAGATCCTGCGAGCCTAGAATATCAAAGCATATGGCCTCACCAAGTTGGCCGCCGCCACCAAAAGCATCACGACATAGGATAAAAGCGTAGTCCATCTCCTCAACTCCTCACTAGACCAAATCGAGGTAAAATCTGTAAGTGTAACTTGGGACTGGCGGAATTGTATTATTACTAATTATAGGATGACACCCTCCCAAATGACAAAAAAGAAGCCAAAAAGCTAAGAATGCAAGCGGCCAGATACAGCCTCCTTCATAATGACTTATACAAGAGAATATATAGCGCCCCCTGGCGAAGTATTTAGGTCTGAATCAAACCCAACGCGTTCTCGAGGAAGTCCATGAAGGTCATTGTGACGCCCATTCTGGTGATCGATCACACGTCAAGTGCTTCATAAGGGCCAGTTACTACTAGCCCACCATGTAGAAAGATGCCTCAGAATTTGTGAAGAAATGCGAGCAATGTCATAAATACGCCCCAATAATCCACCAAGAAGGCGAACACCTTCATTAGGTCGCCTCTTTATGGCCATTTATCAAGTGGAGAATGGACATCGTGGGTCGATGTCCATTCCCGCCGGGCCGAGGTAATATACGATTTCTTTTAGTTTTAACTGACTATTTCTCTAAATTGGTGGAAGCAGAAGCGTTCGCCCAAGTGCACGAACAAGAGGTAATCACCTTCATATGGAAAAAGATTTTCTGCGAATTCGGCCTACCTAAAGAGATAAGCTACGACAATGGGCCCCAGTTCACGATAAAGAAAACCATCGAATTCTTCAAGAAATGGAACATTAGGAGGATACTTTCAACTCCTTATCACCCAGCGGGCAACAGGCAGGCAGAATCCTCCAATAAGTCCATATTAAACATCATGAAGAAGGAACTTGAAGAAGCCAATGGACTGTGGCCGGAGATACTCCCAGAAGTATTATGGGTGCATAGAACCACCCCGAAGACGAGCACAAGAGAGACACCCTACTCCCTAGTCTACAGAACAGAAGCAGTTATAGCAGTCGAGGTCGGAGAACCCAGCCTGAGGTACTCCCATGAAAGCGGCACCAGCAATGACGAGAGTAGGATACAGGAGCTCGGCGAGGTCGATGAACGAAGAGATATGGCATACATAAGGATGGCCGCCCAAAAACAATAGGCGGAACGTTAATACAACAAAAGGCAAAGGTTCGACCGCTCAAGATCGAGGACTACACACTCAAAGCCTAAACCCAAGCAAATAGAGATCCACAAGAAGGCAAATTGGGAACCAACTAGGACGGACCATACAAAATTATAGGTAAAGCAAATAAGGGTTCATTTCAACTAGAGACAATGGAAGGAAAATAACTAGCAAACAATTGGAATATCAGCCACCTCAAATACTTCAACTTCTAGAAAATAAGAAGTGCCCCCAAGTCGTACTCTTTTTTCCCTCACTTGAGTTTTGTCCCTTTAGGGTTTTCTCAAGTAGGTTTTTAACGAGGCGACGAGAGGGACACTTCGAGTTGGAGTGTACAAAGAACAAACTGATTTCTTTTTCATTGCTCGACTCCTCAAGATTTTCCAAGGCGGATAATGAAGGGACTAGATATACTAGGACTGAGGCTGGAACGCTAGCCAACGCCCAAAAATTGTAACTTTCTCCAATTATGTAATCAGAGCAGTGACGTCAAAGTAATAGAAATTCACACTTATCGAAACTACTCTAACGAAAGATTAAGTTCGACCAAGCTCGAACAACACCTACCGGCCCTTGGCCGTAAATTAATGAATTGTTAAGATCGACCAAGGTCGAACAACACCTACCGGCCCTCAGCCACAACTTAACGAGGGCCGCAACTTAACGAAAGGCTAAGTTCAACCAAGCTCGAACAATACCTACCGGCCCTCGATCGCAACTTAACGAAAGGTTAAGTTCGACCAAGCTTTGCTCAAACAACACCTACCGGCCCTCGGACGCAACTTAATAAAAGGTTAAGTTTGACCAAGCTTGAACAACACCTACCAGCCCTCGACCACAACTTAACAAAATGTTCAGTTCGACCAAGATCGAACACCACCTACCGTACCTCTGCCGCGACTTAACGAAAGATTAAACTCAACCAAGCTCGAACAAATAGCTATCAGCCCTTGTCCACGACTCAATGAAAGGTTAAGTTTGACTAAGCTCGAACAAACACCTATTGGCCCTCAGTTACAACTTAACGAAAGGCTGAGTCCAACTAAGTTCAAACAACACCTATCGGCCCTCGACCACATCTCAACTACAAGACACACTTAACCTATATAAATAAAGGGCCGATATGGCCCATGGATATTCGGCTCCAAGGCTACAATCAGCTAGAAGGCGGCAACAATAAAAAGGACAAAATGTGAAACATGCAAACAACAGAAGTAAAAATATACAAGTACAGAAATAAACCGCAGGACTAAAAACGTTACAAGGAACAACTTTGATATTCATACTTAGATAAAGAGTTTTTTATGAAGATGCCCGAAGACCCCAACAAAAATACACAAAAAAGTTAAAAGAAAACTACTACCCATCGCTATCATGACCCTCAACACCCTCGCCATCTCGTCTTTCAACGATGTCACCCTGACCGTCGACACCATCACCATCTTGGCCTCCAGCATCCTTTCCATCCCCGCCCTGAGGATAAACGAAATCATACTAGGCATCGTCCTCAAGCCGATCTATGCCCTCTTCCTCATCCTCCTCACCAGGCTGAGGCATAGTAGGATCATAGCCACAAGCAAGACCCGTCTCGCAAGCCTTGACCCAAGCATCCTTAAGAGCCTCCTCAGAAATGGAGCTCGTTGCATGCAAGTCACGGAACACATCCAGTCAGGCTTTAACATGGATCCACTCTTCATACAACTCCCAAGAGACGTTGGGGAAATCAGAAGAATTAGACGAAGAAGGCTGCGTAAGCAGTTGGGTTTTCTCAGCCTCCAAAGCAGCAACTCGATCATACAACTCAGAGATTTCCTTGTCCAGCTCCCTGATCCTCTCCTCAGGCCGGTCCTCCTTATCCCTTGCCGTTGACAGGTCATTCTCCTGCTCAGAACGAAGGATTTTGTTCGTCAGCTCAAGGATGTCCACCTTCCTCCGAGCATCCAACCGAGAAGACTCTGCCTGCTCGAGCTCCTCCCGCTTCTCGGAAATTTCACCCCTGAGAGCCTCCATCTGAAATTGGCACTCGTCTAACTGGCCTTGCATATGGACTAATTGTGCTTAAAGGTCACTATATTGGGCCTCCACGCACTTACTGAGCTCGAGCTCCCCTTCCTTGGCCTTAAATGTTCCCTCGAGGATGCTGAACTTTTCCATGGCCGCCATCAGCTCCTCAGCCTTCTCTTCAAATCTTCTCTTAAGGCCAGCATGTCGCCTCTCACATAGCCGCCTTCGAAGATCCCAGTACTTCTCACGGCACACTGTATACTTTTCCTTCAACTTCACATAAATATTTGTACGTCTATTCTCCCTCCGAGCACTCTCAATTTCTAGAATGACCATTTGCAAAACAAAGAAAAGAGGTTAGAACTTAAAAAAAGCTATGGCATAAGGAGAAGGGCGAATAACAGTCACAATGAGACTGGCGATATTCTTCGACAAAGTAATGTCGGTTATCTTCTTGAAGGTCTCACCCTCGGCTTTGGAACATAAAGGGCCGAGAGTAGGGACTACCTCAAAATCATGATCCATTAAGATCGTGGTGGTCCTAGAACCTCTCTCCATCCTCACCTCGAGTTGGGTAAGCCCCTCGTCAATCATTCTTAGTTCGTCCAGGTCCATGTCGAAATAAGATATAGCGTCTTCTTCAGCAATGGCTTTCCCTTTATCACCGGCTAACGAAGAGACATCTATTTTTGCCCTGGAGGACAAAGCCTCCTCTTGCCTCAAAAGTGTGGGGACGCAATCAAGTGCCCCCACTACGATTGTCTCCCCCTCGGGACGCACCAACACGTCCACGGTCACCCCTTCTAGTTGGGGGGCCTCGGTGCTCGCCCCAACATCTTCTCCAATATGAATCGTCATCGTCTCTCTAAGAACTAAGTCATCCTCCATTGAGTCAACGAAAATCGGGATTTCCCTTCCGGCATCCACGACTCTCCTCTTGCGAGGCCTTAGATCCCCATCACCGGGGAGATTTCTCCGTCCTCATCAATCAACGAAAATGGCTGAGGAGCAGAGGCAAGAATAGGGACGGAGGCAGATTCTTGGGCCGTAGAACCCGGGACGGGGGTGGGTGCAGAAGGCGTAGTAGCCATGATAGTGGCAAAAACAAAAGCATAGCAGCCCTTTTCCTAAAAAAGGGCTCATGCGCCCCGCTCCTTTGAGAAGACCTCCTAACCGGACCTAGGAAAGGAAGAAACATAAAAGTTAACAAAGCAAGCCAACATAGAACAAAAAGAAGCAACGATCACGGCCAAAAAGAGAAGTTAACTATGGAAGGCAGAGCCGGTCTGAATATCTTAAAGAAGCTCGGTCCAATCACGAATATGAGGGAGAATCTGCTTGACCCAGTCAGCGATGTGCGGCTAAAGGGAGAGGACATTTGTTGGCTATAAGAAAGGAAGATTTACTTGACTAGCCCAAAATAGGCGAAGAGATGCAAAAGGTAAAAATGAAAGAAACATGGACACTTACGTGTATAATTCCAAGCCTCGGGGAAGCTGCCGATGTTAGCCACGATGTCCTCAGTTCTGACGTGAAAGAAATTTAACCAGAATTGGCGGTTGGCCTTGTTGTCCATTTTCACCACCAAGCACCTGCCTCCACGGTGACGACGATTCAACATCGTCCCCCTAGAGATGCTAGGAACGAACTAGTGCACCAAATGATGCACTGTCACCTCGACACCAGCGAGCTCAGCAAACTTGGTCAGCATCTTGATGACCTTGTAAATGTAAGGGGTAAGCAGAGTATGGTAAATGCCATAGTGGCAGCAAAACTCTTCCACCAGCGGGAGAAGAGGAAATGAGTAATCGATAGTGAATGGGTAAGTGTATAGAGCGCATTACCCATGGCGGTGAACATGTACTTCGTCCCCCTCGGCGGGGATCAGTTCGATATGGTTGAGGAGGCCGAACTTGGCTTTAAATTTAGCCAATTGAATGGGTGCCATTATCGATTGGAATTTTCCAAGCACTGCATCCGGCAATCGTTGGAAATCGAACCTGGCTCTAGGGTTGCGGGTTGATGATCTCCTCCGTCGATAGAAAAGTTTCATCCTCAACGGTGGCATCTGCATTCTCCCCATGAGCAGGGAACAAAACCACCAACGGAACGGCGTGGCTCTCTTCACCAACATCGGATGGTAAATTTGACATATTTATGAGAAAGTGACGAAGAATACTGGGAAGAAAGTTTGGAAATGCGGTATAGAGTAGTGAAGTAGAAAAGGGAACTTCAGAGAGGAAGTTTGAAGTCTCAATGTTTGGAAGAATAAAAGATTCAAATTCAGGTTTGGCCATCCCTATTTATAGAAATTGAGGCACAAAATCTGAAACGGTTTATCATAATGGGCACAAACCCAAAAGCGACTCATCATAATTGGCACCGGATTCGAAATGGCAGATCCAATCAATCGGAAACTAGCATCATCATGATACGTCATGACGTCACTCCCTCTCTTGGACCAGACATGTCCAATAAATCTCTAGGGATTTTTAAGGGATTTGAACTATGTGGCCCACAGAGAGCCACGTCATCTGCTCGCTACAATGACCACGACCGATGTTACCTGCTCAACAGTCTCAACCTCGAAGATGGCCCTGAGCGATCTTATCTGCTCATTGAACTCGCCCACGAAGACGACCTCAACGAATGAAGGGACTAAATGTATAGGCCAAAATTTATCCTAATTATATTTAGGCCACGTTAGCACTAGGAGAGTCTTTGAAGGATGCCACATGTCATCAATATGATTTCAATAAAAGACAAGTTCGAGGCCGAAGTGATCTGACGAAAGATAGGGACTAGGTCGAAGTGAGTTAATAGAGATCGAGGTCAAGGATGAGTACCCTCCTTAAACGGAGCAGTAATGACTAGTTTTGTTGATCTGACTTTAAAGAGAATATTCCATCGAATATTCCTAGAATCTGTACAATTAGGATTTTATGGCACATGTCCTCTTATAAATAGAAAGAGACATAGTTATAGGGAGGATTGGACATTCATTTGTAAAAGAACAACATTTTGACACTCTCTTGAGATTCATGCTTTATTACATACATACAAAAGACACATTTTTCTTGAGATCTCTGTCTAGATTTTCTCCCACGATCCAAGGAGAACCCGAATATTCTGTAACGACCCAACTTGTTGTTTTAAGAATTAATGCCCCGTTCAGTGATTTAAGGTCTCGAGCAGCTTCGTAGCATGTATTATGACCCGCGGGTGTGGTCAAGTTTGATTTTCGGAAGATTCAGAAATAAATTGAAAGAACATTTCTTATTTAGAAGCTTAAATGGAAAGAGTTGACCAGAGAGTAGAATTTTGAGCAAACGACCCCGGAATGGAATTTTGGTGATGTCAATAGCTTCGTATGGTGATTTCGGACTTAGGCGTATGTCCGGATTTGAATTTGGAAGTCCGTAAGATAATTCGACGCATTTTGGCGAAAGGTTAAAAATAGATGATTTTTGGAAAGTTCGATCGAAGGTTGAATTTTTGATAACGAGGTCGAAATACGATTCTGGAAATTTGGAATAGGTTCGTTATGTCATTTATGACTTGTGTGCAAAATTTAAGGTCAATCGGAGTTGATTCGATAGGTTTCGGCATCGAATGTAGAACTTGGAAATTTCATAATAGACTAAAGTTTCAAGTGAGTTTGCATAAGACCTATATTTCAACGATCATAACTCTCAAGACATAAAAATTTATATGGTGTACAACCTATAAAATTAAATCTCTTTGAGTCTAGTTTCCAACGCATCAAAACCGTTCATAATTTGGATAAGCATACAGAAAGTTATGGCCATTTTACTGGACCTGTGTCATATGCGCGTCCAGATGCGCGGCCGCGCATATTTGAGATTTTCTGCCTCAGGTGCACGGCCACGCACGTAGGAACCCATTAAATAACCTCAAAGCCGGGTAGAGAGAGGGGTTAAGTCATTTTTGAGGTAAAAAACTGATATTTTAGAGAGATGTAAGAGCATTTTAGAGAGAGATGGAGTACACCTAACATTCTAATTATCCAATATTGCACCAATCTTCAAGAATTAAGGAAGCTAATCACAAGATCGTCATCAAAGAGGTAAGATTCAATCCCTAGTCTTCAATTTCAAGTTTGGGATAAAAAATTGGTGATTGGGAGTATGATTCTTGAGTGTAAGAGTATTATGTATATATGTTTGTACCAATAAGGTTTGTGAAAAAATTGTTGAGATCAAATAAGTAAAGATAGGGTTGTAGAATGAAGAAATCTTTTAGAAGAACCTTATAACCTAATTTGCACACCTAGTATTTTATAAAATGCTCAAATGAGCTGAAACCATAAAAATCTTCCTAATTATGATTCACTTTTCTTATGTTTCTAAATAGATTGAAGTTTCTAGGATTTCCGGAACCTCGTAGTAATGTAAGGATGGCTCAAAAAAGATTGGAGACATCCGGAGGTCAATTCACATGATAAAGCTATTTTGGAATATCGGCCTAAGTTCAAAAAGGTAAGTGTCTTACTTAACCTCGAATGGGGGAATTACCCCTTAGACATCGAGTCTTATGTGCCATTTATAAAATGTGAAAAGCCGTGTACGTGAGGTGACGAGTACGTACTCGGGCTTATATGTGCAAAATTCATTGAGTTAAAGTCTTAGGCATATTGTATAGTAAATTGGATAATTGTTGGCATATATTTAATCATTTATTTGTCGTGCCAAAATTCTTGTTGTTGAATCAGTTGTTATATGACAATTTGATGTGATTGTAACTTGATTATTTATGTGATTCCGTGAATTTTTGGTTTGATAATTATTGGAACTTAATTTCATTATGGATTTTTCCTGTGCAAATAATTAATTAAATGAGCTTAAGAAGAGGTGTTTATAGAATTAATGAGAATTTGAATTAATTAAGGCTTTGCTTTATGCTGAGTAATTTTCTATCTCTGTTGATTATTTTGGAGTGTTATACACATTGTGTAGAGCCTTCGGCTATTTATTGTAAAATTAATTGACTTGGTTGTATCCTTAAAATTTTGGTTGTGGCCATTGGGCAAATTGTGATATGAATTGATGTTGTTATGTTGCCGTGATAATTTTTCGTGTAAATTATTGTGTTGTGTGAGTTATTATTTTGAGGAGATAAAGGTGGCATTTCATCATTGATATTATGTAGGTATAAGGGTGGCATTTCACTGTTATTATGTTTGTTAGAATATTATTTGGGCGGAGTGATAAGGACGGCTATAGGAGCTATAAGGGTGGCTATATGTGCGATAAGGGTGGCTATTGATATTGTCAGGGCGGAGGGATAAGGGTGGCTATAGGAGAAATAAGGGTGGCAATAGGAGCGATAAGGGTGGTTATTGATATGATCAGGGCGGGGGATAAGGGTGGCTATATGAGAGATAAGGGTGACTATATGAGAGATAAAGGTGGCTATTGTGAGGGACGATATGTGATGATGTGAAGTTATGGTGGTGGTGATTTTCATGTGATGTTGTGATTTTCTTGTATTTATTTTATACCTTGTGCAATTTGTCTTGTTGTTGGTAAATTGATGACAGTTTGATTTATGTTGAAATTGAGAGCCTGTGGCTATTGCCAGGCAGATTATAAAATGAAATGTGTGCACGAGGTGTCGTGAGTAAATAATGAGGATATTGGCACGTGAATTGTCCGTGCAGTTGTGATATGAAATGTGGGCACGAGGTGCTGTGATTAAATGATAATGCTATTTGGCACGTGAATTGTCCGTGCAGTTGTGATATGAAATGAGGGCACGAGGTGCCGGGGAAATTGGGCTGAGACCCGTATTTTTATGATTATGAAACGAGGTATCACATGGTGACTTTTTAATTGAAAGAATTATATTTAAAAAATATTTATTGGAAGGATTTTTATCTAGAAAGTATTATATGAAAGAATTGTATTTGAAAGATGTTTATTTGAGGAAAATTATATTTGAAGAGATTTATTTAAAGAATTATATTTGAAAGGTAATTATTTGAGCAAATTATATTTGAAAGAGAGTTATTCGAAAGAATTATATGTGAAAAATATTTATTTGAAAAACTTGATTTATTTGCGTGTAATTGTATTTATTAATTATTGAACGATATTAATGGTATTATTGTTGTATGTTGTGCATATCAATGGTTGTTTTATGTTGCCCTTATTGTTATTTGTTTCCTATTATTTTGTATATTATATTGCACAGGTTATTAGACTAGTGAGTGTCTTGACTGTACCTCGTCTCTACTCCACTGAGGTTAGTCTTGATACTTACTGGGTACCGATCGTGGCGTACTCATACTACACTTCTGCACATTTTTGTGCAGAGTCAAGTATTGGAAATATCGGGCTTGAGCAGAGTTAAAGAGGGATCGTAAGGATTCAAGGTAGAGCTGCTTGGTCGTCACAGTCCATTAGAGTCTTTTCATTTCATTGTACTATTAATTTGTAATCAAACAGTTTTGTATATTCGGTCCTCGTGATCATTCCATGTATTTAGTTAGAGTTCGTGACTCAGTACTGCCAGTCTTGGGAGGTTGTATATTTATATTTGTTCCGCTGTTAGTTTTGATTACTTATTTATAAAAAATAAATGGCTTCAACAATGTAATTGAAATCGACTTACCTAGTCTTAGAGACTAGGTACCATCACGACGTCTGTGGTGGGATTTGGTGTCGTGACAAGCTGTATCAGAGCTCTAGGTTCATAGGTTCTACGAGTCACGAATAAGTTTAGTAGAGTCTTGCGGATCGGTACGGAGACGTCTGTACTTATCTTCGAGAGGCTACAGAGCTAGTAGGAATTTTTTTTACTTCTTTCATTCCTCATTGTGCAACATTTATTCAGCTTGAAGCATATATCTTATGTTCTTTTGCATCCACTCGTGTATGAAATTGCGCACTCGGTATCAAATATGCGCTAACGGTTCGTGATACTACTGAGGGGTTATAAGGGAGCCAGGATTGCTCAACCATTATTACAACGTGTCGTCCAGATCAAGGGTGCAGAAGTATTGAGAGATCATTCAGTACTGCACATTGGGGTGCAACAGGTTCTGGCATCTGATTGATAAGTATGATATTAAAAAGGTTTAATTAATTTCCTAATCATAACAATTGTGGTTGGGTCATGATATGGATGTAGATCTGAAATAGTTTGTGTTATTAGAGACTATATAGTTGGTATGGGATTTCTACTTAGCGAAGGGTACATACACAGCCAAGGCACTGGAGGAAGCGAGTTTAACTGTCACGAGGATGACATGCTCCAAATAAATGGCTTGAGGTGTCTTATGACCGGTGTCCTACGAGCAATGAAGGTTAGTATTGTGGATCATCGGAATGTGTCCTGTGGCTTCGCGCCAAGTGAGGGGAGTCCACTATCAATGATCAGATTGCGGGGTCATGTGCTATATCAGGTTGGACCTAAGATGTATTTATATAGTATTGAAAGGTTCTCCGAAACTTGTATATGATTAAGAGATGAGATTTGTATGGGATGATGTTGGGGCTTGCGGTATTTTCGGGTCCTTAATAATTCTACATGTTAGTACCAGCGGGGTCACAAAAACAATTTCAGAATATTTGGGGTGCTATATTAAGTTCTTGCAATGCACCACCGGCACGGGATTCCTGTGATGGTTATTCCAGTTATCCGGCACATACTCAGTGTGAGCGGCCGAACCCGTAGAGGGGTTGTTATGAGTGTGGTGATACTGGGCACATTATTAGAAATTGTCCCAGACTTGGGAGGAGTGGATTTCATCAGAGCACTCCAGCTACAAGATTTATTCTAGTTAATACTCCACGTGCACAGTCAGCTAGAGGTGGAGGACAGGCAGATAGTGGGCGCCTAAGAGGTGGAGGCCCGACTCGTTGATATAATCACTATGATTTTGCTGAGGCCGATACACCAGATGGTGTCGTTACAGGTACGATCCTGATTTTGCTATATAAGGATATTTTTCTTTAATTTGATTCGGTTCTAAATATTGAGGTGAGTCATTCTGTTATGTTCCGCTTATGGGTGAGCTTCATAAATTTGTGACCTACTTATATGTTTATCCCTGTTGGGAGATTTGAAGAAGTGAGCCCGTGTCTGTCATTTTATTTTTGTACACCATTGAGGGCTATAAGTCCAAAAGTAATTGTTATTATTCATTACAGTGGGTTTAATGTGTTTCGAAATGATTGATTCTAATTTTTATAAATTATATGCCCTACCGTTATGAGGGTTCATTATGTGTTGTGAAAACTGTTTATGAAATATATTGAAAAGAAGAAAGAAAGGAAATTGAAAATTTCAATTGGCACAATGTGCAAAATACTTGTGATTCAGAGTTGAGGACGAGATCCTCACATTTTATATGATGTGAAATATTTAAACCGAGCTGCGAGCCGCGGTGAAAGTTATATAAGGACGAGGTACTTGTGGTGAAATATTTATGAGTTTAAAATTCTCTGGTGAAATTTAATTTGTACAATAATATTAATAGGGAGTCATTCCTGTTAGGCTTATTTGATAATTCTTGTATATTTTCTGTGCATATTCAGTCATTTTCTTACTGTATACATTGAGTTTTAACCTATGAGATGAGTGCCCAGGTGGCGTTAAATGTGACTCATTGACCCGAGTAAGTAATCATGAGGTTTTCACGCCTCACATTCTGTTGTCAGTGTTGTAAAAATTCGAAATGAGGTGGTGGTTAATATGAGATTAATTGATGATGCTGAAATTAATTATGAACAGCTTTTAAGACCAGAGATGTGGTGATGATCATACATATGATATGCTTCATGTCCGGATATCTTTGTGATAATGCAGTGCTTGTAATGCTCAGATTAGTGTTATTGATATATACATTGTGGTATTTTGTGGGGTTGTGGATGTGTTGTTAGGAGTTATTTTGGTGTTACTCTCGCAGGTGGATATGCCCATTTACAGGGGAGACTCTGCCGAATTTCTGAAAAATTTGGGAGTATGAAAAATTTGTGAGATTGATATGTGCGAAAGAAGAGAAAAGTTATGTTATGTGTATGAGGGCATACTCTATTTCTCATTCAAGGGCGAATGATCCTAAGCGGGGGAGATTGTAACACTCCGGAAAAATTTTGAAGTACTTCAACAATATCAAGAAAGTTGATGTGTGCGTAGGCACGAGTTGCTATAGCCAATTGAGACTAATACCGTGCATCGAAGTGAAAATCAACATTTTGGAAATGATTAGAGAGTTAGGGAATTTGCTTTAAAGCTTTTAAGTATGGATAAAAGAAATAATCTCAACTGAGATGGTGTTGCCGGACCCATGTTAAATTGCCGAACGTAGAATCACCCATGAGTTTGTGTAAGAATACACTCAGTAATTTAATGTCCTCAGAAAGATTCTTGGCACGTTCGAGGACGAACGTATGTTTAAGAGGTGAAGAATGTAACAACCCGACTTGTCGTTTTAAGAATTAACGCTCCATTCAGTGACTTAAGGTCTCGAGCAGTTTCGTAGTATGTATTATGACCCGCGGGTGTGGTCGAGTTTGATTTTCGGAAGATTAAGAAATAAATTGAAAGAACAATTCTTATTTAGAAGCTTAAGTGGAAAGAGTTGACCAGAGAGTTGACTTTTGAGCAAACGACCTCGGAATAAAATTTTGGTGATGTCAATAGCTTCGTATGGTGATTTCGGACTTAGGCGTATGTCCGGATTTGGATTTGAAAGTTCGTAGGACAATTCGACGCATTTTGGCGAAAGTTGAAAAATAGACGATTTTCAGAAACTTCGATCGAAGTTGAATTTTTGATAACGAGGCCGGAATCCGATTCTGGAAATTTGGAATAGGTCTGTTATGTCATTTATGACTTGTGTGCAAAATTTGAGGTCAATCGGACTTGATTTGATAGGTTTCGGCATCGAATGTAGAAGTTGAAAATTTCATAATAGACTAAAGTTTCAAGTGAGTTTGCATAAGACCTAATTTTAAACGAGCATAACTCTCAATATATAAAGAGTTATATGGTGTACAAAATATCAAATTAAATCTGTTTGAGTCTAGTTTCCAACGCATTAAACCGTTCTTCATTTGAATTAGTATACGGAAGGTTATGGCCATTTTACTGGACATGTGTCATATGCGCGCCCAGATGCGCGGCCGCGCATATTTGAGACTTTCTGCCTCAGGTGCGCGGCCGGATGCGCGGCCACTATCCTAGGTGAGTGGCCGCACACGTAGGAACCCATTAAATAACCCCAAGACCGGGTAGAGAGAGGGGTTAAGTCATTTTTTGAGGTAAAAACCTGATATTTTAGAGAGATGTAAGAGCATTTTAGAGAGAGATGGAGTAAACCTCACATTCTAATCATCCAATCTTACACCAATATTCAAGAATCAATGAAGCTAATCACAAGATCTTCATCAAAGAAGTAAGATTCAATCCCTAATCTTCAATTTTGAGTTTGGGATAAAAGATTGGTGATTGGGAGTATGATTCTTGGGTGTAAGAGTATTATGTATATATGCTTGTACCAATAAGGTTTGTAGGAAGATTGTTGAGATCAAATAAGTAAAGATAGGGTTGTAGAATGAAAAAATCTTGTAGAAGAACCTTGTAACCAAATTTGCACACCTAGTGTTTGATAAAATGCTCAAATGAGCTGAAACCATGAAAATCTTCCTAATTATGGTTCACTTTTGTTATGGTTCTAAATAGATTGAAGTTTCTAGGATTTTCGGAACCTCGTAGTAATGTAAGGAAGGCTCAAGAAAGATTGGAGCCGTCCGGAGGTCAATTTACATGAGAAAGCTATTTTGGAATATCGGCCTAAGTTCAAAAAGGTAAGTGTCTTGCTTAACCTCGAGTGAGATAATTACCCCTTAGGCGTCGAGTCTTATGTGCCATTTATGAAATGTGAAAAGCCGTGTACGCGAGGTGACGAATATGTACTCGTGCTTATATGTGCAAAATTCATTGAGTTAAAGTCTTAGGCATATTGTGTAGTAAATTGGATAATTGTTGGCATATATTTAATCATTTATTTATCGTGCCAAAATTCTTATTGTTGAATCAGTTGTTATATGCCAATTTGATGTGATTGTTACTTTATTATTTATGTGATTCCGTGAATTTGTTGGTTTGATAATTATTAGAACTTAATTTCATTATGGATTTTTTCTCTGCAAATAATTAATTAAATGAGCTTAAGAATAGGTGTTTATATAATTGTTGAGAATTTGGATTAATGAAGGCTTTGCTTTATACTGAATAATTTTCTATCTCTGTTGATTATTTTAGAGTGTTATACACATTGTGTGGAGCTTTCGACTATTTGTTGTGAAATTAATTAACTTGGTTGTATCCTTGAAATTTTGGTTGTGGCCATTGGGCAAATTGTGATATGAATTAATGTTGTTATGTTGCCGTGATAATTTCTTGTGTAAATTATTGTGTTGTGTGAGTTATTTTTTTTGAGGAGATAAGAGTGGCATTTCACCATTGATATTATGTGGGTATAAGGGTGGCATTTTACTGTTGTTATGTTTGTTGGAATATTATCTGGGCGGAGCGATAAGGGTGGCTATAGGAGCGATAAGGGTGGCTATTGATATTGTCAGGGTGGAGGGATAAGGGTGGCTATTGGAGAGATAAGGGTGGCTATAGGAGAGATAAGGGTGGCTATTGTCACAGATGATATGTGATGATGTAGAGTTGTGGTGTTGGTGATTTTCATGTGATGTTGTGATTTTCTTGTATTTAATTTATACCTTGTGCAATTTGTCTTGTTGTTGGTAAATTGACAACAATCTGCTTTATGTTGAAATTGAGAGCATGTGGCTATTGTCAGGCGTATTATAAAATAAAATGTGGGCACGAGGTGTCGTGAGTAAATAATGAGGATATTGGCACGTGAATTGTCCGTGCAGTTGTGATATGAAATGTGGGCACGAGGTGCTGTGATTAAATGATAATGATATTTGGCACGTGAATTGTCCGTGCAGTTGTGATATGAAATGAGGGCACGAGGTGCCGGAAAAATATGATGATTTAATTATGGGCACGAGGTGCTGTGAAAATATGAAAATGGGCTGAGGCCCGTGTTTACGAAAAATATAAAAATGGGTTGAGACCCGTATTTTTATGATTATGAAACGAGGTGTCACATGGTGAATTTTTAATTGAAAGAATTATATTTAAAAAATATTTATTTGGAAGGATTTTTATCTAGAAAGTATTATATGAAAGAATTGTATTTGAAAGATGTTTATTTGAGAAAAATTATATTTGAAGAGATTTATTGAAAGAATTATATTTGAAAGGTAATTATTTGAGCAAATCATATTTGAAAGTGAGTTATTCGAAAGAATTATATGTGAAAGACATTTATTTAAAAAACTTGATTTAATTGGGTGTAATTATATTTATTAATTGTTGAGCGATATTAATGGTATTATTGTTGTCTGCTGTGCATATCAATGGTTGTTTTATGTTGCCCTTATTGTTATTTATTTCCTATTATTTTGTATATTATATTGCACAGGTTATTAGACTAGTGAGTGTCTTGACTGTACCTCGTCTCTACTCCACTGTGGTTAGTCTTGTTACTTACTGGGTACCGACCGTGGATACTCGTACTACACTTCTGCATATTTTTGTGCAGAGCCAAGTATTAAAAATATCGGGCTTGAGTAGAGTTAAAGCGGGATCGTAAGGATTCAAGGTAGAGCTGCTTGGTCGTCGCAGTCCCTTAGAGTCTTTTCATTTCATTGTACTGTTAATTTTAATCAAACAGTATTGTATATTCGGTCCTCGTAATCATTCCATGTATTCAGTTAGTATTCGTGACTCAGTACTACCAGTCTTGGGAGGTTGTATATTTATATTTGTTCCGCTGTTAGTTTTGATTACTTATTTATTAAAAAAATGGCTTCAAAAATGTAATTGAAATCGGCTTACCTAGTCTTAGAGACTAGGTGCCATCACGACGCTTGTGGTGGGATTTTGGGTCATGACATATTCAAAGGTTCATCAATCATTTATCATTGTCAGAGGGAATATTACACGACTTCATCCTCTTTTTCGGCCATTTATGTTACATTTATTTACATAAATACTATTAAACACTATTTATTGCTATGTAATGATATTCACTTCATATTTGTGCCACTGTTACCACATATTTTTTGAGATTCTGCCGCAGCACTAGTTGAATAATATAAGAAATATTATTATTGGCTAAGATTAACCCAATTTTATTAAGAAAATCTAATTATTCAAACCTATATCTAATTTTGGATCGAACAGAGGGTTGCGATAGGCTGACAACCAACGTAAAATTTGCCACTTCATGATAAATCCTCATAATAGATTTGAATTGAGCTAATTGAAAGAAATAAGATTTTATATCATCGCCCCAACTTGTTTGGGATTGAGGCATAATTATTACTGTTGTTATCAATTAATACACGAACTGTACAAAAGATAATTACTACTTAACCGAAAAATATATACGCAAATTGCAATCGCATATATAATAATATACAAATTGCAATAGAAAAGAAATAAGAATAGTTTTTGCTGATTTTTTCATCTTTTCTTTTAAATAAAATAATGTAACATTCATATGTATGCATGAATATAATGGTCGTTGAAGTCGTACTCGTATGAATTTCTGAACACGTTCTATTGTTTGGCAAGAATGGGCTGGCCTGCGTGAACAAAGTTACCCATTGCCCAAATATCCATAGCAGCCCCGCCTAACATAGTCGAACGGGCGTCCAGCCGTGATGGTTCAACATTAACAACCTTCTTATTAAACTAAAAATTTGGACAGGCCTATTCTAATCCAAAATAAATTTGTATATCTATATCTATCTATATCTATATATATATTAATAAAGCTAGACATTGAGAAGATGATGTGGCATTCTTCTATGTCCAGTAATTATATTTATCTTTTATCTCCTTTTTTTGGCATTTTTACCTTCTACTTTCACATTCAATAAATAAAAATATTGTTATACACAAGAAACAAATGTTGCTTGAAACGTTTCTTGGGTCATTTACTGGAGAGTCAAACCGTTTCTTGGAAGTCTGAGATAAAACAACGGTCAATCAGCAATCAGCAATTGTTATCAATTTTTTAACGGATGTTCTTGAAGAGACATATTGTTGTAACAACTTATTATAATCAATCGATTAGAATTTCTCACTTCTCATTCTATTGTGCAGAGTATCATCAATGCTTTATATAAAAGAAAGAACACCCCGCAGCACTTTGGAAAATAAGAGAGTGACAAGGTTCATATCTTTGGTTTCTCCAAGCAACATCGATAGCCTATGCATCCTCTAAACCAATCCAAGGTAATTCTTACTTTTATATTGACCGTTCTTGCTTTGCTACTTTTACTATCCTTCTAAGATTATATTTGTCTCACCTTGCAACTTTTTTGTTGAGAGCAATACTTGGACATATCCCTATGAAATGGGTTGTGCCTTATTTAAAAAAACACTTTTTAACATTTTGTGTTAAATAAACCATATTTTTTTGTGGCAAATGGTTGGAACTTATCTATATGTTTGATCTGAGGATTTTAAGAATATTATTGCAAGGACTATTTCAAAGAGTGCGGTACCAGGGAAGTAATAGAAAATCTATAGGCATCTATTATTTTCTCTCGCTATCTTCTCACAAAAGTTGTGTGCTCACTATCTCTGTGCCGTGTATATGTATGAGATCATTTTTTGTTACAATTTACATATATGTATGCCATTTTGATTACAAAGATGTTTTAAGTAGTTAAATTCGCATTTTCAATCTACAATTTGAATGGGAAAGTATATGTGATTGGGTCAATGGATTGCACCTGGTGTGTCAAAGTGGGGTATACTTTTATTTATCACTGAGAATGTATTGTACATTTTATTATTTCTCCTGCAAAATATGAAAATATACCATCAGATAGATTCTATAGAGCGGAGTGGGAATTGATGATTTATCTTCCTCCTCTTCCTTCTCAGCTTCTTCTCCTTTGTTTTTCATTTTTGTGAAATGATTTGTTTGTGTGTATTTTTGCCTTGATTGTTTGGTACATAACATATATTTTGTGTTCTTTGAATTAATATAATATCACAAAAATACTTAGAAATACAACAACAAAAATTAAATATTGATGTGAAAATTGATTAAATATCGCATGATATTTTCACAATATTCGTTAAGTGCTTTAAAGATTACATTTTCTCTCTTTTTTCTTTATTACGTTATTTTGAAATTTCAAAAATACTCCAAATACAAAAGTAGAAAAAAAAAATGAAAACGAAGGATATTGCAAAGATATTATAGAAATAGAACACTAAACCTTGTGTTGAACTTTTTGTCAACACATAGAAGAATTATTTGTTGGGTTGAATTTTAAGTTTCAGTATATATAATATTTCTTTCATATATCTTTTGTTTTCAAAATTAAATTGTTTAATAGGGATGGTATCATTTTGTGGCATGATGTAGGATATCATCAAAATATGGCAAATAGCACAACATATCAATGTCAGTAGTTAATGATCACGCCTAACTATACTCCTAAAATGGATAAGCGGTAGCTATAAATATAATCCGGTCTAAAAGTCCGGACTCGAATCCCACAGAGAACTAAGGCTTTAGCTATAGCTGTTCACTATCACTAAGAAGACAAGTTTGAACAATTTTCTAAATTATAAAGATTGAGATTTATATTTCTAACTAACTAACTAACAAATACTAGAAAGCAGCAAAATTATCAACTAAGGAGACTAAGAATTGGACACAAGATTAAGGCGGCCTAGAGTTTTATGATTTTTCCAATTTTCAGAATCTTTTCCGCTCTCCTATAATTTTGCCTAAGTATTCTCTACCGATCGTGAGTACTTCGGGTGTCGTAATTCTCTTCCGAGCAACTACCATAATTTACTAGACAAATCCGAAAGCACATTCAACCACGAGTCCAACCATACAAATTTTACCAAATTTCGACACCAAATGGTCACTCAAATCCCCAAATTAAACTCTCCAAATCTCTAGCTCCAAACTCCTAAATTACACCTCAAAATCATACAATCTATGTGGAAAAATCAATGAGGAAACATAATTATTGAATGAATTAAACCACAAGTGACATACCTCAATAATCCCTTCGAAATCCCTCTCAAAAATCGCCTAAGCTCGAGCTTGAAGTGTCTAAAATGAAGAACATCTCGGAAACCCTCGAATTTAAACACTGCCCAGGCCTTCCGCACCTGTGATAACTTAACCGCACCTACGGCTTCACGGGTGCGACCAAACCATCCGCTCATGCGATAGGCTTCGCGCTTGCGGATCAAGATTCCGCGCCTGCGGACACGCATCTGCGAGCGCACTGTCGCTTCTGCGGAGCTAGCTCCCTTTTCCCATTTCCGCTTCTGCGTTCAATTCTTCGCAACTGCGACCTCGCAGGTGCGGGCAAGCTCTTCGCACCTGCGAGCACTGCCGGTTCTACGATGGCTGGTGCGCACATGTAGCATCGCACCTGCGATCAAAACCTTCGCAGGTGCGATTGCACCAGACCTGGTGCTTCAACAATCCTCCAAACTCCCATTTCGATCCGTTAACCATCCGAACTCCACCCGAGACCCCGGGACCTCAATCAATTATACCAACAAGTCCTAAAACACGATATGAACTTAGTCGAGCCCTCAAATCACATCAAACAACATCAAAAATACGAATTGCAACCCAATTTAAGCCTATTGAAACTCAGAAAATTCCAACTTCTACAAATGATGCTAAAACCTATCAATTCATGTCCGATTGACCTCAAATTTTGCACACAAGTCACAAATGACACCACAGACCTACTCCAACTCCCAAAACCCCAATCCGAGCCGGTATCCACAAATTCCACTCTCGGTCAAACTTACAAATTTCCAACTTTAGCCATTTCAAGCCTAATTCCACTACGGGCCACCAAATCACAATCCGAACACGCTCCTAAGTCCAAAATTACCCAACGGAGCTAACAAGACCATCAAAACTCATTCCAGGGTCGTCTACTCATAAGTCCACATCCAGTTAACCTTTTCAACTTAAGTTTTCATCCTTGAGACTAAGTATCTCAATTCATTCTGAAACCTCTCAGGTCCCGAATCAACTATCCCAGCAAGTCACATAACAACTGTAAAGAATAAAATGAGCAGTAAATAGAGGAGCAGGGCTACAACTCTCGAAACGATCGGCCGGGTCGTTACAACATAAATATAAGAGTGTAAAAGAAACTGCTTGATAAGCCAAAGGTTGAAGCATTAGCAGCTCATGGGGTACTCAGACTTCAACCAGACTTGGTTCTTTGTGCACGAATCCCACACTTAGTTCTAACCATCTCAGTTGCTTTTCTTTCTTCCAATGGCTTTTCTTCCCATTCTCCTGGAAAAATAAAAAACAACACTACAAAAATAATATAATAATAAAAAAATATAAAAAATATAAATAAAAATAAAAGAAAGCAATAAAGCTGGGTTGCCTCCCAACAAGTGCTTGATTTAACGTCGCGGCACGACGTGAATCACTTTCTGCCTCCACTTCGAACTTATGAATTGAACCCCAAATTTTGATTCAAGCTTATAATTATGCGTTTGGGGTGGTACAACTTTTTTCGAGCCAAAGTTTAAATAAATTTTCATGCACTTTTTGGATCTCGATCGAGGAGTGTCACCTTGCCTAGATGGCCTTAAAAATTTCAAAATATAAGGTTCATCAACCTCTGCCCTTGACTCATTTTTATGGTCATAAGGATCAATTTTCATATCACCATCTAAACATAATATAGAGAAGTGTTTGGAATGAGGTCCAATGCGCTCAAATACATGAACTTCAAGATTTTTGACCCCCTCAATACCAATCACACTAGAGTCAACTAAATTTGTATCTTCAATATCCTTGGATGACTCTAGTATTACTTCTTCAATATCGACATCCTCAGATTCTAGTTGGATAGATTTCTAGTGTTCTACTCTAACCTCCTTCATTAGCACCTCAATTTCTGCATCTAATGCATGCTCCTTTTGGCTACTATCCATAATATTAGCTTGTTGAGCATTAAATGCTTCAACTAATTGACTCACTTGTGCCTCCAGGTTATGAATAATTGTCCCTTGCCTTTGGATAGTATCCCATAGCTTTTGTATTTGCAGTTGTTTCTCATTACTTTGTTCCATGAAACACTTTAACATATGTTTAATCTCCTTCAGGTCAGCTTCCCCGGGTTCTTTGTTCCTATTAACCTCACAAGAAAAAGTAGAACCATCATAATAAGGGGTTGGGGGAGGATAAGACACATAAGCACAACCATAAAAGTGATCATCTTGACCACCACAAACATCACATACATTTCACACATAAGATTGAGTTAGTGCACATAACTCACTTTCGAGAATATTTTGACAATTTTATCACAGGTGGTTTCCTCCACAATACACACAAGGAAGATCAACAGTAGAATTACTAACATCAGAACTCCCATAAATCCACGATGCCATGTTTCTCAAATTAACAAGTAAAACTAAAATAAAAAAAATTAAATACTAGAAAATAAAATAAAAGTTCAAACTTGAAATCTATCAATATGTACAACTACGCTACACCGTTAGTTCCTCGGTAACGCCGCCAAAATTTGATCACGCCCAACTCTAGTCCTAAAAAATATAAACGGTAGTTGCAAATATAATCCGGTCTAAAAGTACGCTATTGAATCCTACAAAGAACTAAAGCTTTAGCTATAGCTGTTCACTATCACTAAGAAGACAAGTTTGAACAATTTTCTAAATTATAAAGATTGAGATTTATATTTCTAACTAATTAACTAATAAATACTAGAAAGCAGTAAAATTATCAACTAAGGAGACTAAAAATTGGATACAAGATTAAGGCGGACTAGAGTTTTATGATTCTCCCAATTTTCAGAATCCTTCCCGCCACGTCTCCCATAATTTCGCCTAAGTATTCTCTACCGATCGTGAGTACTTCGGGTGTCGTAATTTTCTTTCGAGCAACTATCACAATTTACTCGACATATTCTTCCGAACTATGCTAGCTGGCACTAATTCACCACTCACTAAGATCGCACCAAGGTTTCGTTATTCCTAATCCCACCTTTAAACCTTTCGTATTGATTCTTCACTAATATTGTTCAACAACTACCTAATTATGTAACCTTTTCCAAGCAATACATAATAAATATGGACAATCAATTGAGAGCTCTTCAGTCAACTGAAATAAGCACATAGTTAAACAAGTAGAGAAATTTAAAAGCACAATTATATAAAAATGTAACAAGAATTCATCCTCTAAAAGATTCCATCAAAACCCTAGATAAGAAATTAGCTACTCATGCTATATGTAAAAATACAACACTAGAGTTCATAACAATGAAAAAATAGGAAGAAAAAGGAAAAAAACATGAAGTGGAATCCTTCTCCTTGCTCCAAGCGTGTTCTTACCTCCCCAAAGTCTTCTCACTCTCCAAAGTGGTGTCTCTCCCTTAAAAGCATGTTTTAGGATGTATTTATAGCGACTAGGGTTTGTATGGGGCGAATTTTCCTTCTCCTATCCTGACTTTTCTGGTTTCTTCTATTCCGGTCCCGGTTTGGCGAAGTGAACCTCGCTTCACTGTCCAGGAATTTTTTCCTATTTGATCCATTTCTGCATAAGTTTGTTCCTACACACAAGAAACATGTAATGAGCATATTTTTACTTCAAAAGCAGTGTGAACTCCCGCAACTCACACAAGAAATAACACACAAATACACTCAAAATATGCACTTTTCATCTTTTATGAGTTAACATTTATTAAAGTATATTACCTTAATTAATTATCCAATTTTATTTTCATCGATAAAAGAGATTTAGTCCCTTAATTTAAACCTTCAAATTAAACTAGCCTGGTGAAGTTCTTGCAAAAGAGTAAAGTGTATGCTTTAATGTATAGAAAATTAGAGAAAGCAAGTCTAGAAGATAAATAGAGAAAGCAAATTCGTAAGATTGTAGAAAGAAGTAATCAACCTTGGAAATGTAATTACATTACATTTGATAATGTTACGACCGAAAAATAGAAAAGAGAAAATTCAACAACCAAGATTATTTTTTTAATTATAAGAAATTTAACGATAAATTTTCATTTATATTTTTTTATAGACCGTGCGAAGCGCGGGTAAATTGACTAGTACAACAATAACAACATATCTAGTGTGATCCCACAAATGATTTTGGGAGGATAAAATGTATGTTGACGTTACCCCTACCTAGTGGTGGTAAAATGAATAAAAAAATAATTATCCACTAAAAATGAGTTGGATAATGAACTTTTAAAAAATGGATCAAATATAGATAAGATCCATATTATCTACTAAAAATGGATAACTAGTGAATAACTATTGGGTTTAATTTTTACATTTGTAAAGACTTAAATTAAATTGGGGGTTCCTTAAGTTTGGGAGATTAAGAATTCTCCCAAAAATAATCATATTCAAGAAGTTATATGGATAATATAAATATACATATTATCTGCCGGTTAACCTATTTTTTTATCCGTATTAAATATATTTCGAATCGAATAAATTATTCATTTTTATATTATCTATTTTCAACTCACTCATATCTGACCGTCCCGCATGTTTGTCAACCCCTACCCCTACCAATACAAGATCAATCTTCTGCCAAAATAACACTTGCCAGGCCTGTTACACATCTTAATTTGGGCCTATTATTTACACTTTATTTGCACCATTGGCACAATAAATTAATTGATGCTGAGATTTCTTGCACACCTTGATGTTAGATTAATGTCCTCTTAGTTTTTGGGGAGAAGGCTGAGTTAAATTAATTTTTCCCCTTTCGAGGACATTAATTGATGCTGAGATTTCTTGCACACCTTGATGTTAGATATTTACACTTTTAATCAATCGCTTAAATTAAAAGTTGCTAACGGACATATAATAATTTATGCATATATAATTATGTATAGTAAGTATATAAACTAATATATATCGATTAAATTAAATAGTAAATCCGAATGAATATTTATATATAAATTAATTTGTAACGACAGGGACTGAAGCGATTGGCCTGTCATATGATGACACAAAGTTAACGTGGACAGTCAAAACGCCCACCACGTTTCTGGTTAACATGCGTGTCAAAGAGATAACCTCAACCATGCAAATTAAACTGATAACTACTTGTAGAGCTTTTGCTTCTTATTTTCTTTCAAGTTTCAACTCTCACAATTAGATTGCAAAGCAATTGGCTATAAATCTTAGGTAAATTATCATTTCAATGGCCACTCCACTCAGCTTAAGTAGTGTTAGTCCAACAAAAAGAATGTCCAACGAGAAAAATAAATATATGGAGAAAGAAGAGCAAGATCAGGAGAGAGATTATAAGGATCAGGAGGATAGCCGGCCGGAACACCAACCACCATATATTACGCCGATGCAGCCGCTGACGAAGGAAGCGTACGGCGGTGGGATGTATGGAAAGGATGATGAAGGTGGTGGTCCGGCGAGGAAAGTGGATAATAAACCACCAGCTAGTGAGACACAAAGTGCTGATGGACCAGCGGAAGCCACTCTTCAGCCCAAACATAAACCTCCGCCGTCTTCCGGCGACCGTGACGTTGATATCACCGGGCAATCTTACATTCAATAGCTTAGTACCAATATTGGACGGTGGTGTGTCTTAGTGGTAAAGAATCATCTTGTAATAAGCAAAATAAAGTTGGATGGTGGTGTATGTTTATAAATATTGTCCAGCCGTCTATTTACCTCGAATCATTGAAACTAATTACGGGAAAATTAGTTTCTTTTGAAACTGATTCTCGAAGAAAAATAATTTTCCTCGAAAGGGGAAAAATTAATTTAACTCAGCCTTCTCCTCTTTTACCTCATCCCCATGATGTCCTATACATTTTTTCAAAATCGCTAATAAGAAAAAAAAATTATGAGTAGAAGTTACGTGGAGCAACATTTGAAAACATGTAAGGAAATATGTAATACTCAAAGATATCATGACAAACATTACATCCTTTACTCAAATTCTACCACGTGCACGATTATGAATTTTTTTTACGATCAACCACTCGAATACGAGTAGTTTGGATATATCTTACTTAACAAAAAGGACGAATCCTTGGAAATTAAATCGAGGTTAATTAGTATTTCTATATCGTTTAGGATTTGATATTTATTAGTTTATTTAATTTATGTCCAATTAGAATTTACAATCAATATGAATATGTTTTTTAGATTTTGGTCAAATTTAGTTTTTAGTATTATAAATAGAGATGCTATCACATATTTTCTATCGTGGAGAGATATCTACAATGTAGAGAGATTCAATAGTTTATGAGTTGTGAAAAAGTCTCTTACCACGTTCTCTCTCTAGTTTAATAAATTTCTTCCGTATAGTTTTTGTTGAATTTTTTACTTGTGCTTAAATTATTTTTGGGGTATTTTATTTCTTCAAATTGATATCAGGGCTTGTGTGAGATTCTGTCAGAGCTTGTGTGAGATCCAACAAAAAAATATGGATACTCTATTATCTAATTGTCCTGTTTTTGTGTTTGATGGCAACAGTAATTTCGAAACTTGCAATACTACAACATTATGCATATATAGCTACGAAACCTTAGCTATAGATTTAAAAATCGTGGCTAGTACCTAACAATAGCCATAAAAATTCAAATTCCATGGCTATTTACAAATTTATAAAATTTTTCAGCCACAAAAATTAAATTGGCAAAGCTAATTCCTCATTGTTGCTATAATTTCTAACAATCGTAGCAATAATTACCTAAATAGCTACAAATTTATTGCTACAATAAAATTTCGTAGCTAATCATAATTGTTTGCCACATGATAAAAGTTACGGTAGCAATAGCAATCTTCTAGCCATAATGAATTATCTGAAGCAAAACGTAGTAGCTAAATACGTATTTTTGCTTCAAGTTATCAAAAACTTGTGGCAATATTAAATGATATAGCCACAGAGTTATTGCTAAAATAAAATTTCGTAGCTAATATTAATTTTAACTACGAGTCAAAATGTAATGACCCGACCGGTCGTTCTGAGCAATTGCACTTCGCTCGGTAGTTTTCGGGCATGAGTAGCTCAATATGATGTATTATGACTTATGTGAATCGTCGGCTTTGGTTTTTAGGTTATTCGCAATTGATTTGGAAGAAAGATTCTCAGCTAGAAGCTTTGAATTTGAAAGGTTTGACCAAGTTTGACTTTTTAGTATTTGACCTCGAATTGGATTTCTGATGGTTCCGTTAGCTCCGTTGGGTGATTTTGGACTTAGGAGCACATCCGGAATGTGGTTTGGAGGTCCGTAGTAGAATTTGGCTTGAAATGGCGAAAGTTAAAATTTTAAAAAGTTTAACCGGGAGTGGACTTTTTGATATCGGGATCGGGTTCCGATTCCAGAAGTTGGAACAAGTCCGTAATGTTAAATGTGACTTGTGTGCAAAATTTGAGGTCAATCGGACGTGATGTGATAGGTTTCGGCATCAGTTGTGGAAGTTAAAGTTTCAAAGTTTAATGATTTCGAATTGAGGTGTGATTCGTCGTTTCGATGTTGTTATGTGTGTTTTGAGGCCTCGGGTGGGTCCGTGTTATGTTATGGGACTTGATGGTATATATGGACGGGGTCCCGAGTGGCTCGGGTAAGTTTTGGACGAGGTTCGGACCATTTTCATTCCACGTTGCATTGCTGAAGATTTTCTGGTTCTAGTATGACCGCACCTGCAGAGTATGTAGCGCAGGTGCGGAGCCGCAAAAGCGGCAGTTCCATCGCAGAAGCGAGAAAGGGAGCTGGGCGTGAGGATCGCAGGTGCGGGTGCTTGGACGCACCTGCACAACCGCAGATGCGGTTGGAGTGCGCAGAAGCGGCTTAAGGACTGCAGGTGTGAGATTTTGCTGAGTGAGACTGTTTCGCAGAAGCGGTGGTTGCAGATGTGACAATTTGACCGCAAATGTGGATTCGCTGGGTAGAATGTTATAAGTTGGAGGGTTGGTCATTTTTATCACATATTGAGCTATGGACTTCGGATTGAGGTGATATTTGAAGCAAATTTCATCACAAGAATTGGGGTAAGTGTTCTCTACTCAGTTTTAATTATATTTCACGAATCTATCTTCACTGTTTGGCAATTGGTTGATGAATTTTAAAGAGAAATTGGGGAGTTCCTAAAGTTTTATAATATAGAGTTTTGAGTTTTGAACATCGAATTGGAGTCCGAATTGAGTGAAACTAGTATGGTTGGACTTGTAATTGAATGGGTTATCGGATTTTGTGAGTTTTGTTGGGTTCTGAAGTGCGGGCCCGGGTTGGGCTTTTGGGCCAATTACGGGCTTTGATTCAAGATTTGATCTTTTATGACCGGGATTGGTTCCTTTAGCATTGTTTGATGTATTTGAATTGTTGTTGGTCAGTTTCGAGCCATTCGGAGGTTGGTACGCATGGGGTGGCATCTTCGGAGCATCGTTTGGCTTGCTCGGCATTGATATTGGCTTGTTCGAGGTAAGTAACTCTTCTAATCTTAGTGGTGAGGGTATGAAACCCCGAAAATACGTGTTATATTATTGGTATTGAGGTGACGCACATGCTAGGTGACGGGCGTGTGGGCGTGCACCATGTGAATTGAGACTCTGTTGTTCCCATGGCACTGTATAGTGGTCATATTCTGCTAATATCCATGTTTTCACCATGTGATAAAGTAGTTAAGCTGTCAATCATGCTAAATATCATGTTTAGGCTTTATGCTGATATTGTTAGGATCCATAGTGGTCGTTTCTTACTGTCATCTCATTGATTTCATTGATATATTGTACTTAGTCATATTCATGCATTCATATCATATCTCAGTCTCAGTTGTTGTTTATTGATACATCATATCATTGTTGTCGAGCTATTTTCATGGCATTGTGAGCCTGTGAGTGAGACTGGAGAGATTGATGACTTAGTAAAGCCGAGGGCCTAAGTGAGAGTGATATTTTGGGATCAGGCTGCATGCCGCAGCATATGATATTGATTATATTTTATATGGATCGGGTTGCACGCCGCAACAAATTTTCGGGATATATATATATATATATATATATATATATATATATATATATTATTGGATCGGGTTGCACGTCGCAACAATATTGGATCGGGTTGTATGCCGCAACAATATTGGATCGGGCTGCACACCGCAATAATATAGCGCTTGGGCTGAAGGAGCCCCTCCGGAGTCTGCACACCTCCAGTGAGCACAGTCGACTATATATATATATGTGGATCGTGCTGCACGCCGCAGCGGGTATTGTGCATCGCTGAGTGATTGAGTGTGCTAAGCCTTGAGCATAGTAAGAGAGAATGCGAGACAGTGAGATTGAGTGCTCTGAGAGTGTGAGTACATGAGTTCATCTCTGAGACACATTGCATTGACATGCACACATGACATACACGTATATAGATGTATTTTTCTCATGCTATACGGTATCACATCATTCATAATTTCTCACACATATTAACAGATGGGCATAGTGATGCATTTGTTTTATACTGGTTATCTGGAAAGAAAATGAAACATCTTATTTATTATGGAAAGGATTTTGGGAAAATTATTATTTTTAAACTTATTCATATTTTTGGTAACTCTGGTAAACGATTTGGGTTTTCATTGGAATACTCGAAAGGTGGAACTTTTTTCAGAAATCATGTTTTGTTGAACATTTGATTGTTGAGTTACTTCTGGTATTACTTGTTTTATGTTGTTATGAACTATTGTTGGTTATTGAAGTTGGGACCCGACCTTTGTTCTAGCTCATCACTGCTTTCAACCTAAGGTTAGGTTTATTACTTACTCAGTATATGGGATCGGTTGTACTGATACTACACTTCTGCACGTTGCGTGCATATGTTGGCTATTATTGTTGCTTTGCTCGATGGTTGCCGGATTTGAAGATGTACCTGTGTTCTTATTGTAGCTGCCTCTTGTTCATGGTAGCCTTAGATTTATAAAAACTATGTTTATGTACTTTTCAAACAGAAGATGTATTTACTTCATATCAGCTTTGTAAACTCTATTCTTAGAAGCTCATGATTTGTACTACCAGTTATTGGGGAATGTATAAGATTAAAACTTTTCATTACTTAATTGCTTTATAAATTGTTATTGGAGTTGGTTAGTGGTTAATTGGTTTACCTAGCGGGTTGGGTTAGGTGCCATCACGACTAGTCAGATTTTGGGTGGTGACAAGGTGGTATCAGAGTTCTAGGTTCATAGGTTCTACAAGTCATGAGCAAGTGTCTAGTAGAGTCTTGCAGATCGGTATGATGATGTCCATACCTATCTTCGAGAGGCTACAGGACATTTAGGATATACTTCCCATCTTTCTTTCATTATTGTGCGGTATTGATTTAGCTTGAGGCGTAATCCTTCAAATTCCTTCCACATATTTGTATGCTCACATGAGCGCTCGGTATCAGCTGTGCAACAACGGCTTGTGATTCCATGGTTGAGGTGCGAGATGTGATTTTGGCATGCTGATGATGGGCCAGTCTGGAGGACTTGAGGCCGGATTTTGACTGTAGCTTGAGCACGGAGATTTCGATTGTGTGAGCACGTGCTTTTGGACTTATACGTCCGGTAGTGTCCCTATGAGTGGAATTTGTGTCTCGATGAGTGGTAGAATGGCTATGTTGTGAGCATGATGTGACTGCGGGATGTGTTCAGATTGTTCGGATGTGACGAGAATAGTTTACTTGAGATGTAGCAAGGACTATTGGGTCATTGATTTCTATCTTGATTTGGCGTATGGTCTCGAGTTATAGGTGTGTTGAGGGATCTCTCATGTTGTTTAGTTGTGGAGTGAAGTAGACTCTCATATCTTGTTGATGAGTTCTGAATCGAGGAGATTAAGTGATTACGTAGTAATCGTGATTGTGGAATGATGTAGAGAGATGTCAGTTTGAGGCAAAGCATATGGGTTATCCCCTGCGAGGTGTCCTGAGGTTGTGTGATTCCTAAGATGTTTTGTAGAGAGTTCCCTTTTACCAGTGAATGATATACGTTGCAATTTGAGTTTGGATCGCTTGTGGAAGTTGGCTTGACTATTACAAGGGTAAATGCAAGATTTGCAGATAATTTGAAGTATTAGTTGGTTTGCGTTCAGGAGCTCAGGAAGGATTGAGTTGAATCTCACTGTGGTATTATGGTAGTAATGGGGTATGGTTATTGTAAGTAGTTAGATGTTTTATTCCATGGTTTTGAGCCAAGTGGGGGAGTCTGCTATCGACGAGTTGATTGCACGGTTATGTGTTGTATTGGTTTCAGTTCGGGGTATACTAGTGAATCAGTTATTGCAGAGGTCGAGACCGAGGATGGCTCGGGTAAAGAAATTTTTGGATACAGGTTGTATAACACTCTATAGGTATATGAGAAATCATAAAATAATTGAGTGGTTATTCGCGAAGGATATAGTGTACATGGAGTAGGAATTTGCTCTGTTGCTTAGGAGTGTGGGTTACTCTTTACTCCCTTGGGTGTTGGTGTGCTAATGTGGCACAGGTCGTTCGGTCCGTTTGGTCGGTTTAATTGAGATTTGAGTAGAGTGGATGACTCTCGAGAATGGTTCTAATTGATTCAAGATTTATATGTAGCGATTTGGAATTTTCAAGATTTGCATATGGCTAGAAACTAGGAATTGCATTGGATGGTGTCGAGACTTGTGGAATTTTATATCATTGTGGATTGTGCATTTCAGTATCAAGAAGGTGAAGGAAAATAGTTTTAGGTTCACAGAAGGTCTCTTCAGAGTGGGTATCTCGATTGTGGTGCTTAAGAGAACAGTCAACGGCTTATGGGCTATAGGGCGTTGTGGTTTTATACTAGGGTCTCTTGTGTGGTAAATTTTGGTTAAGGATCGTGGTGTTCAAGCAAGGAGAAGTATCAATTTGAAGGCAATTTGGAAGGGACTTGGAGAAATAGGACAGCGTGGTAGTAGGTTGGATCAGCACAGTAATGGATATAATCGGTTCTTTAGGTACCTATGATGTGGCTAGTCTCCACAGGTGTTTCGTGAAAATGCTCTTGGGTTTTGGTGACCTGCGTGGTTGGGTTGAGTTAGAGAGATTTGGTTCTGATAGCTTGGTTATGAGAAAATGGGTTTCAAAGAGTTCTCAATGGTTTTTACCGCGGTTCGAGGAGTATATTTCCTACCGGCATGAGGAATATGTTGTGTATAGTGATTTTCTCCTGGATGGGATCAAATAAAAAGTTCTTGGCTAATTAAGTATGCAGTTGCTTGTGACTCGGAGTGGATTACGAAGCTCTCATATTTTTCGTATGATGGCATGGTATGTGCGGTGTGTTGTGTAGGATTGAGAATTTTATGTGTAAGGTCACAGTTTAATTTTGAAGGGAAGGTCATGAGTCCTTAGGCAGCATGGGTAGTTTCGGACGACTAGGTGAATGATATTACTATCTGGCATGGCTCGATAAGGGTATATATTTCAGAAAGGGCAATATGTTTTGATTTATGGATACTTTATTGGTATTACAGCACTCTCTTGTTTGATCGGATGCTGATGTTCAAATTTTGCTTTGTGGCACAGAAGAATTATAGAAGTATTACTCGTGGGATAATCGTGTATTGGAGAAGTGTTAGACATTCAGGCGGTGGAGTTGAGATCATATATGGTGATTCGTGTATTTTATGGTTTTGGAGACTAGGAGTTCTCATGAGTAGATTGTTTCGTGGTTGTGGACCGTGAAAACGTAGCCAAGGTTAGTCAAAAGATAGTATGTGTTGTGATTCAGTTCTTGTGAACTTTCGGAGGGTTATTTATTTATTGTGGGTGACGAGAGTTGATTTATGGTTCATTGGTAGGGGCAATATGGATGTGTGTGCTACACTGAGCCAGATCGGTTGGCTCCATACTGCTATTGATGAAGGATGTGCCATTCGGTTGTTGTTGAGCCTATTCGTGTTCTGAAATGGTCTGTGAGTTACTCTTCTATGCTACAAGGAGTCGTGATTTGTTGGTTATATGCACATATGGTGCAGTTCTATTTGAGCTTTATATCGAGGTTTAAGCGGGATGAGTATCTGGATATTGCATGATTAATTGCGAGTTGGCTATGTTCTTTTCGGATCGTGGTATTGTGTTACTTGCTCTCCGTGGTCATGGTAATTCACTTTGGGTACTTGATATCGAATTTCGCATGATTATTGATTTTGAGCAGGGTGGCTCGAGGTATATAATATGGACTAGCATTTGGATGAGGTCACGCATTGTAGCAGAGTTGTATTGAGGTATGATCCTTTGTATGAGATTCGTGTGTTTTGGTTATGTGGTGTGTGACGGGTTCTTAGCATTTCATTGGGGTGGCACCCGATGAGTTTGGGGAATGATTCTCTTGTTTGAGTCATTCTCCATATTTGGATACATTTGGAATGTTGCTTATTGGTGCACGGATTGCACGGGTTATGACTTTAAGTTGTATTGATGTGTCATGTCACTAGAGTGATTATGTTAGATGGGATAAAGTCATCGTAATAGAATGGGTGCTATCGAATCTGATTGCGGTATATTTGGAAGGATATTGATGCTTATCGGCTTAGAAATTTTCTATAGTTCCTATCGGAGTTGAGGGAGTTCCACAACTTGTTGATCTGGCGAATGGTTATGAGTTTCTGCATGTTTCTTTCATTGTTGGCAGTATATGAAGGTGTTAGAACGAGGCTTTGTTTGATAAGAGGTTTATTACCGGCATTGGGTTGTTTTGAGCATCTATTATGATTAGAAATTATCGCTATGAGTGTTTGAGTTATGTGGTATATCATGTGATTTCATCTTGAGTTATGGCTATGGCTGGATATAGCTTGTTCAGACTTTATACGGTATGTAGAAGCGAGATTCTGATCTTATAGAAAATTTCAGATGTGGGAATTGGATTCTAATGCTTATGGCCTAGGTTGGATTAAGAAATTTCAGTCATGTTGTGTTATCAGACCTATATGGGATAGGGTGACGTGAGATCACCCCCGGGTATATGCATGGTAAGGTTACACTGTGGTTTGATGGCTTTGAGAACAACTCTGGGCACGTTCGAGGACGAACGTATGTTTAAGTGGGGGAGGATGTCACGACCCGACCGATCGTTCTGAGCAATTGCACTTCGCTCGGTAGTTTTCGGGCATGAGTAGCTCCGTATGATGTATTATGACTTATGTGAATCGTCGGTTTTGGTTTTCAGGTTATTCGGAATTGATTTGGAAAAAAGATTCTCAGCTAGAAGCTTTAAATTTAAAAGGTTTGACCAAGTTTGACCTTTTAGTATTTGACCTCAGATTGGATTTCTGATGGTTCCACTAGCTCCGTTGGGCGATTTTGGACTTAGGAGCGCGTCCGGATTGTGGTTTGGAGGTCCGTAGTAGAATTTGGCTTGAAATGGCGAAAGTCGGAAGTTTTGAAAGTTTGACCGGGAGTGGACTTTTTGATATCGAGGTCGGATTCTGATTCCGGAAGTTGGAGCAGATCCGTAATATCAAATGTGACTTGTGTGCAAAATTTGAGGTCAATCGGATGTGATGTGATAGGTTTCGGCATCGATTGTGGAAGTTGAAGTTTTAAAGTTCAATGATTTCAAATTGAGGTGTGATTCATCGTTTCGATGTTGTTATGTATGTTTTGAGGCCTCGAGTGGGTCCGTGTTATATTATGGGACTTGTTGGTATATTTAGACGGGGTCCCGAGTGGCTCTGGTGAGTTTCGGACGAGGTTCGGACCATTTTCATTCCATGTTGCATTGCTGAAGATTTTCTGGTTCTGGTATGACCGCACCTGCGGAGCATGTAGCGCAGGTGCGAAGCCGCAAAAGCGACAGTGCCCTCACAGAAGCGAGAAAGGAAGCTGGGCGTGAGGATCGCAGGTGCGGGTGCTTGGGCGCACATGCGCAACTGCAGATGCGGTTGGAGTGCGTAGAAGCGCAATCGCAGAAGCGGCTTAAGGACCGCATGTGCGAGGTTTTGCTGAGTGAGTTTGTTTCGCAAAAGGGAGGAATTACCGCAGAAACGGTGGTCGCAGATGCGACAATTTGACCGCAAATGCGGATTCGCTGGGCAGAATGTTATAAGTTCGAGGGTTGGTCGTTTTTATCACATATTGAGCTATGGACTTCGTATTGAGGTGATTTTTGAAGCAAATTTCATCACAAGGATTGGGGTAAGTGTTCTCTACTCATTTTAGATTATATTTCACGAATCTATCTTCATTTTTTGGCAACTGGTTGATGAATTTTAAAAAGAAATTGGGGGGTTTTGGCCTAAAGTTTTATAATATAGATTTTTGAGTTTTGAACAACGAATTGGAATCCGAATTGTGTGAAATTAGTATGGTTGGATTTGTAATTGAATGGGTTGTCGGATTTTGTAAGTTTTGTCGGGTTTCGAGGTGCAGGCCCGGGTTGGGCGTTTGGTTCCTTTAGTATTGTTTGATGTATTTGAATTGTTGTTGGTCAGTTTCGAGCCATTTGAAGGTCGAACGCGTGGGGTGGCATCTTCGGAGCATCATTTGGCTTGCTCGTCATTGATATTGGCTTGTTCGAGATAAGTAACTCTTCTAATCTTAGTGGTGAGGGTATGAAACCCCGAAAATACGTGTTATATGATTGGTATTGAGGTGACGCACATGCTAGGTGACGGGCGTGTGGGCGTGCACCATGTGAATTGAGACTCTGTTGTTCCCATGGCACTGTATAGTGGTCCTATTTTGTTGATATCCGTATTTTTACCATGTGATAAAGTAGTTAATCTGTCAATCATGCTTAAATATCATGTTTAGGCTTTATGTTGATATTGTTAGGACCCATAGTGGTCATTTCTTACTGTCATCTTACTGATTTTATTGATATATTATACTCAATCATATTCATGCATTCATATCATATCTCACTCTCAGTTGTTGTTTATTAATACATCATATCCTTGTTGTCGGGATAGTTTCATGACATTATGAGCCCGTGAGAGAGACTGCAGAGATTGATGACTGAGTGAGGCCGAGGGCCTGAGTGAGAGTGATATTTTGGGATCGAACTGCATGCCACAGCATATGATATTGATTATATTTTATATGGATCAGGTTGCACGCCGAAACAAGCCTTCGGGCTATATATATATATATATATATATATTATTGGATCGGGTTGCACGCCGCAATAATATTGGATCGGGTTGCACGCTGTAACATTATTGGATCGGGCTGCACGCCACAACAATATATTACGCTTGGGCTGAAGGAGCCCCTTCGGAGTTTGTATACCCCTAGTGAGCGTAGTCGACTATATATATATATATATGCCGATCGTGCTGCACGCCGCAGCGGGTATTGTGCATCGCTGAGTGATTGAGTGTGCTAAGCCTTGAGCATAGTGAGAGAGAATGCGAGACAGTGAGATTGAGTGCTCTGAGAGTGTGAGTACATGAGTTCATCTCTGAGACACATTGCATTGACATGCACACATGACATACATGTATAAAAATATATTTTTCTCATGTTGTACGGTATCATATCATTCATGATTTCTCACACATGTTAATAGATGTGCATAGTGATGCATTTGTTTTACACTGGTTATCTGGAAAGAAAATGAAACATCTTATTTATTATGTAAAGGATTTTGAGAAAATTATTGTTTTCAAACTTATTCATATTTTTGGTAACTCTGGTAAACGATTTGGGTTTTCATTGGAATACTCGAAAGGTGGAACTATTTTCAGAAATTATGTTTTGTTGAACATTTATTTGTTGAGTTACTTCTGGTATTACTTGTTTTATGTTGTTATGAACTATTGTTGGTTATTGAAGTTGGGACCCGACCTTTGTTCTAGCTCGTCACTGCTTTCAACCTAAGGTTAAGTTTGTTACTTACTCAGTACATGAGGTCGGTTGTACTGATACTACACTTTTGCACGCTGCGTGCATATGTTGGCGATTGTTGTTGTTGTGTTTGATGGTTGCCGGATTTGAAGATGTACCCGCGTTCCTATTGTAGCTGCCTCTTGTTCATGGTAGCCTTAGATTTATAAAAACTCTGTTTATGTACTTTTCAAACAGAAGATGTATTTATTTCATATCAGCTTTGTAAACTCTATTCTTAGAAGCTCATAATTTGTACTACAGTTCTTGGGAAAAGTATAAGATTAAGACTTTTCATTACTTAATTGCTTTATAAATTATTATTAGAGTTGGTTAGTGGTTAATTGGCTTACCTAGCGGGTTGGGTTAGGTGTCATCACGACTAGTCGGATTTTGGGTCGTGACATAGAACTTATCGTAGCAATAGTAACCTTTTAGCCACAACAAGTTATCTAAAATAAAATATTATAACTAAACAAATATTTGTTGCTTCAAGTACTAAATTACCGTGGCAACAATTGGTTTAATAACAAGAGTTATTTGCATGATTAGATGATATAGCCTCGAATTTATTTTCGAGATAAAATTCCGCATCTAATTATTTTTTTTTGCCACAAGTTAAAATTTACTATAGCAATAGTAATTTTTTAGCCACATAAAATTACCTAAAACAAAATCGTGTAGCTAAATGAATATTTTTGCTTCAAATTACCCACAAAAAAATAGTTAGCTTAACAATTACATATATAGAACATAATATTTAATTATCTATCACTAACATTATTGTTCATATAAAGTTTTATATAATTTTCATATATCTAGATACATTTAGAATTACTAATTTAATATGGTTAATTTCTAAGTTCATTGGAAAATTAATTATATTATATTTCTTATTAAATATGTGTATTTTATATGTTCCAATTATAAATAAAATAATGAAAGTATATCTCCTTTTGCCGAGGGTCTTTCGGAAATAGCCTCTCTATCCTCCGGAGTAGGGGTAAGGTCTGCGTACACACTACCTTCTCCAGGCTCCACACGTGGGATTATAATGGGTTGTTCTAGTTCTTGTTGTTGTTATCTAATTAATGATGAAATAATCAATTATATAGTAGAATTTAAACAACCATAAAGTTGTAAAACTTACATTCTATAGAAAATTATTTATATTAATCTATACAATAATAGATTATAATGATATGGTCCATTGCTATCTCAATAACTTATTAATTATCATAAATTAAATTATATACTCAATCTAAAAATTGAGATTTTAATATGATTCGAAAGGGAAGACCTCTCTTATGACTATTATTTTATAATACTTACATAATTTTAATACTATTAATTTTTATTTCAAAAATGTTAAAAATTTAATATGGTCGCTATAAGAGTGTATAACAAAACTAACTAGTGTATCACAATTAAAAACAAATAAAGTATTACTTGTAAGCTTCAAATATAATTAAAAAATAATGGAATTATATCTAATTAATGCGTGAATAACTAATTATATAGTAGAATTTAAACGACTATAAGCTTGTACCACTTATATTGTATAGTAAATTATAAGTACATATTTAATCTAGACAATAAATTACTTTATAATGATATGGTCTTTTACTATTTTAATAACTTATTGATGATCATAAATCAAATTATACATCAAATCCAAGAATTGAGAATTTAATATGATTCGGAAGGGGATCATGTCTCTCTTGTGACTAGTATTTTATATTTTATTACATAAATTTGATATTATTAATTTTATTTGAAAGGTAAAGAATTCAATATCATCGATATAAAAGTATAAAACAAAACTAACTAGTATATTATAATTCAATAATTACTTGTGAGTTTCAAATATAATCAAATAAGTATGCAATAATATTTAATTAAATTTTAATATATGAATATAGCATATTTTAAAAGCTATATGCTTGTATTTGTATGTATCTACGTTGACCACTAATTATATTCAATTTAAATAAGTTTAAAAGTTATTGATTTAATGGTCTAATACTATTTTAATAATTTAATAATTATCATTAATATAATTAAAAAACTATAAATTAAGAAGCTAATATAATTGAAATATGAGGATATATTAATTCTAAAAAAAATCACATAGGACAGAAAAAAATTGTAAAGAATATTTTTTTTATGCAAATAGTTGTTTTTTGCTATCTTGCTTAATGTAAGTTCTATATTATTTTTTTTGCGTAGGCAATTTTCTTACACATATTTGTTTTGTTATTTAATTTATTTGCTTTATAGATTTGCCTACATCACCGAAAAAGTAGTACTTTGTATTTTGATTTAAGTAAGAAGTAAAAAAAAAAAAAAAAGCAACAATAGTAGTATATAAGAAAAAGTAAAGCAAAACCAAAGACAAACCAAAACCTAACTTCATATCCTCCCCCTCTTAGTTGCCACCCCCTCCTCCCGCTTTCCCATTTCTTTTACCGTTTAAATGCTTTCTCTATTCCGAGTTATGTTCATATCTTTATATTTTAAGATTTTTGATTCTCATTATATCTATTTAGCTTAGATTTTTAGGTTAAATTTTACAGGTTATCCCAACAATTTGATAAATATTGTATCTTATTTGTTATAAATATTGCGTGGGAACTTAAAAATAATAAGGCTGTAATGTTGGGATGAAGATTCCTTAAGAAATTCTTTAAAAGGTGTACATGTTCGTTTACTTGTGTTGTTGCTTTGAATTTTTCCCTTTTGTTATTTGTTAAAAATTCTTGTAAACGAATATCAAGACATAATTTTTTTTCTTTTTGAAATTCTATTAGTAGCATTTTTACAAATTAAACTTGATCTTTGTATTATAATTTTCCTTGGTTTTGCTAATCATTTTTGTGCTAATTGTTGTTTCTTTTGAATTTACAAGGTGCATTTTAATTCTTTAACGTAAGAAGATCAGGGATCGAGTGGCGACATTTTCAATCACATGATCAATTACTTAGAATTTTTTTTTGATGTGGAACTTATTGTCTAGCCTCCCATTAGCTAGTTTTTATTCTACAGATTTTATTGTGTCTCTTGTAGAATAGTTGTATATTGAGGATGCATCAACTTTAGATATATAATTGTATATTTTGGAATTAACTTTTAAAATTATTCATGTTAGTTTGTATGAAGTAAGTGATATCCACAACTTATTATGTTTCTAATTTTAATAAAACAAACTATGCGTGGATATGGAATATTTAAAAAAATTAAAAATATCTAGTGAGGTAAAAAAAAAATAGCAACGCATTTGCAATGGAAACATTTATTGTCACTAATAAATTAATTTTTCATCACTAATTAAAATGTAACAGAAAATCTAGTCAGAAAATAAAATATATATAAAAAATTAATCATGAATATTGGTGATGATTTATAGCTACAAAATGTTGAATTCATAGCTAAACATAAATACTACATTCCGTGGCTAATATGTGAGCACAACTACATATTAAATGTTTTTGTGAAAAAACACATTACATCTTTTGCCTCAATATATCCCTTTGTGGCTAGTATAAAAGATAGCTATAAAGTTAATTTTTGTAGCAAAAGAATAAACTCATTAGATACAAATATAAAATTTTTGTGGCAAGGGTTTTATCAATATAGCCACATCATAAATTTTCTTGTAGAAATATATATTAATCCTTAGACATGAAACGTTAAAGTTTGTAGCTAACTTTTAGTTACGCTACATTTTGCTACGCATGCTACGGAAAAAAATATTGCAGCTAAAGTGTTTAGCTACGGAAATTTTTGTATTTAGCTACGATATACTTCGTAGCTATATATGCATAATGTTGTAGTGAATTGGTATCAACAGATGAAGAATTTTTTTAGCGCTATTGGATTATGGTCCACCATTGATGAAGGATTTGAGAAATCCCCGGAAGGTACAATGTTGACGGATGATATAGCTACGAAATTAGAGAAGAAAAGACACTTAGATTATAAAGCACGCTACTATCTCGCCATTAAGGTCGAATTGCATGTATCTAAAATATATCTGCATGCAAAGTCATCAAAGAAGGCTTGGACAATCTTGGTAAAGTCATATCGAAAGGAGAAACTATAAGAGTTTAGGAGTCAATTTGAGTTGGCTCGTATGAGACCAACAGAGTCTATCAAAGAATTTTTAACAAGAATCGAAGAAATAGTCAATAGTCTAAGGACCAATGAAAAAGTATTAGAAGAAGTTAAAATTGTTGAAAAAATAATACAGTCTCGAATTTTAAAGTTTAGCAACAAGAAAGTTATTCTTGAGGCTGTCAAAGATCTTAGTACTCTCGAATTTGATAATTTACAAGGTGAATTGGTAACATACGAGAGATCATTGAATCAACAGAAAGATAAGACATTGGAGGAGGCATCACAAGAAAAAGATGATCAACCAAAAGAAAAAGAAGACACGTCAAAGATGACGAAAATAAATCAAGAAGGACAAAATTGAGAAACAGGGGAGAAAAGAAGAGAATGTACATATAATTTTTATTGTGATAGAGATTATATTGAATGCAAAGAGAAGTCAAATAAATGAAGACTTGGTCTGCCAAAAGTTTCTCCAGTTGTTAAAAATGAAGACTTGGTTGCAAGGGACGTTCGTCCAAAAGAGGTTGGTGTTTTACTAAAAATATTATTTGATGGTCTAGTAATGAAAGAAGCAAGATAGTTCATCAAAAGAAAGTTTCTAACAATCTACCCAAGATTGAGGTAGAAATAGCTTGGGATCTAGAACCAGAACAACACATGATTATAGATATTGAAGATACAAATAATTTAGTGTTGCAATTAGCTTTATGTGTTTGTTTGAGGCCTAAGCTCTGTTAGCAGAGTTAGGTGCTCTTCATTTGTAAAGATTTGGGTGTTAATGATAATATTTATATTGTTAAAAAAAATAACTATAAATTATAATAATTAACAATTTAAAATATTTAAAAATTATTTATAAAACTATAATTAAAGAAAAATCTTATTTAATTCCTTCCCAAAATAATAATAGGTTCATGAAGGATTGAAATACCCCAAGAATAATTTAGACACAAACAAAAAATTCAACAAAGACTATACAGAAGAAATTTATTAAACTAGGGAGAGAACGTGGTAGAAGGCTTTTTCACAACTCATAAACTCCTGAATCTCTCTACATTGTAGCTACCTCCCCACAATAGAAAATATATAGTAGCACCCCTAATACTACAAACCAAATCTGACTAGAATCTAAAAAACCTATTCATACATGATTTTGATTGTGAATCTTAATTAGACATAAATTAAATAAACTAGTAAATACCAAATCCTAGATGATGTAGGAATACTAATTAATCTTGGTTTAATTTCCAACAGCCTCCCTTAAATCAGAATTTTCAAACTTGAGCATGTCATGAGTAACATCAATCCTTGTAGAAGTCAAGTACCTTAGACTCTCCACTAATTCCCTAAAATATGTAGCATCAACAAAATCACGAGTGCCATCTTTAGTCAACTTCAATTTATCTTGAATATTGCTCATATATGATTTGTCTTTACTCATGATAAATCCCTTCAAAATATCATCAATATAATTTTCCTTTACTTTGTAATCAACTACTTATCCAGTTGCCTTGTAGTTGGACTTGTACACCCATTCAACTCTAATTGAACAAATTATAGGTTGTAGAGTAATGCTACCAATAAACATTTCGTCATACTCCTTGAAACATGCTAAGATTTGACGTTTGAGTAAACGACCCCGGAACAGGGATTTGAAGGTTCCAATAGGTTCGTATGATAATTTTGGACATGGGCGTATGTTCGGGTTGAGTATCGGGTCACCTGGGAGTATTTCAGCACTTATTTTGAAAAGTTGGCATTTTTGAAAGTTTTAAAATTTCATAACTTTGGTTTGAAGTGAATTTTTATGTTATCGATGTCCGTTTAGAGTTTCGAGCCTTGGAAGAGGTTCGTATAGTGATTTTTGACTTGTATGCAAAGTTTGGCGTCATTCCGTAATGTTTTGGTATGGTTCGGACGCGTTCGTCGAAATTTGAAGGTTGGGAAGTTGAAAAAAGGATCTTGATAGTCGATCCGTAGTTTTGATATTGTTTGGCGTGATTTGAGGCCTCGACTAAGTTCGTAATATATTTTAGGACGCGTTGGTATAATTAGTTAAGGTCCCGAGGACCTCGGGTGGATTCCGGATGGTTAACGGATCGATTTGTGGACTAAGGGAATGCTGGGATTTTTTGGTTGCTGGTGCGATCGCTTCTGCGGAAGCTGGGTTGCAGAAGCGACATCGCAGAAGTGAGGATCATGCCGCAGAAGCGGATGGGAGTGAACTGGCTAAGGTCGCAGGTGCGAAGAAATTCCCGCACCTACGGGATCACGGATGCGACCATTAAAGCGCAGTGACCTTGCTGGAGGAGGCTGGGACCGCAGATGCGGTCGAATTCCGCAAAAGAGGAACCGCACCTGCGGAAGAAAACATCGTAGAAGAGAAGGCGCAGAAGCGTTGTAGGGGCCGCAGAAGCAGACTTTGTGCCATAGAAGCGGTTAAAGTTTCGCAGATGCGAAAATGTAGCTGGGCAGAGGACTTGGTTTTATATGGGATTTGACCCATTTTCTTTCATTTTCACTTGGTTGGGGTGATTTTTGGAGAGTTTTAAGGGGGAGATTTTCATCAAGCAACACAAGGTAAGTGATTCCCACCTATTACAAATTAAATACATGGTTTATATATGGATTTAAACATGAAAAATTAGTAGAAACTTGAGATTTTGGTAGAAAATCTAGAATTTGATATTTTTGGATTTTGACCATGAAATTGGACATGGAATTAGGAATAATTTATATATTTGCGTTCGTGATGTTATTGGTATGGTTTATCTTCAAAAATTTTAGAATCCGGGCACGTGGGCCCAAGGGTTGACTTTATCGAATTTTCGAGCAGAATTGGGGATTGTTATTAATTGATTAATTATGGGTAATAGAGTATATATTTATGGATTTGTACATTTTTGGCTAGTTTTGAAGAGACGAGTATCGGGTTGAGGTGTTTGAGTGGCGTTGGAGCCGGTTATGAAACTTCGGAGCGAGGTAAGTCTCATGTCTAACCTTGTGAGGAGGAAACTACCCCTAGGTAATATTTATTGTTATGTGCAACTAGTTGTGGGTACTACGTACACACGAGGTGACGAGAGCCCGTACGTAGCTAAAGCATATTTATGTCCGGGTAGACTTAGGACCTTATCATGTAATAATTGAATTATTTGAACTCGTTCTACTGGCTTAATTAATTAAAGTTATAACTGAATTTGACTTAGAAATAAATATATGTATGATAGGCTTAGCCTTAACACTTTGAGTTGTGGACGAGTTATTTTAGAAGTGTAAAGATTATATTCGTTATGTGCTCATGTACTGTATTGTAAATACGTGTCTTGTAATTCGGTAACTTCTTTCCTTTCTTGTGGAGCGGGCCGAATGCCTCAGCAGTATATAGATGTATTTATGGTTCATGACGCACGACCCTCGGCAGTGTACACATTATTTTGGATCGGGTCGAACGACCGCGGCGGAAATCGTGCGTTATAATGCTATTAGGCCGAATATTCACGAGATAAATCTTTCACTAATGCCCGATGTTTTATATGGTATTCCTTAATTATTTGAGATTGAAACTTGACATTTCCTGAGCTGTTAAGGTATAATACAAGATCTAGAAATTCATGCTTTAAAAAAAGTAATTGAAAGATAATGTAATTTGCATATTTACCCCATCATTGTCGTATGCTTCATACCTGCTTATGTTTTATTATATTGCTTATTGAACCTTTAGTAAGTGTCGATGTCGACCCCTCGTCACTACTTCTTCGGAGTTAGGCTAGATATTTACTGGGTACGCGTTGATTTAGTACTCATGTTGCACTTCTGCACTAAATGTGTAGGATCTGACAGGTTCATTTGATGATCACCTTGGCGCATAGACGCACCTGTTGAGGAGATTCTATGTGAGCTGCATTCCAAGCTACGTATCACAGTCCACCGAGTCTCCATTGTACTAATATTTTTATTTTGTCTTATTACATTCGTGAAGGATGTTGTATTATTATTGTACTCCTTAAAAAATGCTCATGTACTTGTGATATCGGATTTTGGGGGTTCATACTGGTTGTTCGTTATTGTAGTTCTCGTAGTTATTATCATTTTACCCTGTAAATTCCAAATGATACTATTTAAGTAATGAAGATTATGATTTCGAAGGTAATAAAATGAGTAAATAAATTGATAAATCAACGTTGGCTTGCCTGACGGCGCCGTTAAGCGCCATCACGACCTATAGTGGATTTTGGGTCGCGACAGTAATCCCCCACACATAGCAGCTACCAGCTCCTTTTTAAAGTATTTCCAATGTTTACTTTTAATAATTCTCAGCATTTGGTTGATATTGACTATCGCGCACAATGCACACCTCAAAATAAGGTATGAAACAGTTGATTACAATTATAGTAACCCAACAAAGAGTCGGGATCGAATCCACAATGAGTTAGATGGGAGTTAGGAGTATATATTCTAATGCGTGAATTTGAACTATCTTAATTTGCACTTTCACAAAATGGTTTTGTTGCTATTTCTATTTTAAAACTAAAGATTGCAAAGTAAAGAAATAAAACTAGGATAATTGTTTTTGTTATTTTTCAAGTTTGTAAAAAGCCTAGGGATATGACCATCACCTAGGTGTTAGCCTAATGGGATAAAAAACTTAATGCTTGTTTTGCTGATCGGGGTGTATTATAGCTATCAACTCTCAAATAATCACTCAATACCTCTTGGTTAGAGAGTATTTTTGTCCAATTTGGCTTTCTAAAGTCCAAATGGGTATCACACAAAACGGTTGATAAAAGCTCAAGTCGGGTTATTACTATCTCTAGGTTGAACCCTTTAATTGGGTTAATCAATCTCTCGATTGACCCAATTTCTTGTTAGCCAAGTTTTTCTAGACTAAGTCTTTCTTCCCCAAGTAGAGACTAAGTCAAATAGGCATGAACTAATGTTTGCAACTATTAATTCTACAAATTAAAGCATAAACAAGGCTAAATAATAAATACCCAATCATAAACAAGCACTAAATTAGATACCCATAAGGTTGACACACTAGGGTTGGATTACAACCCTAGTAAAAATCTAGCTACTCATGCTTGAAATTGAAGAAATACTAATTAAACTCATATTGTAAATTTACAATGATAAAATCTATACTAAAATACTCTAAAATATAGAAAACTTCCAAATGAGGCAAAGAAATTTGGCTACAGGACTTGCTGATATCAAAAGTTGACCTAATTTTATGAAACTCGTCTATTTATACAAGGATGAAAATTTCGGAAAAAAATGCCATTCGGGAGGTTCTGCGGCTGCACAATTCCATGTGCGGTCTGCAAAATTTTTCATCTGGCAGGAGCTGGGATTCTTCGGCCGCACAATTTTGAACTGCGTCCGCGAGACAACATTTCTGCAGTCTACAGATTTAGAACTGCAGCCGCAACCTAGTCTTCTACGGTCCGCACTTTTATGTCTGCGGCCGCAGGAGAGCAATTCTGAGGGACTTGGAACTTGGAAATTTGCACACCCTCTGAAGTTGATCTCAAGCTCTTCTTATGCGGCCGCACAATTCCTGTGCGGTTCGCAGTTTGCTAGAAAGTCTGCTGGGATTTCCTTCGTTGTTTGCGGCCGCAAATAGAATTTTGCGGACCGCAATTTCTTCTGCGGCCGCAGAATTCCTTCTGCGGACCGTACTTTGTATGCTTCTGTACCCTTTTGTTGCCTTGAGCTCGGACTACTCGTTTTTGAGTTAGATTTCATCTCGGGAGTCCAACTTCCAACATTTCAGCAATTTTGCACTTTTCATTAGTTATGGGAACACAATTCAATACTTTTAGACTAAAACATAAGGAAAAAGGCACTAATAAGTAGTCAAAATCCCCACTTATCGACTCCCAAACTTAAGTCTTTGCTTGTCCTCAAGCAAACAAAATAGTTCCCACTTCCACAAGTTGAGGGTTATTTCATCCATTTAAAGGTGAGCCATTCACACATCAGTTGGGACCAATAATTACCTACACTACTTATGTATTATAAACAAGGCGACAAGTTGAACATTTATGCACATATAGTTCTAATGTGACACTTGAGCATCAAGAGTTGACTTTATTCATCAAGGAAGCTCGCTTTCTCATATAGGTCATTGTGGATTCTAAATTCCTCCTCCTCTAATCTCCGTTTGCATAGAGTTGTGCAGTCTGCAATGTAATTGTGCTGCAGCAGAGCACCTTTTGCTGTAGCAACCATAATTGTGCGGTCCGCACAATACAATTGCGGTCCGCAATTCTTTCCACACTTAACAAATTTTTTGGGCACAATTTCTGTAAAGTACACTCATCCGTGCAACACACTTCAAATCCAGTTAGCACAAAAAATGACACCTAATTACAAAAGAAGAAAAGAAAAGAAAAAGAAACATGGGTTGCCTCCCAAGAAGCGCTTGATTTAACGTCGCGGCACGGCGCAAATTACCATCATTTGAAATGAATCACTACCACAACGTGGCCATCACCAACTTTTCCCAAATAGTACTTCACCCGGTGACCATTGACTTGGAATACCTTATTGTTTTTATTCTTCAAATCCAATGCACCAAAAGGCGTCATACCCATAATTTCAAAGGGACCCCTCCATTTAGACTTTAGCTTTCCGGGAAACATCCTCAACCGTGAGTTGAACAACAGAACAAGATCACCCATTTTGAACTCTTTGTTCCAAATGTATTTATCATGCAGATATTTCATCTTTTATTTGTACAAGGACGAACTTACATAATCATGGTACCGGAACTCATCCAATTCATTCAAATGTGCAACCCTCAAATTAACGGCTACATCCCAATAAAGATTCAACTTCTTTAGAGCCCATATGGCTTTATGCTCAACTTTCACCAGGAGATGACAAGCTTTTTCGAATGCCAACCGGTATGGAGACATTCCGATAGGTGTTTTGTAAGTCGTCCGATAAGCCCATAATGCATCATCGAACTTCTTGGACCAATCCGTCCGGTTAGCATTCACTATTTTGGACAAGATACTATTTATCTCCCGGTTGGAGACTTCCACTTGACCGCTATCCTGTGGATGATAGGGAGTCATAACTTTATGAGTAACACCATACTTGCTAAGTAAAGTGTCAAAAGCTTTGTTGCAAAAATGCGAGCTCCCATCGCTTATGATAGCCCGCGAAGTACCAAACCTTGTGAAAATATTCTTCTTCAAGAACGCCACCACACTTCTCGCTTCATTGTTGGGTAGAGAAATGGCCTCACCCCATTTAGATACATAATCAACCGCGACCAAGATGTGGGTGTTTTCACAAGAACTCACAAAAGGACCCATGAAGTCAATACCCTACACATCAAAGATATCAATCTCTAAAATAGTAGTGAGGGGTATTTCATTCTTCTTTGAGATTCCACCGGCCCTTTGACATTCATCATATCTTTTCACTACATCACTTGCATCTTTGTAAAGAGTGGTCCAATAGAAAACACAACTTAGCACTTTAGCCATCGTTCTTGCTCCACCATGGTAACCACCATATGGAGAAGAATAACAAGCCCCAAGAATATCACTTTACTCTTCTTCCGGTACACATTTTCTAATTACCCCATCTGTACAAATCCATAAAAGGTATGGCTCATCCCAATAATAATCTTGACAATCCCGTTTGAGCTTCTTCCTTTGGTTTGAAGAGAACTCATCCGGGATAATTCCACACACAAGGAAATTTGCTAGATTCGCGAACCATGACACCTCCTTCATTGAAATAGCCAAGAGTTGCTCATCGGGGAAGGAGTCATTGATTTCAAGGCCATCATGTGGCCTCCCCTCCTCCTCTAAACGAGACAAGTGGTCCGCCACTTGATTTTCACTCCCTCTTCGATCTTGGATGTCAATATCAAACTCTTGCAACAAAAGAACCCATCTCATCAATTGACCTTTGGAATCTTTCTTGCTCATAAGATATCGAAGTGTCGCATGATCCGTGTGGACAATAACTTTCGCACCCATCAAGTACGGGCGAAACTTCTCAATTGCGAATACAATGAGAAAGAGCTCTTTCTCCGTAATGGTGTAGTTGACTTGGGCACCATTCATGGTCTTACTATCATAGTAGACCGGATGAAAAATCGTGTTGATGTGTTGCCCCAAAACAGCTCCAACCACTACGTCACTAGCATCGCACATGAGCTCAAAAGGAATACTCCAATTAGGAGCGGTGATAATGGGAGTGGTTGTCAACTTGAACTTCAACAATTCAAAGTCTCTCATACAATAATCATTGAAGTGAAACTTAGCATCTTTCTCTAAAAGCTTGCACAACGAGTTCACCACTTTAGACAAATCCTTGATGAAATGTCGGTAAAACCCCGTGTGGCCTAAGAAACTCCGCACGCCTTTTACCGAAGTTGGAGGTGAAAGTTTAGAAATCACCTCAATCTTTGTCTTGTCGATTTCAATGCCATTCTTATAGATCTTGTAGCCAAGGACAATGCCTTCCTTGACCATGAAATGACACTTCTCCCAATTTAGCACCAAATTCGTTTCTTTACATCTTGCCAATACTTTATCCAAATTTGCCAAGCAATCATCAAAGGAATCCCCAACAACCGAGAAGTCATCCATGAAAACTTCAAGGTAGTTCCTCTACCATGTCCATGAAGATAGCCATCATACACTTTTGAAAAGTCGTCGGTGCATTACATAAACCGAATGGTATCTGCTTGAATGCGAAAGTACCATAGAGACATCTAAAAGTTGTTTTCTCTTGATCTTCCGGAGCAATAAGGATTTGGTTGTAGCCCGAATATCCATCCAGAAAGCAACAGAAAGCACGGTTGGCCAACCTATCAAGCATTTGGTCAAGGAAGGGAAGTGGAAAATGATCCTTCCTTGTGACTTTGTTGAGCTTATGATAGTCCATACACACTCTCCACCCGGTCACCATTCTTGTGGAAACCAACTCATTTTTATCATTGGTGACCACCGTAATGCCGCCCTTCTTTGGGACACATTTCACTGGAGAAGTCCACGAACTATCGGAAATGGGGTAGACAACCCCAGCATCCGACCACTTGATAATCTCCATTTTGACCACTTCTTGCATAGCCTCATTGAGTCTCCTTTGATGTTCAATAGATGGTTTGGCGTCTTCCTCCAAGTTGATCTTGTGCATGCAAAAGGTGGGGTTTATTCCCCGAATATCCGCCAATGTCCATCCAATAGCCTTCCTCCTCTTATGCAGCACCGCCAGTATGGAGTCAACCTGCACGTTAGTCAAACACGAGGAAAGAATAACCGGTAAAGTAGAACAAGGGTCAAGAAATTCATACCAAAGATGTTGAGGCAATGACTTCAACTCCAAGGTCGGAGGCTCTTCAATTGAAGGCTTTATAGGAGGAGTTTTTCTATTTTCAAGATCCAAGGAGAGTTTCCGAGGTGCATAGTTGTGCGACCCCATTCTTTGTAAAGAATTCACACATTCCATGAAGCCATCCATCTCGTCATCATCAAAGTTAAGCAAGATGGCCTCCAACATATCACCCACATTGATCGTGGAACTTGTATCATCAACAATCACATCGGTCACCAAGTCCGCAAAAGAACACACTTTATTGCTATTAGGTTGCCTCATAGATTTGCACACGTGGAATATCACCTTTTCATCACCCACCCGAAAAGTGAGTTCTCCGGCTTCCACATCAACAAGATCCTTCCCCGTAGCAAGAAAATGTCTTCCAAGAATAATCAGCACCTCATAGTCCACTTCACAATCAAGAATGACAAAATTCGCTAGAAGAATGAATTTATCAACACGAACCAATACATCTTCAATCACTCCCAACGGTCTCTTCATGGTACAATCGGTCATTTGTAATCTCATAGATATGGGTCTTGGTTGCCCAATTCCTAAAGTCTTGAAAATCGAATAGGGGGCATCAAATTGATATTTGCCCCAAGATCATAAAGAGCTTTAGCAAACTCGGCACTTCCAATGGTACAAGGGATTGTGAAAGCGTCAGGATCTTCTAATTTAGAAGCCATTGAATGCACAATTGCATTCACTTGATGAGTGACTTTGATAGTTTCAAAATTCATCTATTGCTTCTTTGTCAGCAAATCCTTCATAAACTTTGCATAACCGGGTGATCCAAAGCTTCAACTAATGACACATTGATCGAGAGAGTTTTCATCATGTCAATAAACTTTTTGAATTGATTCTCGCCATTTTGCTTGGAAATCCTTTGAGGATAGGGAGGGGGAGGCTTAAGTAATGGTGCCTTAGCCTTTTGCTCTACCGGTTCTGGTATGTCAATAACGTGATCCTTATACGGGTTCACTTCCTCCTGAGTCTCTTTCACATTATTATCAATATCAATCTGCACTTCATAATGTGCTTGCACCACATTTTTCGGGATCTCTTCTTCTCGTGCTACTTGATCATCATCCACAAGTTGCCTTTGACTTGAGGTGGGTGCATTCCCACCTCTTCCACTTCTTGTCGTAACGGTCATGGCATGCCCCGTGTTGTTCTCATCCTTTGAGTTCACCACCGTATCACTTGGTAGTGCCCCCTTAGGATGAGAATTTAAAGCTTGAGAGATTTGCCTTATTTGCACTTCTAAGTTGCGGATCAATGTATTGTGTGAGGCAAGTTGAGCATCGAAATCAGCATTATTCACCATCATTTGCTTGAACATGTTCTCAATATGCCCCATTTCATTTTTCGAAGAACTAGGACCATGGGAAGGATAAGGAGGCGGGTTGCTCGGTTGTTGATACATTGGGGGCTTTGAAAACCCGATCCCCGATTTCCTTGATTATTGTTCTATCCACCTTGATTATTACCACCCCAATTACCCTGATTATTGTCATTCCAAATTTTTTGATTGTTGTTGTTATGCCAATTCTCTTAATTGTTTCCACCACTTCAATTACCTTAGTTGTTAGAATTCCAATTGCCTTGATTGTTTTGAGGCCGCCATTATTGGGCCTTGGAAATTGTTTCGTTGCCCTTGAAAGTTGTTCACATATTACACCTCCTCTTCTTGGTCATTGTAAGAATCATCTTGATCAAACCCACTATCTTCTTGTACAAAATTGTCCACTCATTGTTGCACTTATGGACCCTTAGTTTTTCGTTTGTTCACCATCATGTTCACTCCCTCCATGGCATTGACTTGCCTAGGATTTTGCACTTGTTGAAGTTGAGCCTTTGCTATTTGATTCATGGTGGTAGTCAATTCGGCTATGGCTTGCCTATGGTCATGCAACTCTTTGTGGAGGTGAATCACATTGGGATCACCTTGTGGAATATTAGCCCGAGATTGCCATGCCGATAATGTGTCCGCCATTTCATCTAAGATCTCACACGTCTCTGCATAAGGCATAGTCATGAAGTTCCCATCGGCAAGTTGATTCACTACACATTGGTTGGTTGTGTTGATCCCGTGATAGAAAGTTTGTTGAATTATGTTCTCCGTAATATAGTTGTTGGGACATTCTTTAACCATTATTCTATATCGCTCCCATATCTCGTGTAGTGGTTCATTGGGCTCTTGCTTTAATGATAAAATTTCATCTCTAAGTGTAGCCATGTGCCCCGGAGAGAAGTACTTAGAAACAAAATTTTTCGCCAATTCATCCCAAGTGTGAATGGAATGGTTCGGCAAACGTTCCAACCAATCTAAAGTTTTCCCCCGTAAAGAGAAGGGAAAAAGCCTTAGCCTCAACGCATCCTCGGAGATATTTATTTGTTTACTCCCCCAATACGTGTCCACAAACCCCTTCAAATATTTATATGCATTTTGACTTGGAGCACCGGTGAAGAAGTCTCGTTGCTCTAGCAAAGTGAGCATCACATTGGTTATTTAAAAGTTGCCCGTCCTAATACGGGGCAGGACTATTGCGCTTGTATATCCTTTATTAGGCAACACCCGGTGTAGAGCCACTCGTGGTGGAGGTGGGGGTGGAACGGGCACATTGTCATAAGGCACTCGGCCTCTTCTATTGGCTTGAGGTTCAAGAGGAACCTCATCCACTTGATCATCGTCAATGTCCATATTCCCCCAAAGCAATATTTTCGAGCTCATTATTTGCCATGGTTGAACCTACAATTCCTAACACGTTAGTAACACGAAAGGAAAAGAAGATATTCCAAAAATACATCTAAATATATAGATAACATTGTTTGTAACTTCCCGGCAACGTCGCCAAAAATTGACTATCGCACACAATGCATACCTCAAAACAAGGTATGAAATGGTCGATTGCAATTATTGTAACCCAACAAAGAGTCGGGATCGAATCCACAGGGAGATAGATAGGAGTTATGAGTATATATTCTAATGCATGAATTTGAACTATCTTAATTTGCACTTTCACAAAATGATTTTGTTGCTATTTCTTTTTTAAAACTAAAGATTGCAAAGTAAAGAAATAAAAGTAGGATAATTATTTTTGTTGTTTTTCAAGTTTGTAAAAAGTCTAGGGCTATGACCATCACCTGGGTGTTCGCCTAATGGGATAAAAACCTTAATGCTTGTTTTGCTGATCGGGGTGTATTATAGCTATCAACTCTCAAATACCCACTCAATACCTCTTGGTTAGAGAGTGTTTTTGCCCAATTTAGCTTTCTCAAATCCAAATTGGTATCACATAAAACGGTTGATAAATCTTAAGTCGGATTATTACTATCTCTAGGTTGAACCCTTTAATTGGATTATTCAATCTCTCGATTGATCCAATTTCTTGTTAGTCAAATTTTTCTAGACTAAGTCTTTCTTCCTCCAGAAGAGACTAAGTCAAATAGGCATGAACTAATTTTAGCAATCATTAATTCCACAAATTAAAGCATAAATAAGGCTAAATAATAAACACCCAATCATAAACAAGCACTAAATTAGATACCCATAAGGTTGACACACTAGGGTTGGGTCACAACCCTAGTAAAAATCTAGCTACTCATGCTTGAAATTGAAAAATAAAAGAAGAAATACTAATTAAACTCATATTGTAAAGTTACAATGATAAAATCTATAGTAAAATACTCTAAAATATAGAAAACTTCCAAAAGAGGCAAAGAAAAATAGCTATAAGACATGCTGATGTCAAAAGTTGACCTAATTTTATGAAACTCGTCTATTTATACAAGGCTAAAAATTTGGAACAAAAATGCCCTTCGGGAGGTTCTGCTGCCGTACAATTCCATGTGCGGTCCGCAGAATTCTTCATCGTGCAGGAGTTGGGATTCTGCAGCCACACAATTCTGAACTGCGGCCGCGAGATAATATTTCTCCGATCCACAGTTTTAGAACTGCGGCCGCAACCTAGTCTTCTGCGGTCCGGACTTTTATGTCTACAGCCTCAAGGCACATCTCCTGAGGCTGCACAATTCTTGTGCGGTCCACAATTTTGAGGGACTTGGAACTTGAAAATTTGTACACCCTCTGAAGCTGATCTCAAGCTCTTCTTTTGTGGCCACAAAATTCCTGTGATGTCCGTAGTTTGCTAGAAAGTCTGTTGGAATTTCCTTCGTTGTTTGCGGCCGAAGATAGAATTTTGCGGACCGTACTTTGTATGCTTCTGTACCCTTTTATTTCCTTGAGCTCGGACTACTCCTTTTTGAGTTGGATTTCATTTTGGGAGTCCAACTTCCAATATTCCTGTAATTTTGCACTTTTTATTAGTTTTGGGAACACAATTCAATGCTTTTAGACCAAAACAAAAGCAAAAAGGAGCTAATAAGTAGACAAAATCCTCACTTATCAGCTACCTGCATAGTGATCCCTGTCCATTGGAAGATATGTCTTAGTGTTTTAAACCATTCACATTCTTCAAATTAATAAGTGATCAGTTGTTTCCTTTGAGTATCGTATATACAACAGCTTTCATCGTCCGCTAATATATGTAACTTCAATAGCCTCTCCTTAGTAAGCAACCTCCCTTGTGTTGCCAGCTACAGGAAGAATCTCTTCTTTCATTGAGCTAATGCAGTCCAAATTAGGTCAGATGTCTCTAGCTTTGGATAATATCCTACAATTGCAAGGTAACTTCTAGTGATGGAGTATTGACCACTTAATGTAAGCTTATATTTATCTTGTTGCTACCATCCCTGCATTTGAACCTTAATGGAATTAAGTTTCTTCCAGTACCAGCTACAATTTATGGGTGGTCTATGTGTCCAAATATTACTATTAGCCTTCATATAGATCCCATGAACCCATTTGACACATAGAGATTCTTTGTAGTTAATTAGTTTCCATATCAACTTCCCAACTGAAGCTACGTTCCAGTTCCAAGAGCTCTTTATATTCAGTCCACCTAGCTTCTTAGGATAGCAAACTTTTTCCTAGGAAACCAAAGACACCTTCTTTTTCTCCTCAGATCCTCCCCACAAATAGTCCATATATATTTTATCAACCTCCTTTAGAATACTTTGAGGCAATATGAACATTGCCCCCAGAAACTGTGAATAGAGAAAAGGACTGCATTGATCACCTACAGTCTGCCAGCATAAGACAAATGCTTTGAATAGGTGACAATAATTCTTCTAGTGATTTTCTCCACTAACATATGGTAGTCTAACTTATTCCATTTCTTGGGTGAGAGAGGCAATCCTAGATACCTGATCGGGAAGGTACCCAAATGTGAATCCAGTCCTTGCCAGCAAGTGATCCTTAGTATTGTCATCCACTCCAGCTAAGAAAATGCTTGACTTGTCCATATTAGATATTAAACTTGTGACTTTACTAAAATGGTCCAAGGTCTCCATGACTCGATTAACTGATTCCATATCACTTTTGTAGAAGATCATAAGATCATCTGCAAAAATGAGATGAGTTAACTTCAATGTCTTGCATATGGGATAAAACTTTAAATTAGGCAACATGTTGACAGTCTTTAACATTCTGGATAAATATTCCATCACTAGAATGAACAACAGAGGTGAGACAAGATCACCTTGTCTAAGTCCTCTCTTCCTTGCAAAATAGCCATGCCCTTCTCCATTCACCTTGATTAAAAATTTGGTTGTTAATACACAAATAATAATCCACTTAATGAATTTATCAGGAAACCCAAACCCTGCTAAAACTTCTTCAAGGAAGTCCCAACTCACCATATCATAAGTTTTTCTTAAATCAATCTTCATGAGACGCCTTGGTGAGGTATTCCTGTTATAGTGTCTAAGAAAGTCATGACATATCAATATATTGTGGAACATGGATTTATTTTGCACAAAAGTTGACTGATTTTCTGCCACAAAGAAGCTCACAACACTTCTCAATCTACTACAAATCAGTTTAGAGATGCATTTGTATATGATATTATAAGATGAGATATGTCTAAATTGGCTAGCATATTTTGGTACCTCCACTTTTGAAATGAGTGCTATGTTATGTGGGTTAATTTGTCTCAGCAACTTTGCATTTTGAAAGAACTTTAACACAGTTTTAGTGACCTCTTGCCCCACTGTTTGCCAAACAGCTTTGTAGAATCCACTTCCAAATTCATCAGGGCTTAGACTTTTACTATTGTCTATCTGAAATATTACATCTTTCACATTTTTAACTTCAAAAGGTTTCAACAGTGCAAGTTATTGCTTAGTTGACAGTGTAGGATCATCCTTCAAGAAATATTCAGAGGATTACAGTCTTGAATCTGTTGTCCTTCCAAGTAGGTCTTCATAATACTCCACAAGGAGCCTTGCTATTTTGTCAGATTCCGTTTTCCAATCTCCCATATTATCCTTGAGTTGTATTATGGCCTGTTTTAACTTCCTGTGCTTTATAACAGAGTAAAAATACTTTGTATTATCATCTCTCAGTCTGATCTAACTAGCTTTACTTCTTTGCTGGAGATACAATTCTGCCAAATATGATGACTGCCTAAATTTTTGATAAGCCTGTGATTCCTGTTGTTGAAGCTTTACATTGGTTGGATACCTATGCAGTTGTTGCTGAACTTGCGTAAAGGCCTTTCTATCTTCAGTGACTTCTGAGACTAAGTCATGGGAAGATAGACTATTTAGGCCTTTCAGCTTATTATTCAACACTTTTAATTTCTTTACCACCTTGTACATTTTGTATCCCTCAAAGGCAGTGTTCCATCTTTCACTAACTATAGTAGCAAAGAGTGGATGATGAGTCCACGCATTACTAAACTGGAAGGATCTTTTGGCTTTATTTCTTCATGTGGATAGAGAGATTTTAGCAGGACAATGATCACTGATACCCTCTAGGAGAAACACAATTCTACATGAAGGCATCTCATCTAACTATACTCCATTGATAAAAATCCAATCTATTTTCGAGAAAGTCCTATGTTCACCATGATTATCATTCCATGTTTACTTGTTACCTTGAGATGGTACTTCAAGCAGGCCACATTCTATCACACTGCTGTAAAAATTTACTACTTCTGCTCATGTTACTGGATTCCCCCTATTCTATCATCAGCTTTCAAAACTGAGTTGAAATCACCCAGAACCATCCAAGGTTTGGCACACCTCCTGATGTGATTAATGAGATTATCCCATAAATCCTTTGTTTCTTCTCTTGTGTTGAAGGCATAAACATAAGTCAAGTCAAATAACAATTTAAGAGGAATGTAGTGAACCTCACATGTGATAGCCTTAAAATAATCATGTCTCCAAGTGATCCATATTCTACCATTGTAGTGGCATTCAAGATTTGAGACAAAGTCCCATTCCACAAACATCCTGATAGCAATTTGTTCTAATCTATTACTTTTTTACTTTAGTTTCTAGTAAGCCTATTAAGCCTACTCTTTCTTCACTGCAAAGGAACTTTACCTCCATTTGCTTATTAGGGGCGTTAAGCCCCCTCACATTCCAGTTGAGAAAACTATCCATCGCCGACATGTAGTACCTGAAAGGAGTTTGAACTAGTAACATGTTGTGCCTGCTTTGGTTGAGTTTTACCAATCCTTAGAGGATTTTGCCATCCTGATCCCCTCCCTTGTTCATATTTATCAGGCTGGCTTGTCAATTTTGTTGTCTGTGTTATGTCAAGCTTCTTACCCCGGTCATCTTGCTTTAGGCCTGTTGCCTGAGGCCTTTCATTCACCTTCCCCTTACCTACTTGTTTAGGTTCAATAGGTTTAGTTTGTTGCTCTTGTGGAGCATTTGGTTGTTTCTTCTTCAATTTGTATTCATCATTAGTATGCCCATATTTGGAGCTGTGCTTACACAAAGTTGGCTTCCAATCATAACTCACATTCTGCTCTATCAATTTTCCCTTTTCATTCCTGAAAATCACCACATCAGGCAATTGTACTCCCATCTTCACTTCCACCAGTAGCCTCGTAAATTTTAATTTTTTTTTTCTAGTGTTGTGGTCCACAATTAGAGGCTTCCTAACTAGACTCCCAATTTTGCTCAAGCCTTTTGGACGCCAGTATTTAAAGTCTAATCTTGGAAACTTGATCCAGATTGGAACAGTTAGCGGTTTTTCTCTTGTGAATTCTAGATGTAGTGACCACTCCTTAACAATAAGAGGTTTGTTATCAAAGTGGTAGATACTGCCTTGAATAGCCTCTTGTTTTCCTACTACTGTTTCGAATCTCACCACTATTACTCAATTCTTTAGCATAGCAATCCTATCAATTCTATGTTTTCAACAAAATCGTTGAACAAAGTCCTGAATTACAGCAAAATGAGGGTGTGCCCATAGAACATAGCATACCACAATATTTTTCCAATAAGCAATTTCTGTACCGATATCCTCCAGTTCAATTTCAACAATTGAATTCTCTCTGATTGATTTGTGGAACATATTCTAATTTTTATCCTACATTTGATATTTTTGCTATATCAAATTCATCTCAAATTGAACTCTTGTTCTTCTTCTGTGTTTCCCTCTTCGACCTCACCTGCCCATGATTTCTTACCGCTACTTCCTGATTCAGTTTGCATTTGACTAGGCGGAGCTTGTACTACTTCATTCCAGCGCCCTGATGCTTCAATTTGTTGTGCCTTCTCTGATTCCTTGTTCGTCGGTACTGTTTCATTGGATTTTGAATTCGCTTGTGCAGTTCCCACTGCTCTCTTACTGTCATCATGTTGCCCTCGTTGAGTTTGCGAGGAGGATGCTTCATTTGCCATGAGAGCCTTCTGGGTTAGGATGCACACTCTCTTAACCCCCCCCCCCCTTCCCACCCCATGGTGGGCGCATGTTAAGCTACGAGAGAGAGCAAGCCTTGAGGGCACTGTTTCTAGTTATTTAGTTTTTAAATAGGTAAATTTATTTTAAAGAATTTATGTTCGAATTTATAAAAATTAATTAATTTGACCCTTGTACTCCAAAAAGATTCAAACAAATTAAATGTCGAGAGTATATATAGAGAGAGAAATACAGAGATTTTATGTTGTAAGTATAAATTATATCTTCGGATGATAATGCTACAATCTGTTGGGTTAATCGATAAAGGGTAACTTATAAGTTTTAAAAAATGCTACAACTAGTGTTGCAATTAGATTAATAGTTATGCTCAAAGTAAATTTGACTAAAATCATACCGTTTGACTTCTAAGCAATTCAAAAGGTGTTTTTAAGAATCCACTTAAATATGATTCATTAAAACTTGGAAATTCTATTATTTGAAAATCTGATTGTTTAGTGAAGGATAGTTTTAATTAAGTACTTATTTAAATCTAAATTAATCATTAGGAAATTATTAAGCTTGTCTCACAAGATAAAATATTAGTATTATTTTGTTAATTAGTAATTCAAAAAAAGTTATTTAAAACATGAAATTAGGAAACTCTGTGTTGACATTATGATCTGAACTAGTGACCTATTGTTTTTCCATTGGAGACTCTGGGACGTTGTTTTACCTAAGTATCGTAAATTACTAAATTTCATCTTTGTTTGTTTATTTTTATTTTTTAGTGACTAATCTGCTACTAATTTACAATAAAGAGTATGTAACTAAGGATTTTAGGAACTTGAGGGACTTAACTGTTAAATACTTTTGTTAAGCAACTGTACTATATTAGCATTTCAAACAGTTAAAAGGACCTCTATGCTACTATTTGCTAAAGTATAAAATATCTGTGCGGAGCTATTCGAGCTGAAAAAACATGGTGGCTCTATCTCTCCCCTCAACCTTCACTTGCCGGAGAAGAAGAAGGAGAATGAATACTCTGTTACTTTCCCCTCCGTTGCAACTACGTTTTCCGTTCATTCACTTCCGTTTACAAACCTCTCACCGCCGTCAGGTTCTCCGACCACCGCCTTTCGCCGCCTCAACATCTCATCTCTCTATTTCCAAGCAATTCAATATCGATAACCTCGAAGTGGAAGAGGAAGAGGAAGAGTACGATGTCGTTTCGTACCCGAATCGCCGTTACGATTTCACTCCTCTGATTCAATTTCTATCCACTTACACACCCACTGAGCCCAATTCAGACACAACTTCACCCACTCAACTCGATCCGGCCGAGTTAAAACTCGCCGAGTCATACCGAGCCGTCCCAGCCCCAGTCTGGCACTCTCTTCTGAAAAACCTTGCCTCCACGTCATCCTCAATTTCTACGGCATACGCACTCGTTACGTGGCTTCAAAAGCACAACGTTTGTTTCTCTTACGAACTGCTGTACTCAATTCTCATTCACGCGCTGGGACGCTCGGAGAAGTTGTACGAGGCTTTTTTGCTTTCACAGCGGCAAACTTTAACGCCGTTAACGTACAATGCACTTATTGGTGCTTGTGCACGAAACGGTGACCTCGAAAAAGCACTTAATTTGATGTGTAGAATGCGCAGAGACGGGTATCAATCTGATTATGTTAATTACAGTTTGATTATTCAATCACTTATTCGTAGTAATTCTATTGATTTGACTATGTTAGAGAAGTTTTATGATGAAATTGAAGCTGATATGATTGAACTTGATGGCCAATTGTTGAATGATATGATTGTGGGCTTTGCGAAAGCTGGTGATGTTGATAGAGCTTTAGTTTTCATGAGTGTTGTTCAAGGTAATGGGCTGAGCCCAAAAACTGCTACTGTTGTTACCTTGATATCTGAGTTGGGTAATTCAGGTAGGACTGAGGAGGCTGAGGCTGTATTTGAGGAGTTGAAAGAAGGCGGGTTAAAGCCAAGGACGAGGGCATATAATGCACTTCTGAAAGGGTATGTGAAAACTGGATCCTTGAAGGATGCGGAGTATATTGTGTCGGAGATGGAGAGGAATGGGGTGGCACCGGATGAACTTACGTATAGCTTGCTTATTGATGCTTATGGGAATGCTGGTAGGTGGGAAAGCGCGAGAATTGTGTTGAAAGAAATGGAAGCGAATAATGTACAGCCGAATTCGTTTGTGTTTAGTAGGATTTTAGCAAGTTATCGTGATAGAGGAGAGTGGCAGAGATCATTTCAGGTGCTTAAAGAAATGAAGAATAGTGGGGTGAATCCTGATAGGCAGTTTTATAACATAATGATTGATACTTTTGGGAAGTACAATTGTTTGGATCATGCAATGTCTACATTTGAAAGGATGAAATTGGATGGAATTGAACCTGATACTGTTACATGGAACACGCTAATAGATTGCCATAGTAAGCATGGCCATCACAATAAGTCGGAGGAGCTGTTTGAGGCAATGCAGGAAAGTGGATGCTTGCCGTGCACCACCACATACAATATAATGATTAATTCTTTTGGTGAGTTGGAGAAATGGGAGGAAGTGAAGGGCTTGTTGAGTAAGATGCAGAGTCAGGGCTTACTGCCCAATGTTGTTACATATACCACACTGATTAATATCTATGGACAGTCAGGAAGGTTCAATGATGCCATTGAGTGCTTGGAGGTGATGAAGTCTGCAGGGTTGAAACCATCCTCAACCATGTATAATGCCTTGATCAATGCCTATGCACAGAGGGTAAATATTATTCTGACCTATAACGCATTGCTTTATGAATATTTCATAGCTACTTGCTCACTACATCTTAGGGAACTAGTTTCAGGGTACGCGTGTACCCTATATTGATGAGAATAATTTTAAAAATATATATATATATAAATAACATTCAAAGCATGGTTTTAGTCACAACTAAATATTAAGTAAAAATTTGAGTTCTTGAAAATAATAAATATTGATCATGAAATTGACACACATATAATAAATAATATTCATTTATTCATGATCTTGTCTAATAATATTTATTTAAGTAACAAACTAAATTAACGTATAAAAAAGAATCTATTAGTAATTTGAAATTAGAATATCTTATGATTGCTTTTGTCTTAATAACCATGTATATTATGATTCGATATGTAGTAATCAATAAAAATGGAGAATTAAGTTAATACTTTAATCATAATATTTTAATTGATTTCAAAGTTATAAATATTAGGAAAAATAATTAAATGTTTAATTTTATTCTATTTGAAATTTATTTTTAAAGGCTAAAAAGGTTTACTAATATTTCGCTATGAGGCATTGTGCTTTTATAATAGTTCATATATATTTTTATTGATTAAAGAAATATAACAATATGTACTTTGCTCGCAAGAAAGAAAGAAGATTGTCTTCTGTCTATTAAAATGAACTTGAAAATAGCTTTTCAATTTCTTTTTGAAAAGCTCGTAGATCTTCAAAAGCTATGCATTCTTGCTAAAACTGAAAAGTTGAACATATAGAACTGGAACTAAGTTTAATTGAACTTATTGAATGATGATTAGGAAATTTTATAGGGTACAATTTCTTCCTTTATTGAGTTAGCTAATAGGATCAACATTCATCAATTTCAAAAAATTAAACCTTTTATTTTATACTCAAATATAACTTTCAATAAGTATATTTATATATTGAGATTAGGTACACGCGTAACGCGGGTACTGTAAATTTTACCAAATAATAAAGACTCCTAACCTAAAAGAAAAAGAAGTTGGGTGTGAGATTTAGGCAAAAAATTTTAAATACAAAAAAGTCTCATAAACCTAAAAGGTATTAACTACAAATAAGGTCATTTAATACTCCAACATAAGAAGTTGAACAGGAGGCGAAACTTTAGGCTAGGCAAAAAAAATTTAACTACAAAAAAAGGTCTCCTAAACCTAAAAGGTATTAACTACAAAATAAGCACATTTAATACTCCAACATAGGGAGTTGAACGTAGAGGCGAAAATTTAGGCTAGGCAGAATTTTTTTAACTACAGAAAAGGTCTCGAAAACCTTAAAAGTATTAACTACTCCAACGTAGGGAGTAGAACGAATAGGAAAAAATTTATCAACATTCCTAGATTGTTAATAATAAGAGAATAATTAAATAACTATTCCTAAATTGTAGGAGAATTAATTAAATAATTATTCCTAAATATTGATGAAATACTAAAATTATTATTTTGTCTAATGTGAACTCTATATTTTGAAGGGTAAAAAAGGCGAACGACATTTTATTAAGGGCCTTCATGCTTTTAATATAGTACTAGTTTTAGGATACGCGCGTTATGCGTGTATTCCGTCTCAATGAGTATAAAATTTTAAAAGAATTATGCATATTTTATACTGACATTCATTTGAATTATAAACTAAAAGTTAAAAAAGAAGGTATAAGTTTTTGAAAATGATGATTGTTGATCTTATTTAGATTTTTTTTATAGTTTAATTTTTTATTAATCACCAAGTGAAAATATTACAAAACAAACTTAGCTATTGATCTTATTTAGCTAATTACTCAATAAAGGAAGAAACTCACCTTGTAAAAATACTCAATCAACTCAATCAATTTATTCAACTTAATACTTAGTTCAATTTTATAATTTTATTATTTTAATTTCACAAGTTAAATTATGACAATAAAAGATACAAAATATAACTTACATGTGACAAGTAGTTATGGTCCAGTTTTAGTGACTTATATTAGTTAAATTCAAGGTGATTTGATATTAGCTTTCACATATGAATAATAAATTAAGTTAATCAGATTTTATTTGTAATATTACTTCACTTAATAGTTCTTTATAGACAAATGTTTCTTTGTGCATATTCCCTATATTGTCTCCAACATGTCCTGGAAATACATTAAAGGAACAAACATTGAATTAAATTCTTTTGCTAATTAGTCATTTCAATGATAAAATATTCTTGTTCTCAACATTAAAGAAACAATTATTTTTAATTGATTCAATTTTTAATATTAATTCATTATCCAATGGAAAGTCTATTTTCAAAAAGTAAACCGATCGTTACTTGACTTTTTTGTGTGTGTTTTAGAGTAATTAAATCAAAGTAGAAATACTATCTCATCTAATTTTCAATAGATTTTCCAATGTGAAAGTCAAACTTCTGAATTTTCATCTTAATTTGAACATTTGTTTATGAATTTATAAAGTAATTAAACATTTATAATCAAAAGTATTTAAAAGAAGTAATTGAAAAGATTAAGAAAAATGCATAGTGTTGAGAGAATTTTAACGTGATTTTGATATTCTAATAAAACATGACAGTAAGCATATGCGTATTTTATAATTCTGAGAAATTATAAATATCATGAATTCAATATTCTATATAATCATATCCTAGTAATGGTTTGAGTAACATTAACTATTTAATTTTTGCGTGTTATAAAATTTAATAGTTTGTTTCTTAATAAGTTAATAAAAATAGACTTTACTTGTTATAATAGAAATTAACCCGAAAACTTCATCCATAATTAGTAGGAGATATCACTCTTGTCAATATATATTAAATGAAAATCAAAAAATAAGGAAAAAGGTGAAAAAGTAACATGCTTATGAACTAAAAGTCACCTGTCTATCTTTGATGGAGCAACATGTAATTTACTTTTACTCGTTTTCATAATTCGAGGACTTAAAAAAACCCTTATTAGACTTTTTAAATTTTAAAAAGAAATGGCATTTTCTTATAGTTGCACGCATAGTTTTCAAAATTTATCTTGAAAGGTAATACAAGGACATTAAAAATACACATTCCTTAAGAATCAAATTATTGTAAAATTCAATGCCACGTCAAGTGATAGTTTTCAAATTTGCAAGGTCCTAAATATTAGGAAAAATAACATGGAAGGAATTATAATTATATTACATAGTTCAAATAAGGCAAGAAGTTATATAAGTTCAAAAAAACTTAATGGATTTTAAAACCTAAAAATTAGGAATCCCTATGTAGTTCAAATAAGGAAAAATTTAATAAGAAAATTATTTAATTTTAAAGCCTTAAATATTAAGAAAATAATTAAATGACTATTTTGTCTAATGTGAAATTAAAATTTAAAGGGTTAAAAATCGAATGATATTTCGCTGAGGGCCTTCGTGTTTTTAATATAATATAGATAACTTCCATGAATAGATACAACAACAACAACAACCCAGTGTAATCCCACTAGTAGGGTCTGGGGATGGTAGTTTGTACGCAGACCTTACCCCTACCCTGGGGTAGAGAGACTGTTTCCGATAGACCCTCGGTTTCCTCCCTCCAAGAACTCCCACCTTGATCTTGGGGTGACTCGAACTCACAACCTCTTTGTTGGAAGTGGAGGGTGCTCACCACTAGAACAACCCACCCTTGTCAAACTTACATGAATAGTTAATTTATTATTATTTTGTATTCTTATTCATATAGGTAATACTAACTAGTTGAGATTTAGGTTTAGGCGTGGGTACACTTGAAATAGGTATGGACTTTGTAGAATATTGCTGGAACTTGTGATCCTAAAAAAAAAAAAAAACCACCACCACCAAAAACAAAAGGGATCCGTAAGGAAGATTTGCTTAAGTCCATCAGGCACTGGTCATATGCCTGCATTGCAGCATAACCTTCCTACTTTAGCTTAATCGTTCTAGTTTTCTGTAGATCTATGTTCATTATCAAGTTTTCTTGTGATTGCATATGTAAAATGTTTCTCTTCGTCCACAGGGCTTGTCTGAACAAGCAGTAAATGCCTTTAGGATCATGAAGGGAGATGGTCTAAAGCCCAGTCTGTTAGCTCTCAATTCACTAATTAATGCATTTGGTGAGGATCGGAGGGATGCTGAGGCTTTTGCTGTATTGAAGTATATGAAAGAAAATGTGAGTTCACCTTTTCCTTTCTGTATATATACATGGCATGCTCATGACGATATAGTCTCGTGACTTACATACATATCCTAAAACTGCAGCATATGAAGGCAGATGTTGTTACGTACACCACTCTTATGAAAGCCTTGATACGTGTGGACAAATTTGAAAGGGTAAACCTTCTTACGCGGAGTCTTTCATCTATAGTTATAGTGTTGGAGTCTCCATTTTTGTATGGTGCGTCATAATTATTTTGTCTCTTGCATCTTCTTTTTAAGTGATATTATGCATATTAATGACTAAATTTTCTTATTTAAAAACCAAAATTCAGATCTTTAGATGCAGCAAAAGAATCAGGCTTGGCAAAAATGGCATAGGATTGCAGTGAATTGTACATTAATATTTTTGTCTTTGTCAGATTGACCTGATTGGCATTCTTACATCCTAGTTGTGTGGATCATGCTAAATATTTTGGCTTTCAGGTTCCCGCCGTTTATGAAGAAATGCTTTTGTCTGGATGTACCCCAGATAGGAAAGCTAGAGCAATGTTACGATCCGCTCTGAGATACCTGAAGTCCACGTTGAAATAGTAGTAGATTGTGCAAATCATTGTCACAAAAAACGATTGAAATTCTAGCCATTCTAACAAAAGGACCATGATGAACCGAGATGTTTCAGTTTGACTTTCAATTTGAGGCAAGTGAATCCTCTAAATGCTTATTTGAGTTAAACAGTGTGCTTTGGAGTTAGTATGGGTATTCAAATTAGAAAATCTCTTTTTCTGGTGATTAAGTTCTGCTGAAATTACTAGAAAGTAGAAACATTGAAGAGTATATTTGAACATGAAAAATCTAGTTTTCCTTAGAAGCTTACCCGCTAATTTATCCTGAATTATTTAATTTTGTAGGCTGTGGTTCACGATTGTGCATTGACCTATGATGCAATTCAAAATTGTTCCATGTTTGACTTGACAGCCAAATCTGGGGACAACGGCAGATAGAGATTCAAGGTGAATAAAGGATCCAAGGTCCATATTCGTCCCAGCATTCTTTCAGCTACACACTTGTACAGTTCTTATAGCAGCAAAAGAGCATATTCAGTTTCTTTTCTTTTTGCGGTAACATGTGAAGTGTCATATTTATACAATGTTGTTTTAGAGTCATGTTATATCTTATGATAAGAGGTTACAATTAAATATCAGCTTGTGGATAGAATCTAGCAAATGACTGAGCTCCTTAAAAACCTGTCTTCCTTTCTCCTTGTGGACGTGTAACAGATTATAAGTCTGTTTGGCCAAGCTTCTTCAAACCCAAAAGCATTTTTTTTCAAAGTTGTAGTGTTCTAGTTTTTAGAAGACAAAAAAAATTCTTTTAAGAAGAAGCAGAAGCACTTTTGGAGAAGCAAAAAAAAAAAGTAGTTTCTCCCCAATAACACTTTATTGAAAAGTATTTTTGAGAAAAATACATTTAGAAGCATTATCTAAAAGTTTGGTCAAACACTAATTATTGTTTAGAAGTGCTTTTCAAATTAATTAGGCAGAATAGCTTAAATGGCACTTATACTTGAGCCACTTTGTCATGCCGGTCCCCAAACTTAACAATTTGTCAATTGAACACTTACACTCTTTCAAACCGTGTATAATAAACGCTTATGACACGAGCCTGATCCTATGTGTCATATTTGGTTTTAGTGCGTGATTCACACGACTGTATGGGGCGTGAGGGTAGTTGAAAAAGCCCTAACGGTAATAATGTGGCCTATTTAACAATCATCTTCTTCTTTCTACCTTATTCTCCATTGTTGAACATTATAGAAGCTGATTTCTATCCAAATCTGATGTCTTCTTCTTTCTCGTGTTAGCTTCAACAATGAATTTTTGTTGGGATTCTTCATTGCCCATCAATTTGTACCATCTTCTTTTCTTTTAAAAGTTAATTTTTTTCTTCTTCTCCGGCAAGAAATAAACTACTGTCGCGTCTTCTCCTTCACCAATGAAGAAGGAACCTTTGTGTTATTGTGGACCTGCTGCAGATCTTAAAATGTCACGAACACCTACCAATCCTGGAAGAAGGTTCCTAGGTTGCCGAAGATATGAGATTGGTGAAGGTTGTGGCTTTTTTCGATGGGTTGATCCTGCGATTGAGGAAGAACACTACAAGACTTTTCTTGCGGGTCTTATTAAGAAGAGTGATCGATGCCATTGTCAGAGAACACAAGAAAGGTCGAAATTCAGAGTTGTTGCTATTATAATTGCGGTTATAGTTGTTCAAATATTAGCTCTTATGTTATGTGTTTAGGATTGATAGCGTACTTTCTTATTTCCTGGGTTTAGGCTACAAGTACAGGAACTGCTAATATCATGGCCTGGTATAGGCAGTTAATAAAACATCCAAAATAAGAAAGTTGCCTTGCAATCAACAAAAACATAAATAATGAAGTAACTTTACAAAATATTGTCTACCATAGGCAGTTAACAAAAATATCCATCATTAAGTCTTCAAAATATCAGTTGATCACTTCAATTAATGTCTGTTGTGGCTTGGTTGCTTGGTGTGGATTGTGTCTTTGGTGTGGCTTAAATGGTTGTAGCAGAGTTTGCCCTTCTGTAACTCTGTTCTTGCAGCTGCCTTTGTGTAACTGCAGCTCGACCCTTCCACTTTAGACTAGGGTGTTTGAACCTAAGTTCAATATTGGTAGGGACAGAACTTATGAGTGTAGAAGGATTGTGTACTACTCTGTCAGTAGTTCCAGACTGCACAAAGATAAAAGGTTGTGAGTGAGGGATTATCTAGTAAACCATATCTGTTGATTGTGTAATTAAGTGAAAATATTTACCCTTTGTATCACAGTGCCACTTGAATCAAATAGCAAACCATATCCTGTTGCCTTTGGTCTCTTAGACCCTGTATTTGCACCACCTCTTCTAGGCTCATTGGTCTTCCTTTTTGGACCTCTAGCAACATTAGTTGATTGTTGTATGCTTGGATTAGTGATTGGTTGAGTGAAGGTGCCACTTTCCATAGTTGAAGTTGTTGTTGTTGATCCAGCTGTTGCTGCTGATGCACTTCCACTAGTTCCAGCCCTTCCACCTACTGCTGTTGATGAAGCATTTTCAGCAATTTCACCTCCAACTGAACTAGTTCCAGCCCTCCCCCCTTGGTTTCTCTGCATACACATAACAAAGCAAATATTAGTAATTGAATTCATCTAATAATGAGCACAAAGAACATTAATACTTACTGCTGATGGACATCCTTTCTTGTTATGTCCAAGAGTCTTGCACAAACAACATCTCATTTGTCTCCCTATCCTTGTACCCTTCCCAAACTTCTTTTGTGGTTCATCAGCAGCTTTTCTCCTTTTTTTCTTTGGCCTTCCTGGCATTGCAGTTATAACAGATGGCTCAATAGCTGGCAGTGTGGTTTTTGGCCACAAATTCATACTAGTTAAAGGTTGAATGAATCTGTTGTAAGCCTTAAGGCAGGTGTCCTTCCTATACCAATGGTCAACATATAGCTCAATCTCATAGTTCTTATAATGCATAGTTGTAATTGCATGTGCACGTGGAATTCCTTTGAGTTGCCATGATCTACAAGTACAGGAACACATCCTAAAGTCAACAACAAGTTTATATGGCCCATCCCGGATCTCATACCATGTTTCACCATTAAATTTGACTTCACATTTTACTGCCCTTTGAGCATTCTCTCCAAGTATTTCCACAGCCATGGGTGATATATCACCTACCCATTTTTCAGAAAACTCTCTCATGCTATTCATCCTCTCCATACACTTGATTTTAATTTCCTCTAACATAGTAATGATAGATTTGTACCTAACTGTCAATATCCAACTATTGAATATCTCACACATGTTGTTCTCCACTACATTACACTTACTATGTTCTTTGAAGTATGCCCTACACCATGTCTCCTTGTTGTATTTCAGTAAGTCTTGAACAATATCTCCCCCCAGCTGGTCCATTTCATCCAACTTCTTGCTAAAGTAAACTTCAAATATAACTCTTGCACACTGCCATAATTTTTTCCTTCTTTTCTCACCGGGCCAAGTTTGCTTCCAATTAGCCCATATATGTCTAGCACACCACTTCATCTCAGCTACTAGCAAGTTAGATTAGCTACATTGCTCTCGTTCTTAATTATGCGACAGGGACGGATATGTCCACTTTTCAGGTCTCAATGCGACGGGGTCAAAATTAAATAACTTAATTCGAGAACAAAACACAATATACTTGGCCTTTATACCGTGAAAACAAGAAGAGAGTACTGCTTATTGATTAGTATAATATAATTAACCATACTTATTTTCATACTAAGTTATTTTTGTTAAAGAGGAAAACCCGCAGCCGCTACACTTAGTGCGCACTGGGTAAATTACCTCCCCGGTGTAATAGCCTGCAAACCACATAGAGGAGGTAATCCGCACTAGGCAAGCCATGTGCGACAGGTTCAACCTAGAAGGCATTGAGGGGGATTCAATCGCAGGTCATCCGTATGGATGAACATGACCGCACGGATGACCGCCCTCCAAACCAATTGGACAACCCCGAAGGATTTTTTTCATACTAAGTTATATCACAGATATTTGTGTTTTTTTTTTTTTTTTTTCTTTTGATATTTGTGTTAATTTGCGCTGCTAAACCAATACGACATATTGCCGCTGGATCATGAGCAACCCACTGTGATTCCAATCCAAACATGATACTAGTAACAAGTTAAATGACAAGATACAGCTATTTTACACTGTTATTTTGACGAGTCACCTACATGTTTGTTTGTCAACCAACAAATTTGGAAATTTAGACGTAATAGTAATTGACAATATGTTGTATACGGCATTACCAGCTGTCCACTTCTCCGATCTAATTAGTCACATCATGGCTGATTCATTTTGTCAATAGTAATATCCTTGTGACACTTTTTTTATAATTGCAGTGATGTTAAGGTAAGGTGATGCAAAATCGTTAACTTTTCTCTTCCCATTTAGATGGCTGGCCTTGAATTGAATGGCTACTTGTATGCATGTGTACAAAGATTTCCAGATCAATGCGTCTGAAAGATTGACTTTTTTTTTTTATTTTATAACCGTGGTGTTCGGGCCAGCTACCCGTCGACTTCCCACCAGCAACAGGTACCGGGTAACTATATCCATCAAAGTTTGGATAGATAGGAAGAAACACTTAGTATTTTTTGCCTCCGCTTGGATTTGAACCTAAACCTCATGGTTCTTACACACTTCATTGACCACTAGGCCACACCCTTGGGTACAAGATTGACTTCCAATTATACGCAACGAGTTTTTTGGATATATACCAAAGATAGCTAATGCCCAGAAAAAGCTTTTAGACTCGGTCCATAATGATACTGTATTGTTATAGTTGTTGCCCTTAAATTCTGCGTTCTTTGCTCTTGCTATGTCTATGTCCAGGATCCATTTAATTTATTTTCTTTCGTGAGTTTTGTACACCCGTTAAGAAAGACATTTGATAGCCTTATTCTAAGTTACCCTTTCTCGCTGCATAAACTATCTCAAGTAATTAGCACTCCACTAATTGAAACAGTAAGGATATAATTGACAAAAAAGAGTAATAAATGACTGAAAATTTCATAGTAATTTAAGTTTCAATATAACACTAAACACAGCTAATTTAATTATTATCTTAACATGAGTCAAATAAGATGCCTAATTTAAGTTTGAGAAAATAGATTCGATAATAGTTGTTTGCCAGAACATACGCCTGCAGCAAGTATATATACTTGAAGTCATTATCCTCTGCTTGAACTCTACATATATAGTAGTTGAGTAATTTCAAAAGAAAAAAAATCTTTTAAATCTAAACTAAGAATAGTCAATCCAATAAAAAAAAAAAAAAAATAGGTATTTCAATTTGCGATAAACAGATCTTTATAATTGTGGTGTTATGATTTAATGATCGCGTAGAATAAATAACCTTTTTCAATTATTTTCTCCTTTCACGTAGTGCGACATGTTTGAATTTGAATCATAGACTTACCTTAAAATACTCATAATTTCTAATTGCGCTACTTCTCTATAGAAGTCAATTGTTTCTTACACCAATAAATCTACGCAAACTCATGATAAAGTCAAACAGCATTCCAAAAACGTATTCACAAACTAAGCTAGAGTTTGGACATAGATATCATTAAAACATGAAAAATAATTTTTTGAAGATGAGATAAAAAATAGTTTTTAAAAGTTGAAATTTTGTTTGGATATGCATTTTAATTGAAAAGAATTTGAAGTTTTGTGAGGGATATGCGCCAATCACTCCGGCGCAGAATCTTTGGTGCTGAAATTGGTACGGGCAGGATATTAATGGCCTCGCATGAAATAAGACACCAAAGATTTCGTACGAAAATGTGATAAGTGTCAATGCTACGCATCACTAGTACATCAACCAGCAGAACCCTTGCATTCGGTTCTGTTCCCATGGCCATTCATAAAATAGGGGATGAACATCGTCGGACCGCTGCCACCGACTCCCTGAAAGGTAAGGTTTCTTTTAATTTTGACTGATTATTTTTCTAAATGGGTGGAAGAAGGTTCTTATCAGAAAATCGGAGAACGCGAAGTGGTCGATTTCCTGTGGGAAAATATAATTTGCAGGTTCAGAATACCAAAAGAAATAGCATGCGACAATGGGCCACATTTTATCGGTGCAAAAGTTACAAGGTTCTTCGAAGACCTGAAAATAAAGAGAATCATATCCTCACCTTATCATCCGAGCGCAAACGGTCAAGCAGAGTCAACAAACAAATTGATCATTCAAAACCTTAAGAAAAGGTTAGAAACAACAAAAAGCAAATGGCCCGAAGAGTTGCCTGGAGTCTTATGAGCCTACCGAACAACGACCAAATCAAGTACAGGAGAAACTCCTTTTTCCCTCGTGTACAGTGTTGAAGCCCTAATCCCAGTTGAAGTGGACGAACCCACTTTGAGATATTCTCAGACAAATGAAGAATCAAACGATGAAGCAATGCTAATCAACTTGGAACTGCTCGAGGGAGGACTTGGCGCATGTAAGAATGGCAACTCAAAATCAGAGGATGGAGCGATATTACAATCGGAGAGCCAACTTCCGTTTTTTCAAAGTAGGAGAGTTGGTTCTAAGAAAAGTAACACAAAATACCCGGGAGCTCAACATGGGAAAGCTAGGTCCAACGTGGGATAGCCCTTACCATATTTTGAGTTGTCACTGGGAAAGGTTTATACGAGTTGGAGAACCAGAATGGAGACAAGTTGCCCAGTAACTGGAACGTGGCACACATCAAAAGATATTATTGCTGATGAACAACACTCAAACAGAAAGTACGTGATGCACTTTTTTTTCCTTCGTTCAGTTTTTGTCCCAATTGAATTTTTTTGGCAAAATTTTTAACGAGGAAGCGACGAAAAGCATACTACGAAGACAGAAACAATAAGACCTTTGATAGCAAGGAAAACAAACAAGCATCCACTCAGGGACGATTAGGTAATCTTTGGTTCGATAGCAAATTCCCACCGGGAAGTTAAGTTTGCTACCGAACAGAGGTTACCCAACTGTTCACGGGCACAAACCGCCAAAGGACTATTAGGTATTCTTTTGCTCGATAGCATGGATTCCTAAGGGGAAACAAGATATGTTATCGAGTGAAGGATTACCTAGCAATTCATTGGTGGGACCTTCGAAGATACAACATTTTCAGTGTTCCAATTCGCATTTTTCGCATTCAAACTGTGGGGGGAATGATATGAGGATACGACAACAATGACTACCACGTCAACCGGGAACGAAAATTCAGAAACAAAATGCATCATCGGGACCGGGGACTGTGCAGCCAGTCCCGTAGAAACAAGTTGTACAAGATAGCCACAAGTAATGACAATTTCTTTTCTGCATAGCAAAATGCTCTTGTAATTTCTGAAAATAAAAGAAATAAAATGGAATCCCTTTACTTTTATCTTGTTTCTTGTCTGAGTGATGAGCTGATTTTGTCATTTGAAAGTTAAACAAGTACTTCAAATGTTAGTGTCATAATGAAAGGAGACGTCCTCTTCAAGAGCACCGTAAACATAAGAGGGCCCTCTCTTATAAAAATGCTCACATTAAAGGGTTGGATCCGGAAGAATTAATGCCAGGAATCCAAAATTCCATCGGGGAAAAATACACCTGAAGCCGCATATGAAAAGAATGTAAGAGCGTGAGGAGAGAGAAGCTCTGGAGAAATTTGAGCTCTCATGGACGCTATGGCCGACGGCCAGCCATTGTTATCGGCTGGTCAGCCCTCCCCCACTGTCGCCCCACCAAATACCCCCACAAATAATAATACCCAGCCATTAGATTATAGTAATATTCTGAAACCAGTCATGTTAAATAATCCCACGAAACATAACACTAGCGAGAATGCAACAGTTCAACCAATTCCTTTCAAACGAGCAGCTTTTCTTCATGGGCAGCCTTTCGTCAAGTTCACAGAAGTAGAAGTCAATCGAATAAATGTCATTGAAGGTTTACAATATGCAGTACTGGGCAAGTTTTCATACGGATGGCCAGAACTACAAGAATTACGTCACATTGTCCCAGTTCAAGATAGTGTCAAAGGGGAATGTAACATTGGTTATTTCAGAGATAGGCTGATATTAATTCGATTGTCATTATGGGAAGATTTCATTACTCTTACGTCGAAAAATATATTTTATGTTAAAGATAAGGATGGTTACGAACACCAAATGTGAACGCTTATTTACGATGTTAAATTCAAAATTGGTGAGGAAACGCCAATGGCCATGGCTTGGATTTCGTTTCCAGGATTGTTACCTACTTTCTTTGTTAAAGAGTGCTTATTCTCTTTAGCTTCAGCTGTTGGAAAACCTATGCATCTTGATATGGCTACAAGAAATAAGACGCGACCTAGTTGTGCTCGAGTTAAGGTTCTTGTTGATCTATTGGCTGATCTTCCTAAGAAGGTTAGAATGGATATAAAAAACGAGAAAACTAGGGAAACAAGGACCGAGTGGGTTACAAATAAATATGATATGCTGCCTAAATACTATAAACAGTGTAGATTGCAAGGACATAAGGAGATTGAATGTTAGCGTTTGCATCGAGAATTGATGGCTAATGATAAAAGGAAAAGAGGCTACAAATGTTAATGGTAAAAACAATGTGCAGAATAAGGAGCCTTTGATGATCCTTTCAAGTGGAAAAGTAGTTGAGAATGTTGGGGAGCTATGGAAAGAAGTAAGGGACAATAGAGTAAAGAAAACTGGATAGCAAGGTGATGTGCAGAAAGCTGGACAGCAGGGGGATATGCAGAATCAAACTTGGAAGGAAATTATTTCTATTGTTAACGAGCCTTAACAGACTAACAAATTTGCAGTCTTAGAGGTAGAGGATGTGGATAAGGAAGATGATAATCAGTTGGCTTTGGTGGAGAAATCAGTCGAGCAAATTAGTCCTAGACCTACTCTTAACAAGACTGGGAGATTGAATCCAACAGCTCGTGTGTTTATTCCCAAAGTAACTGGGACACGTTTGGTGGAAAAAAGAAAAACTCCTAGTCCTAAGAAGAATGGGAATGTTACAGCAGAAGGAGAACAAAGAGAATCAACGGCTCAATGGGTCAATAAGACTTTTGCTCATACAAATAAAGATTGAAACAAGGTGGACAATGCTAACAGAGTTAACAAGGAACAACATAGAGCATATTTGACTCAATTGGTTACTACAAATCAGTCTTGCCAAAAAGTTCCTTCACAGTCTTTAGCTACTTAGCTAGGTAGATTGTGGAGTGATCAACCGGAAGAAGAATCTGAAAAAGAAGGAGAATTCCACTCTGATGAAGAACATGTGGATGAAGAAGGTGATAAACAATCCTGGGGGGAAGATTTAGATAAGATGGTGCAACTTGTAGCTGAGGAAATTCAGAATGATGGTGAGCAATCAATGTCGAAGAAGGTTGATGAAACAATCCTGTCGAAGATAAAACACTACATAAACCAGCCATACAAGATAAGAATCTTAATCTTTACCCTGCATTACCTGATACAACCCTAGCTCCAGTGAATCCTAACCTACAAAATAATAATAATATCATCCTTTCAGAGAACCATGTAACATCTGTAGCCCCAGTAAACAAAAAATTTCCTAAAGGAAATTCTGCCTTAGCTCCTAAATCTGTGAAGACTCAGATGGTTAAACAAAACAAGAATGATGAAGAAGAAAATAATGTGGAGAAGAATGGACCAGACATGGATGAGGAATCCACTACACAAAACTTCATGCACATAGCAAGGCAAGGTGACTTATCTCCCATAGTAATAGATAAGGTGAAATCAGCAGGCAGAGGTAAGAAGAAGTAGCAAAAGGAAAATACCAAGGTTCCAGGATCTGGTGTTCAAACAAGAAGGGTAGTTTCTAAATCCATTGTTTAATCATGAATGCCATCATTTGGAATATTAGATCAGTGAATACACAACAGGCCTTTGAAAGGTTTATTACAATGCATAGACGACATAAATTCAGGTTTGTGGGATTAATGGAACCAATGTAACAGTCGAGAAAACTGGAAAGATATAGGAGCAGACTTGGTTTTGCACAGACTTTTGTCAATATTTCTATCAAAATATGGGCTTTTGTATATGATTGATTTGAGGTTATTGTGTTATTTAACATGCATCAACAGCTCACATTGAGGTTGATCGAGATCAGTACTCAACAAGAAATTATCCTCACCGTAGTATATGCTAAATATGATCATATTGAGCGTATTGAATTGTGGGATACTTTGTATGATTTGGCAAGTGATATGATTGTTCCATGGATTGTTGGTGGAGATTTCAATATAATATGGGATGAGGAGGAGAAGTTTGGAGGTCTGCCAGTCCCTTTGAATGAAGTTAATGACTTTAGGCATTGTATTAACACTTGTAATCTCAATGATCTTGGATTCAAGGAAGCATATTCACACGGTGGAATGGTAGGGCTGAAGAGTACTGCATTTTCAAAAGGCTTGATCGAGTGGTGGCAAATATGAAATTCCAGCAGCTATTTCCAGGAGGGGAAGTAACTCATTTGTCAAAAATTGGATCTGATCACTGTCCTTTATTGCGTGATCCAAATCACACGCCTATTAAGAAACAGTTTAGGTTCCTGAAGTTTTGGACAGAGCATACCACCTTTCAAGATGTTGTGAAGGAGAATTCGATTTATGAGAATATGGCTAACTTTCACGCTAGCTTTTTCACTATCTTCAACAATAAACTGAAGAAGTTGAAAAATGCACTGTCACTCTAGAGTAAGGCTACATATGGGGATATATTTTAGAAAGTTGCAAGTTTAGAATGGGTGGTCTTGGTGCATGAAACACAGTTTGAGGTTAATCCCACGAGAATGAATAGGGAAAGACTAAATAAAGTGCAAGCAGAACTCATTCGATATTTAGCTCTTGAAGAACAATTATGGAGGCAAAAGGCAGGCATGGCATGGTTTAAAGATGGGGATCGCAACACCAAATCCTTTCATGCTCAGGTGAATGGGAGAAGGAAAATATTACAATTAAAAAGGATTCAAAATAATGAAGGCAACTGGATAGAAGGGAATGATCAAATGGCTGAGGAGGCTGTCAAGTTCTTTCAATCTCAATTCCATGAAGATGTGGTGCCTACCGCATTTGGGATAATCGATCATGTCCCTAACATGATTTCTATGGAGAAGAATCAGGATTTACTTGAACAACCAACAAAAAAAGAAGTGAAGCAAGCGGTACTCAGATTAAATAGAGACAGTGTTGGGGGTCCGTATGGCTTCACAGACAAATATTTTCACGAGTGTTGGGATATTGTAGGAGATGATGTGTTTGCTATGGTCAAGGAGTTCTTTAATGGTAGGAAATTACCTAAGTTTATCACACATACAAACTTAGTGTTACTGCCAAAGAATAAGGAAGTGAACACCTTTTCAGGCATGCGACCAATAAGTCTTAGCAATTTCATTAACAAGGTATTCTTGAAAGTCATTCATGAAAGAATTGCTACACTGTTGCCTTCTTTAATTTCTAATGAACATGCTGGATTTGTTAAAGGGAGGAGCATTGTGGAAAATGTATTGCTGACTCAAGAGATAATTACGGACACAAGGCTAAGAACAAGGCTATTGTGGTGATCAAGTTAGACATGACAAAATCTTATGATAGGCTTTCTTGGTTGTTCTTGTCTAAAGTGCTGAGGAAGATGGATTTTTATGAAAGATTTATTGGAATAGTGTTTGGCATCGTTTCCAATAATTGGTATTCTATATTGATGAATTGACAACCCTATGAATTCTTCAAATCAACGAGGGGAGTCAAGCAGGGTGATCCCTTATCACCAACTCTGTTTATTCTATCTGCTGAGGCTTTGTCGAGGGGTCTTAATGCTCTACATCAGAATCTATATTTCTGTGGGTTTGTATTGCCATAATGGAGCCCCAAGATTAATCATCTTGCTTATGCAGATGATACTATCATATTTTCTTCTTCTGATGCAACTTTCCTACACTTAATTATAGAGGTGTTGATGGCTTATGAATCTGCTTCTGGACAGCTTATTAATAAAGCAAAGCCTGCAGTCTACATGCATCACTTGACCAATATAGAGGTAGTAAATAAAGTGCAGAGGATAACTGGTATTTGCAGGTAGGAATTCCCATTCACTTACCTAGGATGTCCCATATTCTATGCAAGAAGGAAAATGGAATACTATCAGGATTTAATAAAGAAAGTGTTGGATAAGCTGCAATCGTGGAAAGGGAAATTGCTATCAATTGGAGGTCGTGCAGTGTTAATTTCTCATGTACTCCAAGGCATGCCTATTCATCTTCTTTCAGTAGTGAATCCACCACCATTTGTTATCAATAAACTTCATAAAATATTTGATCAATTCTTCTGGAGCAATTCTATAGGAGGAAAGGAAATGCATTGGGCATCTTGGGGTACTTTGTGTTTACCTAAAGAGGAAGGAGGTGCAGGATTTAGATCATTACATGATGTGTCAAGGGCCCTATTTTGCAAGCTCTGTTGGAACTTTGGAACTAAACAAACACTTTAGAGTTCATTCATGAGTCAAAAATATTGTAAAACAATGAATGCAATGGTCATGCCATGGAGAAATGGATCTCATATTTGGAGGAAAATGCTTGAATGTAGGGAAGCAATTGAGCACCAAATCACATGGCAAACAAGAATGAGTTCATCATTATTTTTGTTTGACAATTTGACAGGGTTGGGTACTTTGTATTTTACAACTCCTTCAGATTTTTATTGTGATGAGTCAATCCATAATGTATATGATGTAGGCATGAAGGGTGCTTGGAATGAAGTCAAATTGATGCAGATTCTGCCTCAAGTCTTAGCAGCTCATATCATTGATAACATCAAGCCCCAAGTACTTACTGATGAATTGGATAAGCCATTTTGGATGATGGAACCAAGAGGCAACTTTACTGTAAAATCAGCATGAGATTATTTACGAAGGAGGAGGGATCCTAATGTTGTGTTTACAAATATTTGGGTCAAGGGATTACCTTTCAAGATTACATTGTGGAAGATTTGGAAGGGCAAGATACTATTGGATGATTTCTCTAGGATGTTGGGATATTTTATGCCATCTAGGTGTTGGTGTTGTTGAGATCCAGATGAAGAAACTTTGTCGCATATGTTTTTCAGATCATTTGCAGCACGTACAGTATGGTACTATTTTCTTGCAAATGCTGGAATCTCCATAGCTGGTTTGTCATTACAACATACAATTGTCAATGCTAGACAGTGCAAGCTGTCCCTCGATTAAAACCCATTTTTCAAGCATTGCCTTCGATCATTTTGTGGGAGTTGTGGAAGAGAAGAAATTGTTATAAACATGAGGTTATTACTGTTAGTAGAGTGATATATCAGATATCAACTACATTACAAGCTCTAGTCAAAACTAGAAAGCCAAGCTTACAAAATACCCCACATAAATGGCCTGATCTGTTACATCTATTAGAATATTATGCGCCAAGGTTGAAGGTAACAAAGGTCTTGTGGGAGCTTCCTGAACAGGACTGGATAAAGGTAAACACAGATGGGGCCTCAAGGGGTAATTCAGGTAGGAGTTCGATTGGTTTTGTAATTAGAGATAGTGAGGGTGATGTGAGATATGCAAGGGGAAAGGAGATACAAAAGGTTACAAATGTTAAGGCTGAAGCTATTGCAGTCGTGGAGGCAGTAAAATTTTGTGTGCAGTATGGTTACACAAATATCCTCATACAAGCAGATTCTTTATTTGATGAAAAATGTGGTTGATGGCACATGGGATTCACCTTGGAATGTAGATGTATATGTACAGGAGATTAGAGAATATATGAGGAGAAGTAACTGTATGATATCATACATCATGCGAGAAGGCAATAAATTGGCAGATTACTTAGCCAATTATGCATTGGATAATGGAGATTATGAGGCAAACAACTTTGCACAACTGGAGGTTCAAGGAAGGAGAATTGTTAATAATAATAAGATTCAATGACCATATTTATGTATAAGAGTGGATGGGAGATAACGTGGAGCAAGGAGTGCATGAGCAGGGAAAGAATGATGGGGGATTACAAGAACGTATGAGAGAAATGGGAAGGAGAAAACTATAAGGAGAGCACTGCACACAACTATCATGATCAAATCCTTGGGGAGGAGAACATGATAATCTTTTATAATAACCATGGGTTCTTTTTTGCAGGGAACGTTATTGTAGCTATGCCTTATTCATTGACAAACCTTCAAATGGTGGTATTAGTACTTTGTACTCATTCCATTGAAGGAAAATTATGGATAAGCACAAGCATAGCAAAAAGGATAGCAAAGGGCAGATTGGGTGCCCAGTTATACTACATGGATGGCACTCAAAGTACTGAATTTGGAGAAGCTTTCTAGGCAAAATGGATGCATTGAGGAATAAATTGTCAGTGTAGCACTCAAAACCAACAACCCAGAAGCTAAATCATACAAAGGTATCAACAAGAATCATAGGGACTACGCACGAAATTGGATGCAAAAACAATGTACCCGAACACTGCTGGACAAGGTGGCTGTCAGGGACTTTTTTGTAATACATTTCGAATACATTGGACTCAAAGTGGGCTGATATCTTAATGCACAATACTAGTAGGAAAAACCAGGATGGAATTCATGCAGGGGTCTCAACAAATTACATAAGGTGATCACACAAAAATGAGTGCAAAAACAGTGTACTCAGACAGTTCTGGGCAGTACACTTCATTAAAATTATGAGAGGTTCAGATTGCTATTACATATGCAAATGTAATTGGGAGGAAATATTGGATAGCTAGAATGGAAAGGCGCGAGGAAAGACATCACAAGTGCAAGGGAAGAAATTTCATATCACCATCATATGGACAGTGTTCACTTTGCCAAAAAAAAAAAGAGGTTATTTATGCAAACAGCGGAGCTGTGCAGGGGATCTAAACGGAACGAGGCTATTTGTGCAAGAAGTGTACAATGTTCATTAACATGGGCTATTTATGCAAGTAGCGGAGATGCACAGCGCAAAAGAAATTGGTCTATTTGTGCACGCAGCGTCATATGGGATTGGACATAAAATGCTATAGACTTCGAGGGCTAGTTTTTATTTTTAATAACTTTATTAGAACTCATGCACTATCATTGTTGAGTATCTTACTCAACTTTGATAATAGGATTGATGTAGTTACCATATTTTATTTCCTTCATCGTTTAGGACTTCATGACACATTATCTTTTATTTTATTATAAATATAAAAAATAGCCCTAGGCACCTTGCCTAGTGGATTTGCTAAAACAAAAGGACGCAAAAAGCAAACTTGCGTAAATATTCATAGAAACCCTCATGTAAAAGGGAAACTTGCGCAAATATTAATAAAAACCTTCATGTAAAAGGGAAACTTGCGCAAATATTCATAAAAATCCTCACGTAAAAGGGATAATACTCAGAACCAAAATGCTTCGAAGAAAAGACATCTAAGACTACACATAGTAAAGCACAAATTGAACAACATGCGCAGAATACTTGAGCAAATACAAAAATTAAAGGCTTGCATGGATATTAAAACGAAAGTAAGACTCAAACGGCACTTGAACAAAAAGAAGAAAGTATGTATTTATTTACAAGAACGGGCCAAAACGTTACAAGTGCAAAATGGGAAAAGAAAAAGCTAAACTGCAGCGCCTCCGAAACCATGAGGAAGAGAAGTATCCGCATTGTCGGGAAGAGTAGGTGGTTCTGCCGATGGTTCAATGCTTTCCCAGTTTGGTTTCGGCCTCATCGCATTCCGATCCCAGTTGCTGGTGTTGGTTAAGGTGGAGATGAAGCTGATGGAGTTTAAGAGTGAGAAGCAGCTGCATCAAATGCAGCACTGGTTGTTTGATGCTCGTCAACCAAAGACGGCAAGGACCTAGTACTCAGGCCCGCAGCACCGATTGCAGCAATTGGGGCCCGAAAATGGGAGTTGGCATATTCTAACAAATCAAACTCTCTCCAAAGTGCCGAGACATCGTCTTCAGTTATTGTAATTATCTCAACAGGTCGAGCATCAACAACTTCTTCATCATCATCAATCATCACGGTGTCTACGATCGGCCCAGAAGGAGGACCAGTCATCATCGCCACCAGAGATGATTCGGGGGCATCAACCTTTTCCCTTTTATTCTTTTTCCCGATCGCGGAGGAGCGTATTCTTTTAGTTTGGTTATCCTCTGGCCGGGGACTCCGTAAAGAAATATTTGCACCCGAAACAGGCCCAGAGATACCTGTTCGACTAAGTGCTTCCTGAAGCAGCTTCACTGTATCAACATGATCAGCCAGAACGTCCTCCTCGGGGACAGTAACAGAGCCCGCAGGTAGACCTAATTCCATGAACAAAGTCAGAAGGGTTCAACCAAGATCTTCATATACAAAAATAAAAGCAAGGTAAATTAGAGTTACCATGATTTTTGGCCTTCCACCCGTATTAAAGGGTTAGTTCTTTCCACGAACGAGTTTCGGACGTTGTGACATCCAAAATCTTCTGAACCCACCGGTTCAAACCTTCCACCACCGATGGGAGCTATTGAGTTGCTGAAAAATGTGAAGGGTAAAGAGATGATACAGCCATAGAAGAATATCTAGTAAGAGGAATATTATACAAAGAAGTTACGAGTGCGGTTCCAAGCAACTGGAAAGGATGAAGTCGTTGTCGGAATGATGTCGTTGGTGGTAACTGCAACGAACCGCTCCATCCACCTACGGCTGCTTTCATCATCCATACTAGACAACAAAGCATGATGGTCATGCTTACAAAGGTTTATCATTCCCCCGCGGAAGATTTTGGGGGAATAGAGATTCATCACATGAGCTAAGGTTAGCTCCTCCCCAGTTTCTTGGCACAAGCGTCGGAGGCAGGCGATCGTTCTCCACGCTGAAGGACTTACCTGTGCCAAACATACCTAGTAGCGAAGGCAAAACTCCGCAATCACGGAATCAAGCTCTCCGCTCAAATAAAACGCACCCAAAGTAAAGGGATACGTGAAAAAGTATGTAAAACCTTCCTTGGGAAGGGTCACTCGCTCCGATAAATCAAGAACGATGATTTCCAACTCATTGCGGCAGTCCTCTTCCACAGCAGGAATACTGGAAGGATGACTAGAAGAAGGGTACCTACTAACAACCCATATATGAGGGTTAGCAGTAGGAAATTTAACTTCAAAATCTTCGAAGTAGTAAGCCTTCTTGGGATGATGGAATCCACTGTTGGAGGAACAGAATCCTCAATTTTGTTCTTATTCTTCGTAGAACCACCATGTTTGGAGAAAGAAGCCATTGGAAAGGAAAAAGGTAAAGAGTTTGTGTTTGAAGAAAATTAGAAAAAGGATGGAAAACAAGGATACAAATTAGAAGCTCAAGCAATTGTGAAACGCAAAGGAAAAGAAAGTTCCATATAAGTAAACTTTTGGCGGCTAAATTCATGGACATGATTACCTCGATAACCGGCTAAAGCTCTGCTGAATCATGGGATGACGCGTGTTCGAGACATTAAATGCGGAGAGACGTGCGTCTAATCAATTGTTAGAGACCTTCAGAGGGAATTATAGTAATTCCCGCCAAAAAGGCATTTCTACCAACTTCTCGGTAATACAAAGTTATGTCACCGGAAAGTAGGGGGACTATCTGTATAGGGTAAAATATGATATGACACGTGGCTGACTAAAAGGAGGACACATGGAATCCAAGATGAAATGGTTGAGGACCGAACGCAGCCATCGCGCTTGTCACCAGAACGGATAACGTTCATAAAAATATATTAAATATTCTGCGCCCGGTAGCATGTATTAAGGAATATTCGACAGCATTAAGAGCGACGGTCCATTACAAAAGAATTTGGCATTTACGCTTAATGTTGCATCTTCGTCAATGACCATCATAATTGACATTAAAGGAAGGTACGATCCTAGGACCTTCTTCCCTAGACATAGCTATAAATAGTGAGCTGAGTTATCATCGTAAGGGACACGAAATTTCTGGCAAGAACATATATTATATTTTATATAAAATTTTATACAATTTCACTCTCTTGCTTTTTGATCTCATCATTGCTGTGTTCGGAAACCGTGTTCACGGAATCACTATCTTTGCTATTTCATCTACATTCCAAGGGTTAGTGTTGCGTATTTCTTCGATTATTATATTATTTCAGGATCAAATTAATTTATTTATCTAAAATCACGTATAAATGCAACTGTATCGTTTTATGGGTAAACAGTTGTATACGGCACTACCAGCTGTCCACTTCTTTGATCTAATTAGTCACGTCATGGCTGATTCATTTTGTCAATAATATCATCGTGGCACTTTTGTTATAATTGAAGTGATGTTAAGGTAAGGTGATGCAAAATCGTTAACTTTTCTCTTCCCAGTTAGATGGCTGGCCTTGAATTGAATGGCTACTTGTATGCATGTGTACAAAGATTTCCAGATCAATGCGTATGAAAGATTGAATTTTTTTTTTATTTTTTATTTTATAACTGTTGTATTCGGGTCATTTACCTGTCACTTTCCACCAGCAACAGATATCGGGTAACTATATTTACCAAAGTTTGGATAGATGAAAAGAAATACCTAGTATTTTTTGCCTCCGCTTGGATTTGAATTTACTTTGTGCCAAAGATAGCTAATGCCCAGAAAAAGGTTTTAGACTCGGGGTGTGTTTGGTACGACAGAAAATATTTTCTCATTTTCTACTGTTTGGTTGCACAAAATAATTTGAAAAATATTTTCCTAGATATCACATTTTTATGAAATTGGAGGAAAATGACTTCCCTATAAAAAATTAGAAAAATATTTTCTAAAAACTCCACATACTTTCACATCTAACCCCAATTCCTTTTCCGTTCATGAAGATGACACTATGTCCAGGATCGACTATTCTTAGTTTAGCTTTAAAAGATTTTTTTTTTCTTTTAAAATTGCTCAACTACTATATATGTAGAGTTCAAGCAGAGGATAATGACTTCAAGTATATATACTTGCTGCAGGCGTATTTTCTGGCAAACAACTATTATCGAATCTATTTTCTCAAACTTAAATTAGGCATCTTATTTGACTCATGTTAAGATAATAATTAAATTAGCTGTGTTTATTGTTATATTGAAACTTAAATTACTATGAAATTTTCAGTCATTTATTACTCTTTTTTGTCAATTATATCCTTACTGTTTCAATTGGTGGAGTGCTAATTACTTGAGATAGTTTATGCAGCGAGAAAGGGTAACTTAGAATAAGGCTATCAAATGTCTTTCTTAACGGGTGTATAAAACTCACGAAAGAAAATAAATTAAATGGACAACGTATATGGAGGAGAAACGGCTTAGGTATTTCAATTTGCGATAAACAGATGTTTATAATTGTGGTGTTATGATTTAATGATCGCGTAAAATAAATAACTTTTTCCAATTATTTTCTCCTTTCACGTAGTGCGACATGTTTGAATTTGAATAATAATCATAGACTTACCTTAAAATACTCATAAGTTCTAATTGCGCTATTTCTGTATAGAAGTCAATTGTTTCTTACGCAAATAAGTCTACGCAAACTCATGATAAAGTCAAACATCATTCCAAAAACGTATTCACAAACTAAGCTAGTGTTTGGACATAGATATCGTTAAAACATGAAAAAATAAATTTTTGAAGATGAGATGAAAAATGGTTTTTAAAAGTTGAAATTTTGTTTGGATATGCATTTTTCTTGAAAAGAATTTGAAGTTTTGTGAGGATATGCACCAATCACTCAGGCGCAGAATCTTTGGTGCTGAAATTGGTACGGATATTAATGGCCTCGCATGAAACAAGACACCAAAGATTTCGTACGAAAATGTAATAAGTGCCAACGCTACGCATCACTAGTACATCAACCAGCAGAACCCTTACATTTGATTCTGTTTCCATGGCCATTCATGAAATAGGGGATAAACATCGTCGGACCGCTGCCACCGGCTCCCTGAAAGGTAAGGTTTCTTTTAATTTTAACGGATTATTTTTCTAAATGGGTGGAAGAAGGTTCTTATTAGAAAATCGGAGAACGCGAAGTGGTCGATTTCCTGTGGAAAAATATAATTTGCAGGTTCGGAATACCAAAAGAGATAGCATGCGACAATGAGCCACAGTTTATCGGTGAAAAAGTTACAAGGTTCTTCGAAGACCTAAAAATAAAGAGAATCACATCCTCACCTTATCATCCGAGCGCAAACGGTCAAGCGGAGTCAACAAATAAAGTAATCATTCAAAACCTCAAGAAAAGGTTAGAAACAACAAAAGGCAAATGGCCCGAAGAGTTGCCTGGAGTCTTATGAGCCTACCGAACAACGACCAAATTAAGTACAGGAGAAACTCCTTTTTCCCTTGTGTACGGTGTTGAAGCCCTAATCCCAGTTGAAGTGGGCGAACCCACTTTGAGATATTCTCAGACAAACGAAGAATCAAACGATAAAGCAATGCTAATCAACTTAGAACTGCTCGAGGGACGCAAGGACTTGGCGCATGTAAGAATGGCAGCTCAAAATCAGAGGATGGAGCGATATTACAATCGGAGAGCCAACTTCCGTTTTTTCAAAGTAGGAGAGTTGGTTCTAAGAGAAGTAATACAAAATACCCGGGAGCTCAACATGGGAAAGCTAGGTCCAATGTGGGAAGGCCCTTACCAGATTTTGAGCTGTCACTAGGAAAGGTTCATACGAGTTGGAGAACCAGAATGGAGACAAGTTGCCCAGTAACTGGAACATGGCACACATCAAAAGATATTATTGCTGATGAACAACACTCAAACAGAAAGTACGTGATGCACTCTTTTTCCCTTCGTTCAGTTTTTGTCCCAATTGGATTTTTCTAGCAAGATTTTTAACGAGGCAGCGACGGAAAGCATACTACGAAGAGAGCAGCAATAAGACCTTTGATAGCAAGGAAAACGAACAAGCATCCACTCGGGGACGATTAGGTAATCTTTGGTTCGATAGCAAATTCCCACCGGGAAGTTAAGTTTGCTACCGAACAGTGGTTACCCAACTGTTCACGGGCACAAACCGCCAAAGGACTGTTAGGTATTCTTTCGCTCGATAGCATGGATTCCTAAGGGAAAACAAGATATGTTACCGAGTGAAGGATTACCTAGCAATTCATTGGTGGGACCTTTGAAGATACAACATTTCCAGTGTTCCAATTCGCATTTTTCGCATTCAAACTGTGGGGGGAATGGGGGAATGATATGAGGTTACGACAACAATGACTGCTACGTCAACCGGGAACGAAAATTCGGAAACAAAATGCATCATCGGGACCGGGGACTATACAGCCAGCCCCGTAGAAATAAGTTGTACAAGATAGCCACAAGTAATGGCAATTTCTTTTCTGCATAGCAAAATGCTCTTGTAATTTCTAAAAATAAAACAAATAAAATGAAATCCTTTTACTTTTATCTTGTTTCTTGTCTCAGTGATGAGCTGATTTTGTCATTTGAAAGTTAAACAAGTACTTCAAATTTTAGTGCCGTAATGAAAGGAGACGTCCTCTTCAAGAGCACCGTAAACATAAGATGGTCCTCTCTTATAAAAACCCTCACATTAAAGGGTTGGTTCCGAAAGAATCAATGCCCGGAATCCAAAATTTTATTGGGGAAAAATACACTCGAAGCCCCATATGAAAAGGATGCAAGAGCGTGAGGAGAGAGAATCCCTAGAGAAAATATTGAGCGACCAATAATTTTGAGCTTTAATGGCCGCTATGGCCGGCGACCAACCATTGTTATTGGCTGGTCAGCCCTCCCCCATTGTCGCCCCATCAAATACCCCCACACACAATAAGACCCAACCATTAGATTATAGTAATATTCTGAAACCAGTCATGTTAAATAATCCCACGAAACAAAACACTAGCGAGAATGTAACAGTTCAACCAATTCCTTTCAAACGAGCGGCTTTTCTTCATGGGCAACCTTTCGTCAAGTTCACAGAAGCAGAATCAATCAAATGAATGTCATTGAAGGTTTACAATATGCAGTACTGGGTAGGTTTTCATATGGATGGCCATAACTACAAGAATTACGTCGCATTGTCCCAATTCAATGTAGTGTCAAAGGGGAATGTAACATTGGTTATTTCAGAGATAGGCTGATATTAATTCAATTGTCATTATGGGAAGATTTCATTACTCTTACGTCGAAAAATATATTTTATGTTAAAGACAAGGATGGTTACGAACACCAAATGTGAATGCTTATTTACGATGTTAAATTAAAAGCTGGTGAGGAAATGCCTATGGCCCTGGCTTGGATTTCGTTTCCAGGATTGTTACCTACTTTCTTTGTTAAAGACTGCTTATTCTCTTTAGCTTCAGCTATTGGAAAACCTATGCATCTTGATATGGCTATAAGAAATAAGACGCAACCTAGTTGTGCTCGAGTTAAGGTCCTTGTTGATCTATTGGCTGATCTTCCTAAGAAGGTTAGAATGGATATAGAAAATGAGGAAATTATGGAAACAAGGACCGAGTGGGTTACAAATAAATATGATATGCTGCATAAATACTGTAAACAGTGTAGATTGCAAGGACATGAGGACATTGAATGTTGGTGTTTGCATCCAGAATTGATGGCTAATGATAAAAGGAAAACAGGCTACAAATGTTAATGGTAAAAATAATGTGCAGAATAAGGAGCCTTTGATGATCCTTTCAAGTGAAAAAGTAGTTGGGAATGTTGGGGAGAAATGCAAAGAAGTAAGGGACAATAGAGTAAAGAAAATTGGACAGTAAGGTGATGTGCAGAAAGCTGGACAGCAAGGGGATATGCAGAATCAAACTTGGAAGAAAATTATATCTATTCTAACGAGCCTCAACAGACTAACAAATTTGCAGTCTTAGAGGTAGAGAATGTGGAGAAGCAAGATGATAATCAGTTGACTTTGGTGGAGAAATCAGTCGAGCAAATTAGTCCTAGACCTACTCTTAACACGACTGGTAGATTGAATCCAACAGCTCGTGTGTTTATTCCCAAAGTAACCGGGACAAGTTTGGTGAAAAAAAGAAAAACTCCTAGTCCTAAGAAGAATGGGAATGTTACAGCAGAAGGAGAACAAAGAGAATCAAGGGCTCAATGGGTTAATAGGACTTTTGTTCATACAAATGAAGATCGAAACAAGGTGGACAATGCCAACAGAGTTAACAAGGAACAACATGGAGTATATTTGCCTCGATTGGTTACTACAAATCAGTCTTGCCAAAAAGTTCCTTCACAGTCTTTAGCTACTCAACTAGGTAGATTGTGGAGTGATCAACCGGAAGAAGAATATGAAAAATAAGGAGAATTCCACTCTGATGAAGAACATGTGGATGAAGAAGGTGATAAACAATCCTGGGGGGAAGATTTATATGAGATGGTGCAATTTGTAACTGAGGAAATTCAGAATGATGGTGAGCAATCAATGTTGAAGAAGGTTGATGGAAGTGCTGAACCAGTTAATCCTAAACCACCAGATAAAACAATACATAAACCAGCCATACAAGATAAGAATCTTAATCCTTGCCCTGCATTACCTGATACAACCCTAGCTCCAGTGAATCCTAACCTACAAAACAATAATAATATCATCCTTTCAGAGAACCATGTAACATCTGTAGCCCCAGTAAACAAAAAATTTCCTAAAGGAAACTGTGCCTTAGCTCCTAAATCTGTGAAGACTCAGATGGTTAAACAAAACAAGAATGATGAAGAGGAAAATAATGTGGAGAAGAATGGACCAGACATGGATGAGGAATCCACTACACAAAACTTCATGCACATAGCAAGGCAAGGTGACTTATCTCCCCGAGTAATAGATAAGGTGAAATCAGCAGGCAGAGGTAAGAAGAAGCAGCAAAATGAAAATACCAAGGTTCCAGGATCTGGTGTTCAAACAAGAAGGGTAGTTTCTAAATCCATTGTTTAATCATGAATGCCATCATTTGGAATATTAGATCGGTGAATACACAATAGGCCTTTGAAAGGCTTATTACAATGCATAGACGACACAAATTCAGGTTTGTGGGATTAATGGAACCAATGCAACAGTCGAGAAAACTTGAAAGATATAGGAGCAGACTTGATTTTGCACAGACTTTTGTCAATATTTCTATAAAAATATGAGCTTTTGTAGATGATTGATTTGAGGTTAATGTGTTATTTAACATGCATCAACAGCTCATATTGAGGTTGATCGAGATCAGTACTCAGCAAAAAATTATCCTCACCCTAGTATATGCTAAATGTGATCATATTGAGCGTATTGAATTGTGGGATATTTTGTATGCTTTGGCAAGTGATATGATTGTTCCATGGATTGTTGGTGGGGATTTCAATGTAATATGGGATGAGGAGGAGAAGTTTGGAGGTCTGCCAGTCCCTTTGAATGAAGTTGATGACTTTAGGCATTGTATTAACACTTGTAATCTCAATGATCTTGGATTCAAAGGAAGCATATTCACATGGTGGAATGGTAGGGCTGAAGAGTACTGCATTTTCAAAAGGCTTGATCGAGTGGTGGTAAATATGGAATTCCAGCAGCTATTTCCAGGAGTGGAAGTAACTCATTTGTCAAAAATTAGATCTGATCACTGTCCTTTATTGCGTGATCCAAATCACACGCCTATTAAGAAACAGTTTAGGTTCCTGAAGTTTTGGACAGAGCATACCACCTTTCAAGATGTTGTGAAGGAGAATTCGATTTATGAGAATATGGCTAACTTTCACGCTAGCTTTTTCACTATCTTCAACAATAAACTGAAGAAGTTGAAAAATGCACTGTCAGTCTGGAGTAAGGCTACATATGGGGATATATTTCAGAAAGTTGCAAGTTTAGAAGAGGTGGTCTTGGTGCATGAAACACAGTTTGAGGTTAATCCCACGAGAATGAATAGGGAAAGACTAAATAAAGTGCAAGCAGAACTCATTCGATATTTAGCTCTTGAAGAATAATTCTGGAGGCAAAAGGCAGGTATGGCATGGTTTAAAGATGGGGATCGCAACACCAAATTCTTTCATGCTCAGGTGAATGGGAGAAGGAAAAGATTGCAATTAAAAATGATTCAAAACAATGAAGGCAATTGGATAGAATGGAATGATCAAATGGCTGAGGAGGCTGTCAAGTTCTTTCAATCTCAATTCTATGAAGATGTGGTGCCTACCGCATTTGGGATAATCGATCATGTCCCTAACATGATTTCTATGGAGCAGAATCAGGATTTACTTGAACAACCAACAAAAAAAGAAGTGAAGCAAGCGGTACTCGGATTAAATAGAGATAGTGCTGGGGGTCCGGATGGCTTCACATGCAAATTATTTCACCAATGTTGGGATATTGTAGGAGATGATGTGTTTGCTATGTTCAAGGAGTTTTTTAATAGTAGAAAATTACCTAAGTTTATCACACATACAAACTTAGTGTCACTGCCAAAGAATAAGGAAGTTAACACCTTTTCAGACATGTGACCAATAAGTCTTAGCAATTTCATTAACAAGGTGTTCTCGAAAGTCATTCATGAAAGAATTGCTACACTGCTTGTGGGAGGAGCATTGTGGAAAATGTATTGCTGACTCAAGAGATAATTACGGACACAAGGCTAAGAACAAAATCAGGGCCAAATGTGGTGATCAAGTTGGACATAACAAAAGCTTATGATAGGCTTTCTTGGTTGTTCTTGTATAAAGTGCTGAGGAAAATAGGTTTTTCTCAAAGATTTATTGGGATAGTGTTTGGCATTGTTTCCAATAATTGCTATTATGTATTGATGAATTGACAACCCTATGGATTCTTCAAATCAACGAGGGGAGTCAAGCAGGGTGATCCCTTATCACCAACTCTGTTTATTCTATTTGCTGAGGCTTTGTTGAGGGGTCTTAATGCTCTATATCAGAATCTATATTTTTGTGGGTTTGGATTGCCAAAATGGAGCTCCAAGATTAATCATCTTGCTTATGCAGATGATACTATCATATTTTCTTCTTCTTATGCAACTTCCCTACACTAGATTATAGAGGTGTTGATGGCTTATGAATCTGCTTCTAGAAAGCTTGTTAATAAAGCAAAGCCTGCAGTCTACATGCATCACTTAACCAATATAGAGGTAGTAAACAAAGTGCAGAGGATAACTGGTATTTGCAGGTAGGAATTCCCATTCACTTACCTAATATGTCCCATATTCTATGCAAGGAGGAAAATGGAATACTATCAAGATTTAATAAAGAAAGTGTTGGATAAGCTGCAATCATGGAAAGGAAAATTGTTATCAATTGGAGGTCGGGCAGTGTTAGTTACTCATGTACTCCAAGGCATGCCTATTCATCTTATTTCAGTAGTGAATCCACCACCATTTGTTATCAATAAACTTCATAAAATATTTGATCAATTCTTCTGGAGCAATTCTATAGGAGGAAAGGCAATGTATTGGGCATCTTGGGGAACTTTGTGTTTACCTAAAGAGGAAGGAGGTGCAGGATTTAGATCATTACATGATGTGTCAAGGGCCCTATTTTGCAAGCTCTGTTGGAACTTTAGAACTAAACCAACACTTTGAGTTCATTCATGAGCCAAAAATATTGTAAAACGTATAATGCAATAGTCGTGCCATGGAGAAATGGATCTCATATTTGTAGGAAAATGATTGAATGTAGGGATGCAATTGAGCACCAAATCACATGGCAAACAAGAATGAGTTCATCATTATTTTGGTTTGACAATTGGACAGGGTTGGGTGCTTTGTATTTTACAACTCCTTCAGATTTTTATTGTGATGAGTCAATCCATAATGTATATGATGTAGTCATGTAGGTTGATTAGAATGAAGTCAAATTGATGCAGATTCTGCCTCAAGACTTAGCAGCTCATATCATTGACAACATCAAGCCTCAAGTACTTACTGATGAATTGGATAAGCCATTCTGGATTATAGAACCAAGAGGCAACTTTACTGTAAAATCAGCATGGGATTATTTACGAAGGAGGAAGGATCCTAATGTTGTGTTTACAAATATTTGGGTCAAGGGATTACCTTTCAAGATTACATTGTGGAAGATTTGGAAGGGCAAGATACTATTGGATGATTTCTTTAGGAGGTTGGGATATTTTATGCCATCTAGGTGTTGGTGTTGTCGAGAGCCAGATGAAGAAACTTTTTCGCATATGTTTTTCAGATCATTTGCAGCACGTACAGTATGGTACTATTTCCTTGCAAATGCTGGAATCTCCATAGCTGGTTTGTCATTACAACAGGCAATTGTCAAATGCTAGATAGTGCAAGTTGTCCCTCAACTAAAACCTGTTTTTCAAGTATTACCTTCGATCATTTTGTGGGAGTTATGGAAGAGAAGAAATTGTTATAAACATGGGGAGTTTATTACTGTTAGTAGGGTGATATATCATATATCAACTACATTACAAGATCTAGTCAAAACTAGAAAGCCAAGCTTATAAAATATCCCATATAAATGGCCTGATCTGTTACATCTGTTAGAACATTATGCGCCAAGGTTGAAGGTAACAAAGGTCTTGTGGGAGCTTCCTGAACATGACTGGATAAAGGTAAACACAGATGGGGCCTCAAGGGGTAATTCAGGTAGGAGTTCGATTGGTTTTATAATTAGAGATAGTGAGGGTGATGTGAGATATGCAAGGGGAAAGGAGATACAAGAGGTTACAAATGTTGAGGCTGAAGCTATTGCAATCCTGGAGGCAGTAAAATTTTGTGTGCAGTATGGTTACACAAATATCCTCATACAAACAGATTCTTTATTGATGAAAAATATGGTCGATGGCACATGGGATTCACCTTGGAATGTAGATGTATATGTACAGGAGATTAGAGAATATATAAGGAGAAGTAATTGTATGATATCACACATCATGCGAGAAGGCAATAAATTGGAAGATTACTTAGCAAATTATGCATTGGATAATGGAGATTATGAGGCAAACAACTTTGCACAATTGGAGGTTCAAGGAAGGAGAATTGTTAATAGTGATAAGATGCAATGACCATATTTACGTATAAGAGTGGACAGGAGATAACGTGGAGCGAGGAGTGCATGAGCAGGGAAAGAATGATGGGGGATTACAAGAAAGTATGAGAGAAAGGGGAAGGAGAAAACTACAAGGAGAGCACTGCACACAACTATCATGATCAAATCCTTAGGGAGGAGAACATGATAATCTTTTATAATAACCATGGGTTCTTTTTTGCAGGGAACGTTACTGTAGCTATGCCTTATTCATTGACAAACCTTCAAATGGTGGTATTAGTACTTTATACTCATTCCATTGAAGGGAAATCATGGATAAGCACAAGCATAGCAATAAGGGTAGCAAAGGGCAGATCGGGTGCCCAGTTATACTACATGGATAGCACTCAAAGTACTGGATTTGGAGAAGCTTTCTGGGCAAAATGGATGCATTGAGGAACAAATTCTCAGTGCAGCACTCAAAAGCAACAACCTAGAAGCTAAATCATACAAAGGTATCAACAAGAATCATAGGTACTACACACTAAATTGGATGCAAAAACAATGTACCCGAACACTGCTGGACAAGGTAGTTGTCATGGCCTTTGTTGCAATACATTTCGAATACATTGGACTCAAAGTGGGCAGATATCTCAATGAAGAATACTAGTAGGACAAACCATGATGGAATTAATGCAGGGGTCTCAACAAATTACATAAGGAGATCACACAAAAATGAGTGCAAAAACAGTATACTCAGACAATTCTGGGCAGTACACTTCATCAAAATTATGAGAGGTTCAGATTGCTATTACATATGCAAGTGTAATTGGGAGGAAATATTGGATAGCTGGAATGGAAAGGCGCGAGGAAAGACATCACAAGTGTAAGGGAAGAAATTTCATATCACCATCATATGGACAGTGTTCACTTTGCAAAAAGAAATGGGTTATTTATGCAAATAGCGGAGCTGGGCAGGGGATCTATACGGAACGAGGCTATTTGTGCAAGCAGTGTACAATGTTCATTAACATGGGCTATTTATGCAAGTAGCGGAGTTGGACAGCACAAACGAAATTGGCCTATTTGTGCATGCAGCGTCATATGGGATTGGACAGAAAATGTTATAGACTTCGAGGGCTAGTTTTTATTTTTAATAACTACATTAGAACTCATGTACTATCATTGTTGAGTATCTTACTCAACTTTGATAATAGGATTGATGTAGTTACCATATTTTATTTCCTTCATCGTTTAGGACTTCATGACACATTGTCTTTTATTTTATTATAAATATAAAAAATAGCCCTAGGCACCTTGCCTAGTGGATTTACTAAAAAAAAAAGGACGCAAAAAGCAAACTTGCGTAAATATTCATAGAAACCCTCATGTAAAAGGGAAGCTTGCGCAAATATTCATAAAAACCTTCATGTAAAAGGGAAATTTGCGCAAATATTCATAAAAACCCTCACATAAAAGGGATAATACTCAGAACCAAAATGCTTTGATGAAAAGGCACTTGAACAAAAAGAAGAAAGTATGTATTTATTTATAAGAACGGGCCAAAATGTTACAAGTGCAAAATGGGAAAAGAAAAAGCTAAACTGCAGCGCCTCCGAAACTAGGAGGAAGAGAAGTATCCGCATTGTCGGGAAGAGTAGGTGGTTCCGCCGATGGTTCAACGCTTTCCCAGTTTGGTTTCGGCTTCATAGCATTCCGATCCTTCTTTAGTTTCATAAAACTCGGAACCAGAATCAGAAGAACCTGGAGCATCAGACTACGCCGAGAGTCCATTTTTTGCAGCCAACTCAAGCTCTCGGGCTTTAGCAATTTCGGCATCAACATCAATGATACCAACTTTGGCCTCTTCTAAGGTTTTCCTCCTCATGCTTTACATGGAATAAGTTTTTTCAATAATGATGGAAGCCGATCGGCGCTTAAGTTCTTCTTTTGGTTGAATAACCTCGTCGGAAAGGTTTTCCCGGGCGGATCTAGCAGATTTGAGGCTGACGTCAAGCTCACGGAAAATTGAACTAAAGATCCTATTATGATTGATAGTTTTCATGTACTTCTCTTCTAGCTAGGCATGTTTTGCCTCCACAACAGCAAGCTCTACACTTTTGGAGTTCAAGGATGCCTCCAAGTTGATCACTCTTTCAGCGGAGGCAGTCTCACGGTCGGTTGCAGCAAGAACGACATTTTGGACTTCTGCCCATTTGGCCTTGGCCTCATCAAAATTAACCCTCAGAGGCCCAATCTCTAGGCTAAGGATTACCACTTCTTGCTCGCTTTGCTGTAAACGAGCCTCCAAAACAACGGCTTCAGTAGCTCTGGTTTCCAGTTCCGAGAGGCGGAGAACAGTCTGGTCCCGTTCTGCCAAAAGTTGATCCCCTTCAGAAGTAAGTTCTTCCTTCTCACGAATCAACCTTTGAAGGCCCTCATAGGCAAAATAAGAAGAGGAAAAACTTAGAATACATTCGTTCAAAAGTAGAAGAAATAACAGAGGAAAGAAGGAACGTACCGCTGCGGCGTTATGCATAGCATTGTTCAACAAACACTCGCCCGAGAGTGTTTGAATCTTTTCTCAATCTTTTTCTGAAGCCAACGGCTTTAGGTAATTAGCAAGCTTCACGTCGTGATAGCAGGTTGCATCCGGTGGAGACCGAAAGAGTAATGTTCCTCCTCCTTTGTGGATCTTCAGAAGGAGCAGCATAATTTTACCCCAAGTTCCCATGAACTGGGGACTGTGGAAGAGGAACACCTTCTTCATGGTCAGGTAAGGCCGATGGAGATGGTGTAGCAACCGCTGATGAAAGAATAAATAAAGATGGAAATGATGTAGTAGTTGCTAGTGTTGGTTAAGGTAGAGATGAAGCTGATGGAGTTAAAGAGTGAGAAGCAGCTGCATCAAATGCAGTGCTGGTTGTTTGATGCTCGCCAACCAAAGACGGCAAGGACCTAGTACTCAAGCCCGCAGCACCGGTTGCAGCAATTGGGGCCCGAAAATGGGAGTTGTCATATTCTACCAAATCAGACTATCCCCAAAGTGTCGAGATATCGTCTTCAGTTGTTGTAACTATCTCAACAGGTCGAGCATCCTGTTGAGATGATGAGGATCGTCGCCTTCTGTGTAAAGAAGCTCCCTCATCAATATCTTCTTCATCATCATCAATCATCACGGTGTCTACGACCGGCCCAGAAGGAGGACCAGTCATCATCACCACCAGAGATGATTCGGGGGCATCAACCTTTTCCCTTTTATTCCTTTTCCCGGCCGCGGAGGAGCATATTCTTTTAGTTTGTTTATCCTCCGATCGGGGACTCCGTAAAGAAATATTTGCACTCGAAACAGGCCCGGAGATACCTGTTCGAATAAGTGCTTCCTGAAGCAGCCTCACTGCATCAGCAGGATCAGCCAGAACGTCCTCCTCGGGGACAGCAACAGAGTCCGCAGGTAGACCTAATTCCATGAACAAAATCAAAAGGGTTCAACCAAGTTCTTCATATACAAAAATGGAAGCAAGGTAAATTAGAGTTACCATGATTTTTGGCCTTCCACCTGTATTTAAGAGTTAGTTCTTTCCATGAACGAGTTTCGGGCGTTGTGACATCCAAAATCTTTTGAACCCACCGGTTCAAACCTTCCACCACCGGTGGGAGCCATTGAGTTGCTGAAAAATGCGAAGGGTGAAGAGATGATACAGTCATAGAAAAATATCTAGTAAGAGGAATATTATACAAAGAAGTTACGAGTGCGGTTCCAAGCAACTGGAAAGGATGAAGTCGTTGTCGGAATGATGTCATTAGTGGCAACTGCAACGAACTACTCTATCCACCCACGGCTGCTTTCATCATCCAAGCTAGACAACAAAGCATGGTGGTCACGCTTGCAAAGGTTTATCATTCCCCCGCGAAAGATTTTGGGGGAATAGAGATTCATCACATGAGCTAAGGTTAGCTCCTCCCCAGTTTCTTGGCACAAGCGTCAGAGGCAGGCGATCATTCTCCATGCTGAAGGACTTACCTGTGCCAAACATACCTACTAGCAAAGGCAAAACTCCGCAATCATGGAATCAAGCTCTCCGCTCAAAGAAAACGTACCCAAAGTAAAGGGATGCGTAAAAAGGTATGTAAAACCTTCCTGGGGAAGGGTCACTCGCTCCGATAAATCAAGAGCGATGATTTCCAACTTATTGCGGCAGTCCTCCTCCACAGCAGGAATACTAAAAGGATGACTGGAAGAAGGATACCTACTAACAGCCCATATACGAGGGTTAGAAGTAGGAAATTTATCTTCAAAATCCTTCGAAGTACTAAGCCTTCTTGGGATGATGGAATCCACTGTTGGAGGAACGGAATCCTCGATTTTGTTCTTATTCTTCGTAGAACCACCACATTTGGAGAAAGAAGTCATTAGAAAGGAAGAAGGTAAAGAGTTTGTGTTTGAAGAAAAATAGAAAAAGGATGAAAAATAAGGATACAAATTAGAAGCTCAAGCAATTGTGAAACGCAAAGGAAAAGAAAGTTGCATATAAGTAAAATTTTGGCGGCTAAATTCATGGACATGATTACCTCGATAACCGGCTAAAGCTCTGCTGAATCATGGGATGACGCGTGTTCGGGACATTAAATGCGGAGAGACGTGCGTCTAATCAACTGTTAGAGACCTTCAGAGGGAATTATAGTAATTCCCTTCAAAAAGGTATTTCTACCAACTTTCCGGTAATACAAAGTTATGTCACCGGAAAGCAGGGGGACTATCTGTATATGGTAAAATATGATATGATACGTGGCTGACTAAAAGGAGGACACATGGAATCCAAGATGGAATGGCTGAGGATCGAACGCAGCCATCGCGCTTGTCACCGGAACGGATAACATTCATAAAAATGTATTAAATGCTCTGCGCCCGGTAGCATTTACTAAGGAATATTCTACAGTATTAAGAGCGACGGTCCATTACAAAGAATTTGACATTTACGCTTAACGTTGCATCTTCGTCAATGACCATCATAATTGACATTAAAAGAAGGTACGATCCTAGGACCTTCTTCCCTAGACATAACTATAAATAGTGAGCTGAGTTATCATCGTAAAGGACACGAAATTTCTGGCAAGAATATATATTATATTTTATACAAAAGCTTTATATAATTTCACTCTCTTGCTTTTTGATCTCATCATTGCTGTGTTCGGAAATCGTGTTCACGGAATCACTATCTTTGCTATTCCATCTATATTCCAAGGCTTAGTGCTGCGTATTTCTTTGATTATTATATTATTTCAGGATCAAATTAATTCATTTGTTTAAAAATTACGTATAAATTCAACTGTACTATTTTATGAGTAAATAGTTGTATACGGCACTACCAGCTATCCACTTCTCTGATCTAATTAGTCACGTCATGGCTGATTCATTTTGTCAACAATATCATCGCGAGACTTTTGTTATAATTGCAGTGATGTTAAGGTAAGGTGATGCAAAATCGTTAACTTTTCTCTTCCCAATTAGATGGCTGGCCTTGAATTGAATGGCTACTTGTATGCATGTGGACAAAGATTTCCAGATCAATGCGTATGAAAGATTGACTATTTTTTTTTTTTTTTCAATAAGTGTGGTATCCGGGTCAGTTACCTGTCACTTTCCACCACCAACAGATATCAGGTAACTATATCTATCAAAGTTTGAATAGATGAAAAGAAATACCTAGTATTTTTTGTCTCCGCTTGAATTTGAACTTACTTTGTGCCAAAGATAGCTAATGCCCAGAAAAAGGTTTTAGACTCGGGGTGTGTTTGGTATGACAGAAAATATTTTTCGGAAAATATTTTCTCATTTTCTACTGTTTGGTTGTACAAAATAGTTTGAAAAATATTTTTCTAAATATCATATTTTTTTGAAATTGAAGGAAAATGACTTTCCTATAAAAAGTTAGGAAAATATTTTCCAAAAACTCTGCATACTCTCACATCTAACCCCCAATTCCCTCCCCATCTCTCGCCTACCCCGCCCCCTCTCCAAAAAGATTTTTTTTTTTAGATTTCAATTTTTTCCTTTTCCGTTCATGAAGATGACACTATGTCCAGGATTGACTATTCTTAGTTTAGCTTTAAAAGATTTTTTTTTTTTATTAAATTACTCAACTACTATATATGTAGAGTTCAAGCAGAGGATAATGACTCCAAGTATATATACTTGCTGCAGGCGTATGTTCTGGCAAACAACTATTATCGAATCTATTTTCTCAAACTTAAATTAGGCATCTTATTTGACTCATGTTAAGATAATAACTAAATTAGCTGTGTTTATTGTTATATTGAAACTTAAATTACTATGAAATTTTCAGTCATTTATTACTCTTTTTTGTCAATTATATCCTTACTGTTTCAATTAGTGAAGTGCTAATTACTTGAGATAGTTTATGCAGCGAGAAAGGATAACTTAGAATAAGGCTATCAAATGTCTTTCTTAACGGGTGTACAAAACTCACGAAAGAAAATAAATTAAATGGACAACGTATATGGAGGAGAAACGGCTTAGGTATTTCAATTTGCGATAAACAGATCTTTATAATTGTGGTGTTATGATTTAATGATCGCGTAGAATAAATAACTTTTTCCAATTATTTTCTCTTTTCACGTTGTGCGTCGTGTTAGAATTTGAATAATAATTATAGACTTACCTTAAAATGCTTAGAAGTTCTAATTGCGCTACTTCTCTATAGAAGTCAATTGTTTTCTACACCAATAAGTCTACGCAAACTCATGATAAAGTCAAACAGCATTCCAAAAATATATTCACAAACTAAGCTAGTGTTTGGATATAGATTTCGTTAAAACATGAAAAATAAATTTTTGAAGATGAGATGAAAAATGATTTTTAAAAGTTAAAAATTTGTTTGGATATGCATTTTACTTAAAAAGAATTTGATGTTTTGTGAGGGATATGCGGCAATCACTCAAGCGCAGAATCTTTGGTGCTGAAATTGGTACGGACAGGATATTACTGGCCTCGCATGAAACAAGACACCAAAGATTTCGTATGAAAATATAATAAGTGCCAACGCTACGCATCACTAGTACATCAACCGACAAAACCCTTACATTCGGTTCTGTTCCCATGACCATTTATGAAATAGGGGATGAACATCGTCGGACCGCTGCCACTGGCTCCCGGAAAGGTAAGGTTTCTTTTAATTTTGACTGATTATTTTTCTAAATTGGTGGAAGCAGGTTCTTATCAGAAAATCGGAGAACGCGAAGTGGTCGATTTCCTGTGGAAAAATATAATTTGCAGGTTCGGAATACCAAAAGAGATAGCATGCGACAATGGCCCACAGTTTATCGGTACAAAAGTTACAAGGTTCTTCGAAGACCTGAAAATAAAGAGAATCACATCCTCACCTTATCATTCGAACTGCATTCCAAAAACGTATTCACAAACTAAGCTAGCGTTTGGACATAAATTTCGTTAAGACATGAAAAAATAAATTTTTGAAGATGAAATAAAAAATAGTTTTTAAAATTTGAAATTTTGTTTGGATATGTATTATACTTGAAAAGAATTTGAAATTTTGTGAGTGGAAAACATTGATTTCAAGGCCAAAAAATGATCAAAATCTATAAACAAATAGATATTTGAAAACAAAACTTGAAAAAAAGCTCCCAAATTTTATGATCAAACGGGAGCTAAGTCTCGTATTGTGCTATTACAAATGTCATCTTTACCAAAGTAACTGCTGAGAGATTTCCTTTGTATACATGTGGATTATGACTCCTGCATAATAAAACATCTATTTCCCTTAATATGACTTAGAATATGACCCCAAAAAACTATGGCAGTGCCAAATTTTTGAAACAAAATGATCAACCAAAATCCAACCAATAACTTCAACAAGAAGAAGAAAAAGACTGCTACTTAAATGCCAATACACCACTTGATTACATGCAACAACTAACCCAGTCTAATCTCACAAGTAGAGTGTGGGAAGGGTGGTATATACGCAGATCTTAGGTAGGCCTTACCTCTACCCGGTAAAGGTAGAGAGGTTGTTTCCGATAAACCCTCGGCTCAAGAATAAATACACGCCACTTGACTACATGGATAATAGTAAATCAGAGAACACTCCAAGCAGAACTTTGCAACCATTTTAGATTTTATCCTCATAACATTAGCAGGCCAAGTATTGTACATTCCAATACATAATAAAAGTATTCTAATTCTAGCAAACAAAAAAGATTATGAAACTCCTTGAAGAAAATTGCCTCATATTCTTATTTCCTTTATTACATCAAGGAGCTTTTTCCCTTGGTCCAGTAATATCACTTGCAAAATCATTATTGTGCTAAAACTACACAGATCTTTGGTAATCTGAAGGTTTATAAGGGGCGAAAAGTTCACTCAACATTTTTTTCTTTCGTCTGGGATTCAAATTCATGTCCCCGCACTGCAGATCATTGCAGTATATTTGTAACAACACACTTACACAGGCTCTTTTGTAGTATTTACAAGCGTAACGTTGCATACACTTCTCCCATCTCAGGACGTCCTCTTCCATTTCCGCTATTGTTGGTAGCTTAAATTTCCCCGCAAGAAAATGAGCTAACCATTTGCTTTGCATCTCAGTAGTGTATAGTATTGCAGGGCTCTCAGAATACCCAAGTATCGCGAGCTGTGGAATACGAGGGTGAATGCATTCGCGGTAGAAGGGAGATGAAGAGCCAGTAATGCATTTCTGAAAATAGGTTGAGGTGAAAATATTACAAAGCTTATCATCACTTCTGTATCCAGTTGCAAAGATGACAATGTCTGTTTTCAAAGGAAAATTCTCCTCCTCGTCGATGATGAGTCCTTTTTTACAAAAGCAATAACTTTTCGACTTCTTTAAAATGAGGCTTCCTTCTTCTACCATTCTGTAGAAATCAGCTGGCAACACTGTGAACATGCAAGAAGATATCTGTCTAAGAAAACCATGGTCCGGAATCATATTGTACTTCTTCAATGGGTATATCCATTTGAGATAACTTTCCACAAACTTTGAAAATATGCACAGCTGAAAGTACCAAGCAGATCCATCAATCGTTACACAGCAAAATACAGGTAGAATTCTGAATGGATCTTAGACTAAAGTAATGTGAGGCAAATTAAGGAAGTTACTACTTACAAGTGGTGAAAGTAAAATTGCCAAGAACCAGAGGAAAAATCCTTCGCGGGGCTTATGGATCATTAACTCTGAGAATCTATTCAAATTCTGAAAAGAGAGTTTTAGAAAGCCCTCTGGTACTGTCCAATGTACCCTCCTGAGTAGCAATGTACAGGGATGTTTCACTCCTGAAATCAACAAATTATAAAGCTCTTTTGTCAGTCCAAAGAAGTCTGCTGCAAACTAGTAAATTTTGTCCCGAATGACATAGCGAAACTGTGGAAATCTTTTGCATCATATCAATACAAACATGTCTAGCAGATAATTCATTAGTATGCAGTAGATCTAATGGGGAAAAAACGACTGGTTAGTCCAGAAAAATTGGGCAATATCAGTTTGTTGTATCCGGTTAATTACTAAGTAGTATTTCCACCGTTCCACTTTGTTTGACGCTATTTTCTTATTAGTCCATTCCAAAAAGAATGATACATTTGTATAATTTCTTAATGAGAAATTTTTATAGCTATACAAATGTTATGATATATTTAAGAATTTTTTTTTTAAAATCTTACTTTATTCTTCTTAAATTTCGTGTTTAGTCAAACTATGACAAACAAAGTGAAACGGAGGAAGTACCATTTAGTCTGGCAACTTCTGCTGCAAGATCTATTGCTGATTTTTGGAATCCAATAACAGCGACGCGCTTATCTTTGACCAACTTAGTTGCATGAATACTTCCCATTTCAGCATACTCCATGGAGTGTATAACCTCGCCATCGAACACCTCCGGCCCTTTATTCATTGGAAAGTGAGGGATATTTGGCAGGCTACTGAACTTTCCAATGCATAAGATTACAAAATCAACTTCATAAACCTACCAGTTCACCAACATCCAAGTATCAGAAGATATAAAGAAATCATGCATTTCAAGAAAGTAATGCAAAAAAGCTCTATTAAAATTAGAATAGACTGATCATTTGTGATCATCACAGCACAAAGACATCCTAGAGATAAAGGTAACCTAGCCTGAGAAAATGTTGTTTAAATACTTACCAGAAAGAGAAATGCTGCACAAGTAATAGTACTTCCTTTTTTTCCTTTTATGTTGCGGTACCAAAAGTACCCCTAGAACTTGTGGTTTGAATATAAAAGACAGAATCATCTATTCAAGATTATATCCTAGGTGATACCTGGTTTTGAACCAAATGACCCCTTTCGGGTATAAAAGAACACAACAACAACAAAATATGGGTTGCGGGAAGGGTAAAATGTATGCAGACCTTATCCCTACCTCATTCAGATAGAGAGATTGTTTCCGATATACCAATCAATCATCGAAATGAATAACAAATCAGGAAAACTTTATGAAAAAGATCGGGTATAAAAGAAAAGAGTGTAGTATAAAATGAAACAAAGGAGCAATATTTACTTTATATGGGTCCATAGGATGGAGGAGATCCAGTACTGTAACAACCCACTTGCGTTTAGGAGAGAATGCGCGGCCTGTACCACCCCATAGATTATCACAACCAGCAGCCATTTCTTCACCATCATCTTCACAACAGTAATCAATACTAACCACCTTAGCATTAAACTGAATATGTTTCAGGATGTTGAAGTGAAGAGCATAGGATTCAATATAGTCCTTAACTTGATTGTGATTAGGAAAAGTTTCTGTGACAGACTTTGGCCATGTAAAATCTGAGAACTGGTAAAAATCTTTAGGAGTTTGAAGTTTAGTTGACTCAATTGTATTGGACCACACTCCGCCAATACAATTTGAGGATTCAAAAATTATAGGATTAAAGCCCTGTTCCAGTGCGTGTTTGCATGCAACAAGACCACTTATTCCGGCGCCGATGATTCGTATTTGCTTTTTCCTTTTTCCAACATCGATTTCTCCGTTTACGTGCGTCTCCATGTTAAAAAGACAACAATACCCAAATTCCAACACCACAAAAAAAGGAAATTGGAGAACTGCCTACTATTTGATGGTTGAACTCAATTTTGGGACTTGTCAAATTATTCAGAGGACAACTGAGATTCTTATACTATAGCAACCAACTCAACCGACGTCATGTCCGGTTCACATAACATCCCATGTTTATACGGTATTTTAGAAAATAGAGTCGGACCATAGATTTTAATGTTACACAAAATAATTTTAATATCTAAAAAGAAAATATTCAAATTGATGTCTTGGTCAATTCTTTTAATATTATCTTAATGAATCTTTATTATACCAATCAATTGAATATATTTTAATATCTATAACTAAAAATTTGAATAACTTTGAATATAATATTTTTACTAACCTTGAATGATTATCATTATGCCTATCAAAATCAGTTTGATTTTGTACGATAATGAATTTGCTATTTGAAACGTTTTTGGCTTTATTGCTTTAAAGTTTTGTGATGTCTCTCATTGGAAATGTTTCTTAACTTTGATAACATTACTTTAATATGCAACGTTACATTCTTGAAAATCAGATGTCCAATTTGGACTATATATAAGTATATGTTTGTGCTCATTTTGAAAATGAAAAAAGTAAAAACTTTCTATTATTGTGTTGCGGTGTCTTTGTTAATTTTTGTTGTTTGTGCTCCTAGTTTATACTAGAAAAGCTTGTTGAATCCTGGAGAATACGCCTACTTTATTCATCACTGTGTGGGCGAAATATCCTTAAGGACAATGTTCTTGACACGCCTCAAGCTAAACTTTTTATTCTCCATAATCATCCAAAATTTTCCAACATTTAATGCCACGGGACATCACTATTATACTCAATCGATGCCCCTTAAAAGCTTTTAGTGTTTAAGTTACGAAGTTATTTATATACTTATATCCATGGTATACATACATATATAAGAATTTTGTCGAAATTTATGAGATCCGGTTTTTAGCGCACCAGAAACTATTTACATCTGGTAGCCGAAAAAGTGTATAAAATTTGTATATTTTTTCTATATAACATACAATATATATATATATATATATATATATATATATATATATATATATATATTATATTTTTCCGACTATTATATTTACAGTGACCATACAGTGTCATTTTCCTTAATATTATGCATAGGTCGGCCTCGACAGGAAAGGGTCGCACGCAAAGGAGGTGGACAAGAGATGTCATTACTAGTGAAATTTCAAACACAAACATGTGACCGCTTCATCTTTTGGATTCCATATTTTCAGCCTTAGATGTAGCCAGAAGGCAAGGTTTACAAACTTAGTGTATGGAGTTATGTCATGAAAAGAGTTGGTACCATTGGAAAAATGTAGAAGGTGACAGAAACAAATTTAATTGGCGAGATTTTGAGACATGATGAATTGTTTTTCTTTAGAAAAAGTTATTTATCACCGTACCAAGTTTGGTAATAACTTGAAGTAACATCACCCAAAGGATACAACAATATATGATTTGTACTTCAGCAACTAGCAATAATAAAGTACTACCTACTTCTCTTATTTTCAAGTTCTGAAAATTTGCAGGTTTATTTCTTTAATTCACTTGTATATCTACTTTTTGTCTTTAGGAAAATCTTGCAATTCTAGTTCTTGTGAAGGTTCATTCCACAAGAGGGAAGTTTAAGTAACAAAGATTAGAATAGTTATTTTTGTGGCATGAACCTTCACTTTGATTATCTTTTAGAAATGACTTTTGTGCGATCACCATTTATTTAGATAATTATCGATGAAATTTTGCCGGACCAAGAGACTCCATCAAAGACATGCATAGAAAATATAGAAAAGCTCAGGTTTCGACATGTCAGCTTAGTGGAATTAAAATTGAAGATGAGGGTATAATAGTCATTTCGTTTCTAAGCAAGCTGTAATACATGTCTTATTCCTCTACACCGAACTCATACTCTCATTCTTATGCCTTCGCTTTCTTGCTCTCTGCCGAATTTTCTGGTTTGTTGTCAATTTTAATTTTAATACAAAATTATATATCTCTTTCTGCTTTATCCAAAGTTTTATTTCACTTTGATTTCAAGTCAGTTGAGTTCTAATGTTTATACCATATGTTACGTTACGTGGCCGTCCAAAAGAGTGACACGTGGAGCTTAAGACGGGGATAGCTAAAATCGAAGGCAATTGTCTCGTCTGTCACCTGAAAGAATAACGCTCATCAAGATGCAATAAATACCGCCCATTAGCATCACTTCTAAAAATAGGTTGGGGTGAAAATATTACAAAGCTTATCATCACTTCTGTATCCAGTTGCAAAGATGACAATGTCTGTTTTCAAAGGAAGATTTTCCTCCTCGTTGATGATGAGTCCGTTTTTACAAAAAAATAACTTTTAGACTTCTTTAAAATGAGGCTTCCTTCTTCAACGTAACTCTCTTATAGAAATCAGCTGGCAATATTGTGAACATGCAAGAAGATATATATGTCTAAGAAAGCCATGGTCTGGAACCATATTGTACTTCTTCAATGGATATATATATCCATTTGAGATAACTTTCCGCAACTTTTGAAAATATTACAGCTGAAAATACCAAACAGATCCATCAATGGTTATACAATGCTAAAAGTAAAACACTAGTAGAATTCTGAATACATCTTAAACTAAAGCAATGTGATGCAAAATTATGGAAGTTATTACTAGAGGAAAAATCCTTCGCGGGGCTTATGGATCATTAACTCTGAGAATCTATTCAAATTCCGAAAAGAGAGTTTCAGAAACACTATTAGAAATTCGCAAAAAACCGACCAAGCCATACCGACCAACGTTGGTCGGTCAAAAAAAACGACCAAAAAACCGTCCAACATGGACGGAAACTACAAAAAAAAATATTTTACAATTTTTTTAAATTACATACCGACCAAAGTTGGTCGGTAAATTAGTCAAAAAGTTGACCGAGCTGGTCAGACTTGCTTAGTTAAAATAACTTTTTGATTACCGACCAACTTTGGTCGGTAATGTGGACCCATTTTTTTAAATTTTAATAATTATATTATTATTTAAATGTTTTATAAAATTTAAAAAATTTATATTTAAGATTACCAACCAAAGTTGGTCGGTTAATGCACGGGAAGCATTTACCGACCAACTTTGGTCGGTAATGTGGACCCAATTTTTAAAATTTTAATAATTATATTATTATTTAAAATATTTTATAAAATTAAAGAATTTATATTTAAGATTACCGACCAAAGTTGGTCGGTTAATGCAGGGGAAGCATTTACCGACCAACTTTGATCGGTATATTTTTTTTCCTGAAAAATAACCGACCAAAGTTGGTCGGTTATTAGGTCAACATTGGTCAAACTTTTGAATCACTTTAATATTTACTATCTAAATAATATAAATGTAATCCGTTAACACTTTATTTTATAATACAAATAATGAATACACTAACATATACTATAACAAGCTATATATAGTTAAAGTAGTACAATGAAGTGTGTGTGTATGTGTCTATATATATAGATATATGTGTAGTCGTATATATATAAGAACACGAAGTGCTAGGACCATAGGGTCGGGTTCTTTTGGGGATAGACTTGTGAAGAAGCAATAATCTAATTAGTATATATAATTAATCATCATCAAATATATCTATTTGTAAATTGATTCATCAACTTATAACTTACTTAGATGCATCGATGAATATTAAAAACAAAACGTTTTAACCTATATCGATTAATATTAAAAACAAAACGTCTCGACCTATATCGATTAATCTATGTCATGCATTATTAGTGATGAATGAATGAAAAATAGAAGAATTAATACTAAACATCTTTGACATGTATATATATATATGGATCACAAATTAAATAAACGAAATAAATATATATATATATATATATATATATATATATGGATCACAAATTAAAGAAACAAAAGAAGTTATTAGCATTAAGTAAACGAGTTAATAGGTCAAACATGGTCAAACTTTTAATTTGAATCACATTAATATTTACTATCTAAATAATATAAATGTAATTTGTTAATACTTTTGTAATACAAATAATGAATACACTAACATATACTATAACATGCTATATATGTAGTTAAAGTAGTACAACGAAGCGTGTGTGTATATATATATATATATATATATATATATATATATAAGAACACGAAGCGCTAGGACCACAGGGTCGGGTTCTTTTAGGGATAGACTTGTGAAGAAGAAATAATCTAATTAGTATATATAATTTATCATCATCAAATATATCTATTTGTAAATTGATTCATCGACTTATAACTTACTTAGATGCATCGATGAATATTAAAAATAAAACGTTTTGACCTATATCGATTAATATTAAAAATAAAACGTCTCGACCTATATCGATTAATCTATGTCATGCATTATTAGTGATGAACGAATGAAAAATAGATTAATAATGTTTAGTTCTATTAGCCTACATATTTAAAAGTTCTATAGGATCACAAATAAAAGAAACGAATTAATAGGTCAAATAAAAGTTCTATAGGATCACAAATAAAAGAAACGAAAGAAGTTATTAGCATTAAGTAAACGAGTTAATAGGTCAAATTAACGACTAAACATATTTAAAATAGAATAAAATTGGTTTATCAATTGATAAATTTTTCGTACGTAGTAATGTATGTGATTGATCATCAATTACAATATAGTGTATATGTGTGTGTGCGTGAAATTACTCATATACTTAATTATAATTTAGAAAATTTATTTAGATAGATGCTATTATAATTTATTAAAAGTAATTAGTTAATATAATTATTTATAAAAATTATGGTTATAGTTTATAATTATTTATAATAATTATATAGTTAAATAAAATAAATGCTTATAGTTTATAATAATATTTTTTATAGTTTATAATATTTTAAGAAATAAAAACACAAAAAAAAACAATTTAGTTTTTTTAAAAAAAATAACCGACCAAAGTTGGTCGGTTTATAGTCAAACGGTCAACACTTAATGTACCGACCAAAATTACCGACCAACTTTGGTCGATAATTCTAAAATTAGATCTGAAATATACGGGATTCCCCCTATTTCTCTTACCTCTCTTCTCTAATACCTTCCCCTCTCTTTCTCTATTTCCCTCACACAAATCCCATTCCCCACCCCGCGTCGCCACTGCCCAGCTGCCGCCGTCGCCGTTGCCGCTGCTAGCCACTGCCCAGCTGCCGCTCCTCCTTCTCCACCTCCTAAAAATTCTAGGTTTGAATTAGAACTTATTTCTTTTGTGTATAAATTTAATGTTTTGTTAATTAGTTATGAATCAGTTAATTAGTGTTTCAATTGATTATTTAACTTTGCATTTTATTGAAATCTAGGGTTTAGGTCTTGTTTTAATTGAATTGATTACATATAGTATAAATTGAATGTTTAAATTTGTATTGTTTTGAATAGTTTAGTTAGAATTAAATTATTAACTTTGAATTGAATTTAGTTTTTAGGATTTGTTCTTGTGAATCGAACTTTTGGGGTATGGGTTGAACTTTTAGGATATAAATTGAACTTTTAGTTTATGTTTAAACTCTTACGATATGAATTGAATTGAGTTTTTAGGATTTGTTCTTGTGAATTGAACTTTTAGGATATAAATTGAACTTTTAGTTTATGTTTAAACTCTTAGGATATGAATTGAACTTTTAGTTTATGTTTAAACTCTTAGTATATGAATTGAATTGAGTTTTTAGGATTTGTTCTTGTGAATTGAACTTTTAGGGTATGGGTTGAACTTTTTGGATATGAATTGAACTTTTAGGATATAAATTGAACCTTTTGGATATGAATTGAACTTTTACGATATAAATTGAACCTTTTGGATATGAATTGAACTTTTAGGATATGAATTGAACTTTTAGGATATAAATTGAACTTTTAGTTTATGTTTAAACTCTTAGGATATGAATTGAACTTATAGTTTATAATTAATTATATTTACTATAATTTAATTTTTGGTGTAATTAGGAAAAAATAATTATCTTGAATTAACTAAAAAAGATTTAATTAATTTATAATTATAGAATAAATTAATTTGTTCTTGTTTTATTTGTATAGATGGAACATCGTACTTGGATGTACAATAGGAATTATCCTAATCGCCGGGGATTGCGGGAGAATTTTGTAGAAGGGGTTGATGACTTTATTAGACATGCAGTGTCACTTTCACCATACCAAAGTGAAGGAGTAATTAGGTGCTCTTGTGTCATGTGCGATTGTATGAAGTTTAAAAAATCGGAGGAAGTTAAGCTTCATCTTTATAGGAAGGGGTTTATAGAGAATTACTTTGTGTGGACTAATCATGGAGAGATCAATGGTAGCCATGGAATATTTCATAAAATGGTTGTTGGTGAAAGTAGTAGGTCGGTGGAGAATACAAATCATGATTCTAGAATTCAGGATATGGTTGCGGATGCTTTTGGGATGCACTTCGGGGGTGAGCCCAATGAAAATGTTGAACAAACTCCTAATGATGATGCAAAATGTTTTTATGAACAGTTAGAGGAAGTTAGTCGTCCACTACGTGAAAGAAGTCTGCACTCTGAGGTGTCTGTTGCAGTTAGATTACTAAGTATCAAATCTGATTGGAATATTTCTCAAGCAGCCATGGACTCTTTCATTGACCTTATGAGTGAACTAGTTGACCCAAATATCAACTTACCTGGTGATTTCTATAAGGCAAAGAGATTGATTTTTAAGTTAGGACTTTCGTCAATGAGAATTGATTGTTGTGAAGATGGTTGCATGTTATATTATAAAGATGATGCAACTTTAGAAAGTTATAAATTTTACGAAAAGCCTCGTTTCAAGAGGCTTTCCAGCGGGAATATGGACGTTGTAAAGGTGATGCATTATTTACCTCTTATACCTAGGTTAAAGAGGTTATATGCGTAGATGAGTTCTGCTCCTCATATGAGATGGCACTTTGAAAATAGAAGACCAACTGGTGTTATGTGTTATCCTTTAGATGGAGAGGCTTGGAAGCACTTTGATAGGACATATCCAGATTATGCTAGTGAACCAAGGAACATTCGGTTAGGTTTGTGTGCGGATGGCTTCACGCCTTTTTCTATATCTACGACACCATATTCATGATGGCCTATCTTTCTTACACCTTATAATCTACCACCTGAGTTGTGTATGACTAGTCCATATATATTTTTAATTGTGTTATCCCCGGTCCACGTAATCCGAAAAGTTTGATTGATGTATATTTACAACCTTTGATTGATGAGCTAAAACAACTGTGGTATGATGGTGTTGAAACATATGACATATCGACCAAGCAGAATTTCAAATTGCATGCTAATTTAATGTGGACTATTAACGATTTTCCTGCGTATGGAATATTGTCTGGGTGGATGACTGCTGGGAAGCTAGCTTGTCCTTACTGCATGGAAAATGGTAAAGCGTTCACTTTGAAATATGGCCGAAAGCAATCATGGTTTGATTATCACCGTCAGTTCTTTCTTGATGATCATGAGTTTAGAAGGATGAAAAATGCATTCAAAAATAATAAAGTGGAATATGATTCGCTACCTTCGATACTTTCAGGTGAGGAAATTTGGGAGAGGGTCCAGAACTTCAGTAAAGTTACTGAGGCTCCAACTTATAGATTCCCCGGATATGGTGTTACTCATAATTGGATGAAACAAATTATATTTTGGGAGTTGCCTTATTGGAAGGATAATCTTCTCCGACACAACCTTGATGTCATGCATATTGAGAAGAATTATTTTGACAATTTGTTCAACACAGTGATGGATGTTAAATGTAAGACAAAAGATAACCCGAAGGTTAGAATGGACTTACAAGAATATTGCAGGCGACCTGAATTATACTTGCAGACAACAAACAATGGTAAGGTGTTTAAGCCCAAAGTAAGTTACACATTCACTTTGGAGGAAAGATGACAAATTTGTGATTGGGTTACGAAATTGAAGATGCATGAGGGTTATGCGTTGAATCTAGGAAAAACGTAGATATGAAGGTAGGGAAGTTGAGCCATTTGAAAAGTCATGACTGTCATGTTTTCATGAGGACCTGGGCTTCAAGTCACGACAATGTCTAAGTACGTAGTGAATGGTTATAAGTTTCATACAGAGGATTGCTCTAAAAATAAAAATAGCAACAACAGCGGGGTATGGGTTCAAGGTGGTGATGGCAACCAAGTTGGAGATACTGATTATACGGTCAAAGAAATATTACAACTAGAATATACATGTTGGCTATATAAGAAATTGATACTCTTTAGATGCAACTGGTTTGACCCAAATCCAACAAGAGGTATAAGAGTACACCACCAATACAACATAATTGAGGTTAATCAAACGAGGGAGTATGATCGCTATGATCCTTTCATAATTGCACATAACGTTAGGTAAGTGTATTATGCTCCTTATCCATTGCGACGGAATAAGTCCGATTGGTGGGTTGTAATAAAAACTAAGCTTGTAGGTAGGGTGGAAGTCGAGAATGTATTAGATGTTGCATATCAAAACGATATCTCTGGTATTTACCAAATAGTGGACGATCAGTTAGAAAATGATTTGGAACATCCTGAACGCATATTGGAAGAAGTTGATATAAATGAAGTAACAATTATAGAAAATGAGGGTGAAGAATCAACTGATGAAATTCAAACAAGTGAGGATGAAGAATTCTCGTACGAGGAACAATACGTCGACGAGGATTAAAAAGTTGGTTTTTTAAAGCACTCTCATTTTATAGCTAGTTTCTTATATGTTTCAATCTAAATATGTATTATATTATGTAGATGGAAGGCAAGGGTCAAGGAAGCAATGACCCTACTAGTTCTCGGGGTCGAGAAAAGGCTAGGAAGGGAAAGAGGAAGGTAGATAATAATACTCCCTCTTTTCCACCCTCTTCAGAGATGCCTATGTCTTATCCTCCACCACACGGCTATACTGAGCTCCCACAGCATCACGAGTCCTACACCTTCATCAAGACACCAGGTCTTCCATCACAGGGCCATAGGACTATATGTCCGACATACAGTCCAACTGCCTCACAGCCACGTGGATCGCAGCCATGTGCAGCACATCCACGTGGATCACATCCCTACATATCACAGCCACATGCATCGCATCCATCCATGTCACAGTCACTCGGGTCACAGCCATCAGTATCACAGTCACTTGGGTTGCATCCAGCTATGTCGCAGTCACAGGGATTGCAACTATCTTCATCATCGACTCCATCTATTTCAGGCCTTCGCCTACGAGGCAGTAGCTCTGAGCCCCCTACACCGTCTACACATGCCTCTGATACACATGCTGAGGATGATGATCCAGATGTAGTGCATTATGATCGCTATGGCAGGATCATCATAGTCCCTGGGGGTGAAGGGTAAGAGTTTATTTGTTATTTTTACGTCTATTGTTTTGTAATATTTATACTAAGATATTCATGTGTTTTTATTATTTAATTGCAGGTTCAGTCCGGGTAAGCAGACTACGAAGATAATCACCAATGCCATCAGAAAGCTTTATGATGGCCCTTATGCGACTTGGATTGATTTCCCATTCTCGCTGAAGGAGAAAATTTTCAATCAATTTAAGGTATAAATGTTCTTTTAAGAAGTTAATAATTTATATTTATGATGTTTCCATCTAATATTTAACTTTTGAAATGCAGAGCAAGTGTGTATAGGAAGACCGCTATAGCGCGAAAGTGGCTGCAAATTTTCATCATAAAGCTCGCAAGAGATTGGCGGATAATTTCTCGGATGCTAGAAAGAAGAACAAGAGGCCTGACTAGTGTCTTGAGGATTTATGGAATGATTTGTTAAGGCAATGGCAGACCACGGATTTCTTAGAGAGGAGAGAAAAAGGAAAGAAAGCTCGCGCATCCGAGAAGAGAGGCTCCTTGCACACTGGAGGTGCGATCAACCTGGGGACAATAAAAAGAAGATTGGTAATTGCTTAAATTATTTTACTTTTCTAAGTATATCAATTCTATTTATTAACTAAATTAATTTATTTTCAGAAAAAGAAGTATGGGCGTCCAATGAGCCATGATGGGCTATTCAAGGAGACGCATATTGTAAAGAAGAAGAAAGAGGGGGATGGAGATAGGTGGGTCAAGGACCGGTCATAGACTGCATATGTAAGCTTTTAATTTTATTTAAGTGTTATAATTTACTTTTATAAGAATTTTTAAATACTAATTTAATTTAAAATAATGTAGGGTCGCTACCAAAGTAACGTGGAGGAATTCATTCGTAGTCATCCATCTGGTGAATCAGGCGAGCCAAGCCAACCTTCAGACAAGGATGCTTAAAGAATAAGGTTGGAAGCTATTGGCGGTCCAAAATGGGGGAAGGTATACGGGCTTCCTAAGAAAATATTCCATCGCTATAGGTGTGGAATACAAGGAATAGGGACTTTCTCACAAGGCGAGGAACTTAATAGGGAGATCTCCTCAGTTATGCGGGAGACAGTGACAAATCTTAGAGCCGAGCTAGAAGCGGACAAGGAAAGAGAAAGGTGTAGAGATGCTTAATTCCAAGGTATGCAAGCTCAGATCAGAACTCTCCTATCTACTGGAGCTTTTCCATTGCCCTGATCTCGTAAGTCATTGTCACGACCCAAAATCCTACCACAGACGTCGTGATGGCACCTAGTCTCTAAGATTAGGTAAGCCGATAATAATTACATTTCAAGCCTTTTTTTTTAAATTAAATAAGTAATCAAAACTAACAGCGGAACAAATATGAATATAACAACCTCCCAAAACTGGTAGTACTGAGTCACGAACTCTAACTGAATTGTAACGACCCGACTTATCGTTTTAAGAATTAACGCCCATTCGGTGACTTAAGGTCTCAAGCAGTTTTGCAATATGTATTATGACCCGCGGGTGTGGTCGAGTTTGAATTACTAAAGATTCGGAATTAAATTTAAAGAACAATCCTTATTTAGAAGCTTAAATGGAAAGAGTTGACCAGAGAGTTGACTTTTGAGAAAATGACTCCGGAATGGAATTTTGATGATGTCAATAGCTTCGTATGGTGATTATAGGCTTAGGGGCATATCCGAAAAATTATTTGGAGGTCTGTAAAGGAATTAGGCTTGAAATAGCGAAAGATGATTTTTTGGGAAGTTTGACCGGGGGGTTGACTTTTTGATATCGGGGTCGGAATCTAGTTCTGAAAATTTTCATAGCTCCATTATGTCATTTATTACTTGTGTGCAAAATTTTAGGTCAATCAGAATTGATTTGGTATATTTCGGCACAAAATATAGAAGTTGGAAGATTTGAAAACTCATAATTCGATTCGATGCGCGATTTATAATTTTGGCGTTGTTTGGCATGGTTTGAAGCCTCAACTAAGTTCGTATTGTATTTTGGGATATGTTGGTATATTTGGTTAAGGTCCCGAGGGCTTGGGTGGATTTCGGAAGGTAAACGGAATGGATTTCGAACAAAGAGGGTTGCTGAAAAATTCTGTTGCAGAGCTGTTCGCCAGAAATTTCTGGTGCATGGAGCTAACTTTGGAAGTTTATATCTTGCAATATATAATTAATCTAAAAAGTTTTAAAACATCAAAGTTGTATTTCTTTGATTCTAGTTTCCAGAATGTTAAACCATTCATCATTTGGACATTTGTACAAAAAGTTATGATGGATTGAATAAAGGCTGGTAGGGCAATTTAGCCAGAAATTTCTGATGCGTGGAGCCGATTTTGGAAGCTTATATCTTGCAATTCATAAGGAATCAGAAAATTATCAAAACATAAAAGTTGTAGTCCTTTGATTCTAGTTTCCAGAAAGTTAAACCATTCATCATGTGGACATTTTTACAAAAAGTTATTATCGATTGAATTAAGGCTGGTGCAAGCAAATTCTGGTGTGGACTTTTAGTGACGGAAAATGGACTTTTAGTGACGGATGGGCAGAAACTTAAGGACCAAAAATGGTCATTTCCTTCATTTCATTTTGGATTTTTGGAGCACGTTTCTTGAGCGATTTTTGGGCGATTTTTATGGAAAAATTTTGGGGTAAGTATTCCTTATCCTATATTGATTTTATTTCATGATTCCATATTCATTTACATCATGAATCCGTGAATTTATGGAAGAAAAATCAAGATTTTTGCAAAGTCTTCCAAAAGCAAAAATTTAAGATTTGGAGGACGAGTTGTTATCGGAATTTGATAAAATTGGTATGGGTGGACTCGTAATTGAATGGGTTGTCGGATTTCGTAACTTTCATCGGATTTCGAGACGTGAGCCCCACGGGCGAATTTTTGAGTTAATTTTGAATTTTTATTGAAAAATATAGTATTTTCTTATAGAATTGATTCTATAATTTTTGTTGACTATATCGAATAATTATGACTAGATTCGAGCGGTCCGGAGGTCAATTCAAGTAAGAAGGCAATTTTGGAATATCGGCATAACTTCAAAAGGGTAAGTGTCTTGCCTAACCTCGAGTGGGAGAATTACCCCTTAGGCATCGAGTCTTATGTGCCATTTGTGAAATGTGAAAAGTCGTGTACGCGAGGTGACGAGTACGTACTCGGGCTTATATGGTCAAATTTTATTGGATTAAAGTCTTAGGCATTATTGTGTAGTAAATTGGATAATTGTTTACATTTATTAAATCATCTAATTGCCCTATCCAAATCCTTGTTGTTGAATTTGTTTTTATATGACAATTTGATGTGATTGTTACTTGAAACTATATGTAGTTTTGTGAGTATTGCTGGTTTGATATTTCTTAGAATTTAATATCATTATGAATTTTTCCTATGTAAATATTTAATTAAGCAAGTTTAAAAAGAAGTGTTAATATAATTATCTAAATTTGGACTAATGAAGGTGTTGCCCTATGCTGATTATTTTCTATCTTTGTTGATTGTTTTTGAGGTTTTATATACATTGTGTGGAGTCTTGGGCTATTTGTTGTGAAATTAATTGATTTGGTTGTATCTTTGGAATTGTGTGTGGCCATTGGGAAAATTGTTATATGAATTGATTTTGTTATGTTGCCGTGATAATTTTTCGTATAAATTATTGTGTTGTGAGAGTTATTATTTTGAGGATATAAGGGTGGCATTTCACCGTTGATATTATGTGGGTATAAGGGTGGCATTTCAATGTTGTTGTGTTTGTTGGAATATTGTTTGGGTGGAGCGATAAGGGTGGCTATAGGAGAGATAAGGGTGGCAATAGGAGCGATAAGGGTGGCTATTAATATTGTCAGGGCGGAGAGATAATGGAGGCTATTATAGGAGTGATAAGGGTGGTTATAGGAGAGATAAGGGTGACTACTGTCAGGGACGATATGTGATGATGTGGTATTGATGATTTTTATATGATTTTCTTGTGTTTATTTTTATACCTTGTGCAATTTATCTTGTTGTTGGTAAATTGATAACAATCTGATTTATGCTAAAATTGGGAGCCTGTGGCTATTGCCAGGCGGATTATAAAATGAAATATGGGCACGAGGTGCCGTGAGTAAATAATGAGGATATTGGCACGTGAATTGTCCATGCAGTTGTGATATAAATGAGGGCACGAGGTGCCGGGGAAATATGATAATTTAATTATGGGCACGAAGTGCCGTGGAGATATGAAAAATGAGTTGAGACCCGTGTTTACGAAAAATATGAAAATGGGCTGAGACCCGTATTTTTATGATTATGAAATGAGGTGTCACATAGTGACTTTTTAATTGAAGAATTACATTCAAAATATTTATTTAGAAGGATTTTTATTTAGAAAGTATTATATGAAATAGTTGTATTTGAAAGATATTTATTTGAGGAAATTATATTTGAAGAGATTTATTGAAAGAATTATATTTGAAAGATAATTATTTGAGAAAATTTTATTTGAAAGAGAGTTATTTGGAAGAATTATATGTGAAAGACATTTATTTGAAGAATTTGATTTAATTCGGTGTACTTATATTTATTAATTGTTGAGCGATATTAAAGGTGTTTTGTTGTCTTGATGTGCATATCAATGGTTATTTTATATTGCCCTTATTGTTATTTGTTCCTATTATTTTGTATATTATATTGCACAGGTTATTAGATTAGTGAGTGTCTTGACTGTACCTCGTCTCTACTCCACTGAGGTTAGTCTTGATACTTACTTGGTACCGATCGTGGTGTACTCATACTACACTTCTGCATATTTTTATGCAGAGCTAGGTATTGGAGATATCGGACTCGGACAGAGTTAGAGCAGGATCGCAAGGATTCAAGGTAGAGCTGTTTGGTTGTTGCAGTTCCTTGGAATCTTTTCATTTTATTGTACTGTTATTTATTATTCAAACAGTATTGAGTATTTGATCCTTGAGATCATTTCATGTATTCAGTTAGAGTTCGTGACTCATTACTACCAGTCTTGGGAGGTTGTTATATTTGTAATTATTTTCGCTTTTAGTTTTTATTTTTTTTAAAAATGGCTTGAATTGTAATTAAAATCGACTTACTTAGTCTTAGAGACTAAGTGCCATCACGGCGCCTGTGGTGGAATTTTGGGTCGTGACATGAATACATGGGATGGTCACGAGGACCGAATATACAATACTGTTTGATTAAAAATTAATAGTATAATGAAATGAAAAGACTCCAAGGGACAGCGACAACCAAGCATCTCTACCTTGAATTCTTACGATACCGCTTAAACTCTGCCCAAGTCCGATATCTCAAATACCTGGCTCTGCACAAAAAATGTGCAGAAGTGTAGTATGAGTACACCACGGTCGGTACCCAGTAAGTATCAAGACTAACCTCAATGGAGTAGAGACGAGGTACAGTCAAGACACTCACTAGTCTAATAACCTGTGCAATATGATATACAAAATAATAGGAAACAAATAACAATAAGGGCAACATAAAACAACCAGTGATATATACAGTAAGATAATAAAATTACCATTAATATCGCTCAACAATTGATAAATACAATTACACCCAGTTAAATCAAGTTCTTTAATTAAATATCTTTCGCATATAATTTTTACGAATAAAACTCTTTTTCAAATATAATTTCCTCAAATAAACATCTTTCGAATATAAAATCTTTCACTAAATCTCTTCAAATATAATTCTTTCATATAATCCTTTTTTTGAATAAAAATCCTTCCAAATAAATAATTTGAATATAATTCTTTCAATTAAAAAGTCACCATGTGACACCTCATTTCATAATCATAAAAATACGGGTCTCGGCCCATTTTTATATTTTTCGTAAACTCGGGTCTCAGCCCATTTTTATATTTTCACGGCACTTCGTGCCCATAAATAGATCATCATATTTTTCGTGCACCTCGTGCTCACTTTTCATATCATAACTACACGGACAGTTCACGTGCTAATATTATTATCATCATTGTATATAAGATCCGCAGGATCAATTTATTTTCAATAAAGTAAGATAAAAATCTTTAAATCAAGTAAGAAATCAACAAAAAGATAAGTTTATTTTAGAAATCGTTTGAGTGAAGAAAATGACATTTTTATTAAAATAAAGCATCAGATAAACTACTGATTTGGATATAAAATTTATTAAATCAAAACATACTAAAAAATTTCTTTCACTTAAAACAACTCAATCATCAAAACAAGTTCAACCCAAAAATACAAATCCTCAAATTTTCATACGAAAAAGTCAAGGTCAACACAATACATCAAGAAATACAAAACACTTAATATTAAGTGAAATCATACATCACGGAGAACACAAGAATTTACAAATTACGGAAAAATAAAATAACCAAATGCAAGTACATCCATAGAGAAATATCAACAAAAGAGCACTCCCGAGGTACCGCCTCGTAGTCCCAAATCATAAATAAATTCACAATCTTTCATTTTCTTATATCACAGCGGGAGCCTTCACATTAAATTTTTAAAGAAATCTTTTTTTTTCCCGAAATAGCATCCTGTGTTTTAGCCATTCTTATCACACCACATGATTTCTAGTAGTTCCCCTACTAGCCACGCGTTTCAAGCCACCCTTATCTCACTGCACGTATTTCAATACTCTGACCTTATATCACCACATGACTTCTAGTTGTTCCCTTACTAGCCACGCGTTTCAAGCCACCCTTATCTCACCGCATGCGTATCAATATCACAATATTTCACAAATCGTACCTCAAGTGCCCAAATATCACAGCATAATACAACTTGCACCTCAAGTGCTCAAATATTATAACATATCGCAAATTGTACATCAAGTGTTCAAATATTATAACATATCACAAATTACACATCAAGTGCTCAAATAGTACAACATATCACAAATTGCACATCAAGTACTCAAATATTACAACATATTATTTTTCCACAATAAGGAGCCACGACTCGATCATAATGTGCACAACATCTTAGCAAAATATTCGGGAGTGAACAACTCAACTGAATAATATTTCACAATTTGGCACTTTACCTCAATATAATTCACGACCTTTATAATTCAATACCAAATTTTCAACAACGTGAACTAAAAAGTAATTCATCTTATTAACTAAATTTTCCATTTAAATTATCTGTAGGTAAACTCAATAATGAAAGTGTTTTTCATAAAAATGGCAACTCAAACAAACACAGAGTTCACATAAAAGTCAAGTGGCAATCACACCAAATTATCATATAAAAACAACCTCGGCAAACAAGGAATGAGGCATGACAGATAAGGGATTTAATAAGTTACAACAATTTTCCAACTTAATACTTAAGGGCGTCTACGAATTTCAACCGATATATTTTGCACATATAAACTAAGTACGCATTCGTCACCTCGCGTGCATGGTTTTCAATTACACAATATAGCACATAAGACTCAATGCCTAAGGGGTAATTCCCCCACTCGAGGTTAGGCAAGACACTTACCTTTTTGAAGTTATGTCGATATTCCAAAATCGCCTTCTTGGTTGAATTAACCTCCGGACAGCTCAGATCTATCCAAATTAATTTCATAACTTCATCAAAATTCATCGGAAACAATTCCGGATAATAATACGTCGACTCAAAAATTTATTCCAAAAAGTCAACAAACGTCAACGCAGGGCTCGGCCCCGGAACCCGACATAATTTTTATGAAATCCGAACACCCATTCCGATACGAGTTCAACCATACCAATTTTATCGAATTCCAATAATAACTCGACCTCCAAATCTTAAATTTTCGTTTTTGGAAGATTTTACAGAAATCTTGATTTTCCTCCATTAAAATCCGAATTAAATGATAGATTCAAAGGCATAATCATGGAAATTAATCAAAGCTGGATAAGATCACTAACCCCAAACACCCACGCAAGAATCTCTCCAAAAATCGCCTTCTACCGAGCTCCCAATTTGATTCTTTGTGTTATGAACTCAAACCCCCGTTTTTTGGACTTTTATTTCTACCCAGGCATTTTTCTTCTTTGCGAATGCTGCCCCCCTATCGCGTTCGCGTAGCACAAATCAGTCTGCTGCCTCAAGTCTTCTTCGCAAATGTGAGGCTTCACTCGCGAACGTGATGCCTATCTGGCCCTTAACTTCACGAACGCGTAACTCATTCGCGAATGCGAAGACCAAATGTGTGGGGTCCCAGCTTCCTCTTCGCGAACGCGAGCTCCAACATGCGAACGCGATGCCCATCTTTCTACACCTTCGCAAACGCGGAGCCTACATCGCGAACGCGAAGGCAAAATTCCACCATCACTCAAACTTCCTCTATACGAACGCGAGAGGACCTACACGGACGCGTAGAAGGAAACCAGCACCAGCAAAATCTGCATGCTTCAGCTATAGCACCAAGCCCGATTCTTGTCTGTTAACAATTCGGAATACACCCGAGGCCCCTGGTACCTTAATCAAATACACCAATAAGTCTTAAAATATTATACAAACTTAGTAGAATCCTCAAATTACATCAAACAACATCAAAACGACGAATCGCGCCTCAAATCAAAATTTATGAACTTCGAACTTTCAAATTCTATATTTTGTACCGAAACACATCAAATCAATCTGGAATGATTTCAAATTTTGCACACAAGTCATAATTGACATAACAGAGGTATTCAAATTTTCAGAATTGGATTTCGACCCCGATATCAAAAAGTCAACACCCCGGTCAAACTTCCCAAAAAATTCATCTTTCGTCATTTCATGCCAAATTTCTTTACAGACCTCCAAATAATTTTTCAGACACGCTCATAAGTCCATAATCACCATACAGAGCTATTGACATCATCAAAATTCCATTCCGGAGTTGTTTTCTCAAAAGTCAACTCACCGGTCAACTATTTCCATTTAAGCTTCTAAATAAAGACTGTTCTTTTCCTTAAATTCCGAATCTTCAGTAAATCAAACTCGACCACACCCGTGGGTCATAATACATATTGTGAAACTGCTCGAGACCTTAAGTCACTGAACGGGGCATTAATTCTTAAAACGACAAGTCGGGTCGTTATATTCTCCACCTCTTAAACAAACGTTCGTCCTCGAACGTCCTAAGAATTTTTCTGAGATTACCAAATTGATGATTTTTACTCTTACACATATACTCGCGGTTGATCCCACGTTACCGCATTTGAGATAAGCTTGACTAGTACCTGTCTCAGATCCTGCACAAAAAGTGCAGCAAGTGTAGTATGAGTACGTAAACAACGTGTACCCAGTAAGTATCAAGCCTAATCTCGAAGTGGTAGAGATGAGATGACCGATTTTGACACTCACTATGGGTCAATAATAATAACTGAAATATAACTAGAATATTTAAATCAGCATGATTTACAGAATTTACAATAATTTGTTTAATCAGCAGAGATATTCAAATTCCTTCAAATGTAACAATTCTCAATATATTAATTAAATTCCTTCAATTCAGAAAAATTCCAATTTATCAATTTAAATCTCATTTACAGGAGTAACAATTAATTCCATAAACAAGCAAGAATAATAATTCATTAAATTCCAAGGATTTTCCAATTTATTAATTAGCTTCTCAAACTGAAATAAATTATTAAAGTATCGTGTAATTATTATTATTAAGCACGATTTCTGCCGAGGACGTACGGCCCGATCCAGAGTGTCGTGTACACTGCCGAAGGACGTGCGGCGCGATCTATAGATGCATCTATCCTGCCGAGGCGTTCGGCCCGCTCCACAAAAAAGGAGGACATTTTCTTATGAGCCTCCGGAAGGACAGTATGTTTATTATAAGATAAATTTAGAAGGAGAACAATTTCTTTTGACAATTAATTGATTTAAATAGAAAATCAAGCCTATGAGATTTTCATCCTTTAGTATCTTTATCAAATAATTCACAATATATTCATATATATCAATTAATATTAATTAATCAAAGAATACAATTTACACAAGTAATACATGCTTTGAGTCCTAAACTACCCGGACTTTAGCATTAATAGTAGCTACGCACGGACTCTCATCACCTCGTGCGTACGTAGCCCCCACAATTAGTAACAATTATTTAATCTTAATCACCTATGAGGTAATTTCCCCCTCACAAGATTAGACAAGAGACTTACCTCGTCTTGCTCCAATTTAATCCACTATAAGGCCTTTTCCACGATTATCCAACTTCGTCTGGCTCGAATCTAGCCAAAATAATTCGATACAATCATAAAATATTATAGGAATCAATTCTATAAGAAAATACTACATTTTAAAGAAAAGATCCGAAATTAATTAAAAATTCGCCCGCGGGGCCTACATCTCGGAATCCGGCGAAAGTTATGAAATCCGACAACCCATTCAATTACGAGTCCAACCATACCAGTTTCACTCAAATCCGACTCTGAATCGATACCGAAATCTCAAAATTTCATTTCTATGAGATTTCTAAACTTTTCCAAATTTCAATCTCAAAACACTAATTAAATTGTGAAAACAATGATATATTCGTGTATATTGATCAAATCCGAGTTAGAATCACTTACCCCAAATGTCTTTCCTTGAAAATCTGTCAAAAGTCGCCTCTATTCAAGCTCAAGTTTGTCAAAAATGGCAAATGGGTTGAATGCCTCTGTTTTTATAACTTACAGATCTGCCCAGTTCGATCTTGGGTGCTCGATCTGTCCAGTTCGATCTTGGGAGCTCGATCTGTCCAGTTCGATCTTGGGAGCTCGATCTTGGGAGCTCGATCACAGGGGCTCGATCTCAGGAGCTCGATCTCGGGAGCTCGTTCTTGGGAACTCGATCTCGGGAGCTCGATTTTGTCCGGGAACTCGATTTTGTTAGGGGTTCGATTTTTGTCAGGCAGCTCGATTTTGACAGGCAGCCCGATTTTGACAGCATTTCCAGCAGAAAAATTACAATTGTTTTTGCAGTAACTAAGTCCTACTTTTGATCCGTTAACCATCCGAAATTCACCCGAGGCCCTCGGGACCTCAACCCAAAACACCAACAAGTCCTAAAACATCATAAAAACTTATTTGAAACCTCAAATCACATCAAACAACGCTCAAATCACGAATCATGCTCCAATTCAAGCTTAATGAAACTTAAAATTTTCAACTTCTACATTCGATGTCGGAACCTATCAAATCAACTCCGATTGACCTCAAATTTTATACACAAGTCATAAATTACATAATGGAGCTATGAAAATTTTTGGAACTGGATTCTGACTCCGGTATCAAAAAGTCAACTCCCCGGTCAAACTTTCAAACTTTAAATTCCTATTTTAGCCATTTCAAGCCTAATTTCACTACAGACTTCCAAATAAAATTCCGATCACGCTCCTAAGTCCAAAATTACCATACGGAGCTGTTGGAATCATCAAAATTCTATTCCGGGGTCATTTTCTAAAAATATTGACCGAAGTCAAACTTAGCACTTTAAGGCCAACTTAAGGAACCAAATGTTTCGGTTTCACCCCAAACACTTCCAAATCCCGAACCAACCATCCCCGCAAGTCATAAATAATTACAAGTACCTATAGGAAGTTTTATTTTAGGGAACGGGGTTCTAAAAGTTAAAATGATCGATTGGGTCATTACATTCTCCACCTCTTAAACAAACGTTCGTCCTCGAACGGGTTTAGAATTATACCTGGAGTGCTGAATAAGTGTGGATATCTGCTCCGCATGTCTTCCTCGGCCTCCCAAGTCGCTTCCTCGACTGGTTGGCCCCTCCACTGGACTTTTACTGCAGAAATCCTCTTGGACCTCAACTGGCGAACCTGTTTATCAACAATGGCAATTGGCTCCTCTTCATAACCCAAGCTATTATCTAGCTGAACTGTGCTGAAGTCTAACACATGTGATAGGTCGGCATGATACTTCCGGAGCATAGATACATGAAAAACCGGATGAACTCTCGATAGGCTGGGAGGCAAGGCAAGCTCATAAGCAACCTCCCCAACTCGTTTCAACACCTCAAATGGGCCTATAAACCTTGGGCTCAACTTGCCCTTCTTCCCGAATCTCATAATTCCCTTCATCGGCAAAACCTTCAAGAGAACTTTTTCACCTACCATAAATGATATATCACGCGCTTTCTGATCCGCGTAACTTTTTTGTCCGGACTGTGCTGTACGAAGTCGCTCCTGAATCAACTTTACCTTTTCCAAGGCATCCCTTACCAAATCAGTACCATATAACTTAGCCTCGCCTGGCTCAAACCATCTGATAGGTGAACGACATCGCCGACCATATAAAGCCTCAAATGGAGCCATCTCGATACTGGATTGGTAACTGTTATTATAAGCAAACTCGGCCAAAGGCAGGAAACGATCCCACTGACCTCCAAAGTCAATCACACATGCCCTGAGCATATCCTCCAAAATCTGAATTGTCCTCTGTGACTGTCCATCGGTCTGCGGATGAAAGGTTGTGCTGAGCTCTACACGGGTCCCCAACTCACTCTGTACTGCTCTCCAGAAATGTGAAGTAAACTGAGGGCCTCTATCTGATATGATGGAAATTGGCACACCGTGCAACCGAACTATCTCCTGAATATAAATCTGGGCCAACCTCTCTGAAGTATACGTAGTCACAATAGGAATAAAATGTGCCGACTTGGTCAACCTATCAACAATCACCCAAACTGCATCAAACTTTCTCAAGGTCCGCAGCAATCCAACTACAAAATCCATAGTAATTCGTTCCCATTTCCACTCGGGTATGGTCATCTGCTGGAGTAGGCCACCTGGCCTCTGGTGCTCATATTTAACTTGCTGGCAATTTAGACACCGAGCTACATACTCAACTATGTCCTTTTTTCATTCGTCGCCACCAATAATGTTGACTCAAGTCACGATACATCTTAGTAGCACATGGATGAATAGAATATCGAGAACTGTGTGCCTCTTCTAGGATCTTTTTCCTCAGCCCATCCACATTAGGAACACATAGACGATCCTGGAGTCGCAGAACACTATCCGCTCTAATAGTAACTTCCTTGGTATCACCTCGTAGTACCGTTTCACGAAGAACCACCAGGTGTGAGTCATCATACTGGTGAGCCTTGATCTGCTCCAATAGTGAAGATTGGGCCACAACACATGCAAGAACTCGGCTGGGCTCTGAAATATCCAGCCTCATAAGTCTGTTAGCCAAGGACTGAATATCTGAGGCTAATGGCCTTTCCTCTGCTGAAATGAAAGCCAAACTACCCATACTCTCCGCCTTTCGCTCAAGGCATCTGCAACCATATTTGCTTTGCCCGGATGATACAAGATAGTAATATCATAATCTTTTAGTAACTCCAACCATCTGCGATGTCTCAAATTTAGGTCCCTTTGCTTGAACAAATGTTGCAAACTGTGATGATTAGTGTAAACTTCATAAGACACCCCATAAAGATAATGCCTCCAAATCTTAAGAGCGTGAACAATCGCAGCTAACTCCAAATCATGAACCGGATAATTCTTTTCGTGGGGCTTTAGCTGACGTAAAGCATATGCAATAACTTGCCCTTCCTGCATCAATACACAACCCAAGCCAACACGCGAAGCGTCGCAATATACTGTATACATCCCCGAACTGGAAGGCAACACTAACACTGGTGTTGTAGTCAATGATGTCTTGAGCTTCTGAAAGCTCACCTCACAATCATCGGACCATCGGAATGGGGCACCCTTCTGGGTTAATTTGGTCAAAGGTGTTGCAATAGATGAAAAACCTTCCACGAACCGACGATAATAACCTGCCAAACCCAGAAAACTCCTGATTTCAGTCGCCGAAGTGGGACGATGCCAATTCTAAACTGCCTCAATCTTTTTGGGATCAACTTTAATACCTTCGCCCGATACAATATGTCCCAAAAATGTTACAGACTCAAGCCAGAACTCACATTTAGAGAACTTAGCATATAGCTTTTGTTCCCGCAATGTCTGAAGCACTAATCTCATATGCTGCTCATGTTCCTCCTTACTGCGCGAATAGATTAATATGTCATCAATGAAGACAATGACAAACAAATCAATATATGGCATGAATACCTTGTTCATCAGATCCATAAACGCTGCCAGGGCATTAGTTAAACCAAAAGACATTACCAGAAACTCATAATGACCATATCTAGTACGGAAAGTAGTCTTCGGAACATCCGAATCCCGAATCTTCAACTGATGGTACCCCGACCTCAAGGCGATCTTAGAGAATACCCTAGCACCCTACAACTGGTCAAATAGATCATCAATACGCGGCAATGGGTACTTGTTCTTAATAGTGACTTTGTTCAATTGGCGATAATCAATACACATCTGCATTGTTCCATCCTTCTTTTTTACAAATAATACTGGTGCACCCCAAGGCGATACACTCGGTCTGACGAACCCTTTGGCTAGTAACTCTTCAAGTTGTTCTTTTAATTCTTTCAATTTTTTCGGAGCCATGCGATACGGTGGGATAGATATAGGCTGGGTATCTGAAGCCAAGTCAATATAGAAATCAATATCACGATCAGGTGGCATACCTGGAAGATCTAATGGGAATACATCGGGGAACTCCCGAACTATAAGCACCGAATCAATAGCCGGAGTCTCTGCAGTAGTATCCCGAACATAGGCTAGATAAGCCAAACAACCCTTCTCAACCATGTGTTGAGCCTTTATAAAAGAAATAACTTGATTAAATGAACTAATAGGTGAACCTTTCCACTCCAGCTTAGGCAATGCTGGAATATCCAAGGTAACAGTCTTGGCATGACAATCTAGAATAGCATGATATGGAGATAACCAGTCCATGCCCAGAATAATTTCAAAATCGGTCATCTCAAGCAATAGGAGATCTGCTCTAGTTTCATAACCACATAATGTAATAATACAGGACTGGTAGATCCGGTTCACAACAACAGAATCGCCCACAGGAGTGGACACATATACAAGAGTACTCAAGGACTCATGAGAAACACCCAGGAATGTAGCAAATAGTGATGACACATATGAATACGTAGATCCTGGATCAAATAATACTGAGGCATCTTTGCCACAAACAGAAATAATACCTGTAACCATAGCATCTGAGGCCTCTGCATCTGGTCTAGCCGGAAAAGCATAGAACCGAGCTGGAGCGCCAACTGTCTGGCCTCCGCCTGGCTGACCTCCACCTCTAGGATGGCCCCTACCCACCTGTCCTCCACATCTGGGTGGTCGGACTACTGGTGGAGCAACTGGTCCGGTAAGCATAGGCTGCTGACCCTGCTGTACTGGTCTATCTCGAAGCCTGGGGCAAAACCTCCGCATATGACTGGGATCCCCGCACTCGTAATAACTCTTCGGTGCGATGGGCTGCTTACTAAGTGTCTGGCCCTGGAGACCTGAATACCCACTGGGAGGACCCTAAATAGCTGGTGGGCAGTAAGAACTCCCATGGACAGCACTGAGATAAGGTCGCACTGGAGCACCTCGAGGAGGTGGTGGTGCTGGATATGGGGGTCTGCTGGACTGTCCCCTCACGAACTAACCTCTGCCCCTGGACGGAGCACCTCTGAACTCTCCAGAGTAACTGAACCGCTTATCTCTCATAATCTGCTCTCGGCTCCGCTGACGTACACCCTCAATCCTTCGGGCTATCTCCACAACTCGCTCATAAGAAGTACCCATCTCAACCTCTCGAGCCATAGTGGCCTGAATACCAGTATGTAAACCGGCTACAAACCTTTGCACTCTCTCCGCCTCAGTAGGGAGTATCATTAGTGCATGGCAAGATAATTTAGAAAACCTCACCTCATAATCGGTCACTGACATCTGACCCTGCTGGAGCTGCTCAAACTGAAACCACAACTCTTACCTCTGGGAGGGTGGAATATACCTGTCCAAGAAGATACGGGTGAACCTGTCCCAAGTCATGGGAGGAGAATCTGCTGGTCTGCCAAGAACATAAGACTGCCACCATCTACGGGCTCTACCCTCTAGCTGAAAAGTAGCGAAATCAACCCCATGGGATTCCAATATCCTCATGTTGTACAGTCTATCCTTGCAACGATCAATGAAATCCTGTGGATCCTCATGTCACTCACCCCCGAAGACAGGAGGATGTAGTCTAGTCCATCTGTCCAATAATTTCTAAGGATCCGCGGCTACAGCTGGCCTGGGCTCAGGTGTGCTAGACTCCACCCACGGGTAGTGCACCCTAGGTATGATATACAGCAGCTGCTTGTCCATGAGCCTGCGCGGTAGGGGTCTATGCTCCCCCGCCCGCCTGAGATGTGGCTGGGTCTGCCGGAAATAAACCGGCCTGAGTCATATTATCCATGAATCGCAGCATACGACCCATGACATCCTAAAATCCCGGTGCAGATGTGAAGTCCACCGGAGCTGGCTCTGCCACAGGCACCTCACCCTGCTCCTCAATAATGGGATTCTCTACTGGATCCACTAGCGGCATAGAATAGTCCTGGAACGTCCTCGCCCTCTACCACGGGCTGGAGCCCTCCCTCGGCCTCTAGCAACTGGGGGAGTAGCTCTTCCCTGGTCTGGAATCTCATTAGAGCGTGTTCTCACCATCTGTGAGAGAATAAGAGAAGGATATTTAGTACTACATCAATTGCACGATAGAATATGAAGAAAGGTAGTTTCCTAACAACATATAGCCTCTCGAAGATAAGTACAGGCGTCTCTGTACCAATCCGCAAGACTTTATTAGGTATGCCCATAACTTGTGAGACCTACGTGAACCTAGTGCTCTGATACCATGTTGTCACGACCCAATTTCACCTATAGGTCATGATGGCTCCCAACACTACAGCTAGGCAAGCCAACTAATAAGTCATACGTATATTGGTTAAACTTTTATTTCAAGAAAATAATAAAATACCAACTTCTACCAATGTGTGTGTGCCAAGACCCGGTATCACAAGTGCATGAGCATCTAGTAGATTATACAAAACTCCAAATACTGTCTGAAATGAAATAGACAGAATATAAATATAAGAAGAGACACTGGTAGCTGCAGAACGGCTCAGAAAGGCAGCTCACCACTATGCCTCGGGATGACGTGGGTATGTGATTATAGGTCCTCCACTAGTACCTGTCTCAGATCCTGCAAAAAAAGTGCAACAAGTATAGTATGAGTACGTAAACAACGTGTACCCAGTAAGTATCAAGCCTAATCTCGAAGTGGTAGAGATGAGATGACCGATTTTGACACTCACTATGGGTCAATAATAATAACTGAAATATAACTAGAATATTTAAATCAGCATGATTTACAGAATTTACAATAATTTGTTTAATCAGCAGAGATATTCAAATTCCTTCAAATGTAACAATTCTCAATATATTAATTAAATTCCTTCAATTCAAAAAAATTCCAATTTATCAATTTAAATCTCATTTATAGGAGTAACAATTAATTCCATAAACAAGCAAGAATAATAATTCATTAAATTCCAAGGATTTTCCAATTTATTAATTAGCTTCTCAAACTGAAATAAATTATTAAAGTATCGTGTAATTATTATTATTAAGCACGATTTCTGCCGAGAACGTACGGCCCGATCCAGAGTGTCGTGTACACTGCCGAAGGACGTGCGGCGCGATCCATAGATGCATCTATCCTGCCGAGGCGTTCGGCCCGCTCCACAAGAAAGGAGGACATTTTCTTATGTGCCTCCGGAAGGACAGTATGTTTATTATAAGATAAATTTGGAAGGAGAACAATTTCTTTTGATAATTAATTGATTTAAATAGAAAATCAAGCCTATGAAATTTCCATCCTTTAGTATCTTTATCAAACAATTCACAATATATTCATATATGTTAATTAATATTAATTAATCAAAGAATACAATTTACACAAGTAATACATGCTTTGAGTCCTAAACTACCCGGACTTTAGCATTAATAGTAGCTACGCATGGACTCTCGTCACCTCGTGCGTACGTAGCCCCTACAATTAGCAATAATTATTTAATCTTAATCACCTATGAGGTAATTTTTCCCTCACAAGATTAGACAAGAAACTTACCTCGTCTTGCTCCAATTTAATCCACTATAAGGACTTTTCCACGATTATCCAACTCCGTCTGGCTCGAATCTAGCCAAAATAATTCGATACAATCACAAAATATTATAGGAATCAATTCTATAAGAAAATACTACATTTTAAAGAAAAGATCCGAAATTAATTAAAAATTTGCCCGCCGGGCCCACATCTCGAAATCCGGCGAAAGTTATGAAATCCGACAACCCATTCAATTACGAGTCCAACCATACCAGTTTCACTCAAATCCGACTCTGAATCGATACTGAAATCTCAAAATTTCGTTTCTATGAGATTTCTAAACTTTTCCAAATTTCAATCTCAAAACACTAATTAAATTGTGAAAACAATGATATATTCGTATATATTGATCAAATCCGAGTTAGAATCACTTACCCCAAATGTCTTTCCTTGAAAATCTGTCAAAAGTCGCCTCTATTCAAGCTCAAGTTTGTCAAAAATGGCAAATGGGTTGAATGCCTCTGTTTTTATAACTTACAGATCTGCCCAGTTCGATCTTGGGAGCTCGATCTGTCCAGTTCGATCTTGGGAGCTCGATCTGTCCAGTTCGATCTTGGGAGCTCGATCTTGGGAGCTCGATCTCGGGAGCTCATTCTTGGGAGCTCGATCTCGGGAGCTTGATCTCGGGAACTCGATCTCGGGAGCTCGATTTTGTCAGGGACCTCGATTTTGTCAGGGGTTCGATTTTTGTCAGGCAGCTCGATTTTGACAGGCAGCCCGATTTTGACAGCATTTCCAGCAGAAAAATTGCAGCAGCTTTTGCAGTAGCTAAGTCCTACTTTTGATTCGTTAACCATCCGAAACTCACCCGAGGCCCTCGGGACCTCAACCCAAAACACCAACAAGTCCTAAAACATCATACAAACTTATTTGAAACCTCAAATCACATCAAACAATGCTAAAATCATGAATCATGCTCCAATTCAAGCTTAATGAAACTTAAAATTTTCAACTTCTACATTCGATGTCGGAACCTATCAAATCAACTCCGATTGACCTCAAATTTTACACACAAGTCATAAATTACATAATGGAGCTATGAAAATTTTCGGAACTGGATTCCGACTCTGGTATCAAAAAGTCAACTCCCCGATCAAACTTTCAAACTTTAAATTCCTATTTTAGCCATTTCAAGCCTAATTTCACTATGGACTTCCAAATAAAATTCCGATCATGCTCCTAAGTCCATAATCACCATACGGAGCTGTTGGAATCATCAAAATTCTATTCCGAGGTCGTTTTCTAAAAATGTTGACCGAAGTCAAACTTAGCACTTTAAGGACAACTTAAGGAACCAAATGTTCCGGTTTCACCCCCAAACACTTTCAAATCCCGAACCAACGATCCCCGCAAGTCATAAATCATTACAAACACCTACAGGAAGTTTTATTTTAGGGAACGGGGTTCTAAAAGTTAAAATGACCGGTTGGGTAATTACAACAGTACACCAAAACAACTCCTAACAACATATCCACAATCCAACAAAACACCACAATCTATATATCAATAACACTAATCTCATCATTACAAGCACTGTATTATCACAATGATATCAGGACATGAAGCACATCATATGTATGCTCATCACCACATCTTTGGTCTTAAAAGCTTTTCATAATTTATTCCAGCATCATCAATTAATCTCATATTAACCACCACCTCATTTCGAATTTCATAACACTGACAACAGAATGTGAGGCACGAAGACCTCATGATTACTTACTCGGATCAATGAGTCACCTTTAACGCCACATGGGCACTCATCTCATAGGTTAAAACTCAATGTTTACAGCACGAAAATGGCTGAATATGCACAGAAAATATACAAGAACTATCAAATAAGCCTAACAGGCATGACTCCCTATTAATACTATTGTACAATTAAATTTCACAAAGGGAGAATTTTAAACTCATAAATATTTCACCACAAGGACCTCGTCCTTATATAACTTCCATCGTGGCTTGTAGCCCGGTTTAAATATTTCACATCATATATAAAAAAATGCGAGGATCTCGTCCTCAACTCCGAATCACAAGTATTTTGCACATAGTGCCAACTAAAATTTCAATTTCCTTTCTTTCTTCTTTTCAATATATTTCATAAATAGTTTTCACAACACATAATGAACCCTCATATCGGTAGGGCCTATCATTCATAAAAATTAGAATCAATTATTCCGAAACACATTAAACCCACTGTAATGAATAATAAAAATTATTTTTTGGACTTATAGCCCTCAATGGTGTACAAAAATAAAATGACAGACACGGGCTCACATCTTCAAATCTCCCAACAGGGATAAGCATATAAGTGGGTCACAAGAATTACGAAGCTCACCCATAAGTGGAGCATAATAGGAGGATTCACCTCAATATTCAGATCCGAATCGAACTAAGGGAAAATATTCTTTTATAACAAAATCAGGATCGTACCTGTAATGACACCATGTGTATTGGTCTCAGCCAAATCATAGTGATTATATCAACGGGTCGGGCCTCCACCTCTTAGGCGCCTACTACCCGCCTGTCCTCCACCTCTAATTGACTGTGCACGTGGAGTATTAACTAGAATAAAGCTTGTAGCTTGAGTGCTCTGATGAAATTCACCCTCTCCCAAGTTTGGGACAATCTGTCATGATGTGCCTAGTATCACCACACTCATAACAACCCCTCTGAGGTCGTGACTGCTTGTACTGAGTCTGTGCCGGATAATTGGAATAACCACTGTAAAAATCTCGTGTCGGTGGTGCGTGTTAAGAACTTACTGGAGCACTCTGAGTAATCTGATATGCGGACTGAGCTGGCCGACTGCTCGAGCCTCCGCTATAATGGGTCCTAGCTGAAGAGTAAAATCCACTGAACCCTCCAGATCTTCAAGATCTTTTGGCCTCCTTAGACTCCCTCTCCTCGTCTAAAACACCCTCAATCTTTCTCGCAATCTCCACTACTTGTTGAAATGGAGTATCAGTTTGCAATTCTCAAGCCATGCATATTTTAATATCATAATCGAGGCACTCAATGAATCTACAGACCCGTTTTCTGACTGTACGAACCAAGATAGGTGCATGACGGGCTAACTCACTAAACCTGATAGCATATTTTGACACTGTCATAGTGCCCTGATGCAATTGTTCAAACTCTGCGCGCCACGCATCTCGGAGAGTTTGGGGAACAAACTCTTTCAAGAATATTTCCGAAAATTGAGCCCAAGTTAGTGGTGTTGCATCGGCTGGTCTACCTTCTTCATAGATTTGCCACCACTGATACGCTACGCCTGACAGTTGAAATGTAGTAAAGGCAACTCCGCTCACTTCCACAATACCCATGGTGCGGAGAATACGGTAACAATTTTCTAGAAATCCTTAGGCATCCTCTGTAGCTGTGCCACTGAAAGTAGGTGGACTATACCTCTTAAACCTTTCAAGTCTCTTTTGTTCTTCTTCTGATGCCTCTGGCCTGACCTCAGGCCGAACCGGAATAACATGTTGTACCGGTATTGCACCTGAAACCTGATCAACGTGAACCTGCTGCTCTGGAATTGTGGTAGGAGTCGGAGCTACTCCCCCAATTTGCAAAATATTTGGTGCAACAGAGGTCAATCCCGCCTGGGTTAATGTACCAAACATATTCAGGAACAGTGCTAAAGTCTCCTAAAGTCCGGGAGTAACAACAGGTGCTTCTAGTACCTATCCCCCAACTGGAGCTACTGGCGGCTCCTCAACTGTTGTTCTGACAGGTGCTCTAGTCGCGGCATGTGCCCTTCCTCGACCTCTACCTCGGCCCTGGCCTCTTGCAGCCCTAGCAGTATGTGTGGATGACTGCTCAGCTAACCCGGTAGCACGTGTTCTCACCATCTGTGAGAGAATAGAGATACAAAGGCTCAAATTCTACAATCAACAAATCCGCACGACAGGAATGAAAGAAGTGGAAATTTCCTAACAGTTCTGTAGCCTCTCGAAGATAAGTACAGACGTCTCCGTACCGATCCGCAAGACTCTACTAGACTCGTTCGTGACTCGTAGAACCTATGAACCTAGAACTATGATACCAACTTGTCAAGACCCAAAATCCCACCATAGACGTCGTGATGGCACCTAGTCTCTAAGACTAGGTAAGCCGATTATAATTACATTTCAAGCCTCTTTTTTTTAAATTAAATAAGTAATCAAAAATAACAGCGGAACAAATATGAATATAACAACTTCCCAAGACTGGTAGTACTGAGTCACGAACTCTAACTGAATACATGGGATGATCACGAGGACTGAATATACAATAATGTTCGATTAAAAACTAACAGTACAATGAAATAAAAGACTCCAAGGTACTGCGACGACCGAGCAACTCTACCTTGAATTCTTATGATCCCGCTTAAACTCTGCCGAAGTCCGATATCTCCAATACCTGGCTCTGCACAAAAATGTGCAGAAGTGTAGTATGAGTACACCACGGTCGGTACCCAGTAAGTATAAAGACTAGCCTCAATGGAGTAGAGACAAGGTACAGTCAAGACACTCACTAGTCTAATAACCTGTGCAATATGATATACAAAATAATAGGAAACAAATAACAATAAGGGCAATATAAAACAACCAGTGATATGCACAGTAAGACAATAAAATCACCATTAATATTGCTCAACAATTGATAAATATAATTACACCCATTTAAATCAAGTTCTTTAATTAAATATCTTTCACATATAATTCTTACGAATAAAACTCTTTTTCAAATATAATTTTCTCAAATAAATATCTTTCGAATATAAAATTCTTTCACTAAATCTCTTCAAATATAATTCTTTCATATAATTCTTTTTGAATAAAAATCCTTCCAAATAAATATTTTGAATATAATTCTTTCAATTAAAAAGTTACCATGTGACACCTCATTTCATAATCATAAAAATACGGGTCTCAGCCCATTTTCATATTTTTCATAAATACGGGTCTCAGCCTATTTTCATATTTCCACGGCACTTCGTGCCCATAAATAAATCATCATATTTTTCCGGCACCTCATGCCCACTTTTCATATCACAATTGCATGGATAGTTCACGTGCCAATATTATTATCATCATTGTATATAAGATCTGCATGATCAATTCATTTTCAATAAAGTAAGGTAAAAATCTTTAAATCAATTAAGAAATCAACAAAAAGATAAGTTTATTTTAGAAATCGTTTGAGTGAAGAAAATGACATTTTCATTAAAATAAAGCATCAGATAAACTACTGATTTGGATATAAAATTTATTAAATTAAAATATACTAAAAAATTTCTTACACTTAAAATAACTCAATCATCAAAACAAGTACAACCCAAAAATACAAATCCTCAAAGTCTCGTACGAAAAAGTCAAGGTCAACACAATACATCAAGAAATATAAAACACTTAATATTAAGTGAAATAATACATCACGGAGAACACAAGAATTTAGAAATTACGGAAAAATAAAATTACCAAACGCAAGTACAGCCATAGAGAAATATCAACAAAAGGGCACTCCCGAGGTACCGCCTCGTAGTCCCAAATCATTAATAAATTCACAATCTTTCATTTTCTTATATCACCGCGGGAGCCTTCACGTTAAATATTTTTAAAAAATCATTTTTTTCACGAAATAGCATCCCGTGTTTTAGCCACCCTTATCACACCAGAACCCGACATAAGTCAACGCGGGGCCCGCCCCTCGGAACCCGATATATTTTTCATAAAATCCGAACACCCATTCCGATACGAGTTCAAACATACCAATTTTATCGAATTCCATTAACAACTCGACCTCCAAAACTTAAATTTTCGTTTTTGGAAGATTTAACAAAAATCTTGATTTTCCTATATTAGAATCTGAATTAAATGATGGATTCAAAGGAATAATCATGAAAATTAATCAAAACTGGATAAGAATCACTTACTCCAAACACCCCTGCAAGAATCTCTCCAAAAATCGCCTTCTACCGAGCTCCCAATTTAATTTTTGTGTTATGAACTCAAACCCCCGTTTTAGGACTTTTAATTCTGCCCAGGCATTTTTCTTCTTCGCGAATGCAAAACCCCCCTCTCGCGTTCGCGTAGCACAAATCCGTCTGCTGCCCCAAGTCTTCTTCGCGAACGCGATGCTTATCTGGCCCTTAACTTCATGAACGCGTAACACAATTGCAAACGCGAAGACCAAATGCGATGGGTCTCAGCTGCCTCTTCTTCCTCTTCGCAAATGCGAGCTCCAATACGCGAACGCGATGCCCATCTTTATACACCTTCGCGAACGCGGAACCTACATCGCGAACGCAAAGGCCAAATTCAAGCATCACTCAAACTTCCTCTACGCGAACGCGAGAGGACCTACGCGAACGCCTAGAAGGAAAGCACTAGCAAAATCTGATGCTTCAGCTATAACACCAAGCCCGATTCTAGTCTGTTACCAATCCGGAATACACCCGAGTCCCCCGGGACCTCAACCAAATACACCAACAAGTCCTAAAACATCATACGAACTTAGTTGAATCCTCAAATCACATCAAACAATATCAAACGACGAATCACGCCTCAAATCAAAATTTATGAACTTTGAACTTTTAAATTCTATATCTTGTGCCGAAACACATCAAATCAATCCGGAATGACTTCAAATTTTGCACATAAGTCATAATTGACATAACGGAGGTATTCAAATTTTTAGAATCTGATTTCGACCCCGATATCAAAAAGTCAACCCCTCGGTCAAACTTTTCAAAAATTCATCTTTCGCCATTTCAGGCCAAATTCCTTTACAGACCTCCAAATAATTTTCCGTATACGCTCCTAAGTCTATAATCACCATACGGAGTTATTGACATCATCAAAATTCTATTCCGGAGTCGTTTACTCAAAAGTCAACTCTCCGATCAACTATTTCCATTTAAGCTTCTAAATAAGGATTGTTCTTTTCCTTAAATTCCGAATCTTCAGTAAATTAAACTCGATCATATCTGCTGGTCATAATACATATTGCGAAAGTTCTCAAGACCTTAAGTCACTGAACGGGGCATTAATTCTTAAAACAACAAGTCAGGTTGTTATAGTCATCGTCAGAGGCTCGACCTCTACGCGATCGTTCCTCCCGTCCTCCTCGTGATCGTTCCTCCCGTCCTCCCCGTGATCGTTCTTCGCGTACTCCACAAGACCGTTCTCTATACCGCCTTGTAGATTAAAGTTCATCAGATGGTGATGATGATATTGTACAAAACACCCCTTGACCAATACTTTTAAATACTTTGAACTAGACTAATAAAATCAGTTTTGAATTAGATTGAACAATTTTGAACTTGTTGTAATTAGTTTTCACTTGGTTTTAGATTGTTATGTTCAATTGAACTTTAATTTGTTAGTTTTAAAGTATTAATTGGATGTTTGGTTGTTATTGTCGTAGTTTTGGGTTTTTGGTTGGATTTGTGGTGATTTGGTGGTGGTTAGAGTTGAATTGGGGGGTATTGGTATGCTCTTTTGATTTGGCATGTGGTGTAGCTACCAAAACAGGCATTTTCTGCCAAAATTAAACCCAGAAAACCGACCAACCTTGGTCGGTTACTAATAAAAATAAAATTAAATTGCAGTTTACCGACCAATGTTGGTCGGTTAATGTACAATGAATTCCCAGAATTCAACATCACCGACCAACTTTGGGTGGTTTTCTACCTACCCAATCCAGTTTATTGACCAAAGTTGGTCGGTTTTTTTAAATTTTAATAATTTAAAAAAAATATTTTTCAATACCGACCAACTTTGGTCGGTACAAAAAATTAATAAATTTAATACACTGACCGATCTTGGTTGGTTAAGTTAAATTAATAAAATAATATTCCGACCAATTTTGGTCGGTAATCCTATTAAAGTGTCAGATGGTCGTGTAGAGCATACCGACCAAGGTTGGTCGGTAATTTTCGACTAACTTTGGTCGGTATTCCTTTTCAACCTCTAAAATACCGTCCACACGTAAATGGTCGCATTTAAGACGGTTATTGGCCATTACCGACCAAAGTTGGTTGGTTTTTTTGGTCGATTTGTACCGAATTTCTAGTAGTGAAAGCCCTCTGGTACTGTCCAATGTACCCTCCTGAGTAACAATGTACATGGATGTTTCACTCCTGAAATCAACAAAATTATAAAGCTATTTTATTAGTCCAAAGAAGTCTACTGCAAACTAGTAGACTCTGACCTGAATAGCATAGCAAGCATTCGCGTAACGCGCCATGTAATCAATAGTTGAAAATTCAAACATCTCTAGCAAATTATTCATTAGTAGGCAGCAGACCTCATGGCAAAAATTTAGACTGGTTCTAGGCAAGAAAAATTGGGAGATATCTGTTTAGTGTATCCAGTTAATTACTAAGTAGTATAACATTAAGTCTGGCAACTTCTGCTGCAAGATCTATTGCTGATTTTTGGAATCCAATAACAGTGACGCACTTATCTTTGACCAACTCAGTTGCACGAGTACTTCGCATTTTAGCATAATCCATGGAGTGTATAATCTTGCCATCGAACACCTCCGGCCCTTTGTTCATAGGAAAGTGAGGGATATTTGGCAGGCCACTGAACTTTCCAATGCATAAGATTACAAAATCAACTTCATAAACCTACTGATTCACCGTGCTTAGTAGAGTTTTGTTCATGGGTATGTAGGCGCCCATACTTATGATCTTGAGGCTACTAAGCATTTAGGATGTTTTCCTTTTTTTCCTTCCTTGATCGTGCGTTGAGATAACTTGAGTTTGACTTTGGATTGTTTCTTTCGTAGATGGATAGGTCACGCACACCCTTATCTGCTAGACGTGATGCTGGACGAGGTACTACCCGAGGTGGTGGTCAAGTTGGGGCTCATCAGACTAGAGCTCAGACTAGTAGACATGCCGCTCCTCAGCCAGAAGTTGTGAATACGGGTCAACCCCAAGCTACTATGCCAGATCGAGTGCAAGAACAAGTGGTTCATGATGCTCCTCCACCAGTCCCAGTTGATGTGCCTAATGTTACCTTACCTGCAGATGTAGTGGTGAGGTTGTTGAATGTGTTAGAGGCGTTAGTGCCTACTCAGGGTGGACTTCCAGCTCCTCAGACTACTTCGCAGGCGCAAGCACATATTCAGCTGAATGTTGCAGCTCCTCAGATAGCCCCTAAACAAGTCGTTCAACCAGTTGCAAACACGGGGCAGTCTAAGGATCTTAAGAATTACATGGATCTTAAGCCACCAGAGTTTGATGCTACACAGGCTTCTATTGAGCCCCAGAAGTTCATTCAGCGTTATGAAAAGATACTATTTACATTGGGGCTGAAGGAGACTCGAGGAGTGGAGTTTACTACTTTTCTATTTTTAGGATCTGCAGAGTCATGGTGGAATTCAGTTCAGAGAGGTAGACGAGCAGGGTTGCCACCTATTACTTGGTCGTGTAGAGCATACCGACCAAGGTTGGTTGGTAATTTTCGACTAACTTTGGTCGGTATTCCTTTTCAACCTCTAAAATACCGTCCACACGTAAATGGTCGCATTTAAGACGGTTATTGGCCATTACCGACCAAAGTTGGTTGGTTTTTTTGGTCGATTTGTACCGAATTTCTAGTAGTGAAAGCCCTCTGGTACTGCCCAATGTACCCTCCTGAGTAACAATGTACATGGATGTTTCACTCCTGAAATCAACAAAATTATAAAGCTATTTTATTAGTCCAAAGAAGTCTACTGCAAACTAGTAGACTCTGACCTGAATGGCATAGCTAGCATTCGCGTAACGCGCCATGTAATCAATATTTGAAAATTCAAACATCTCTAGCAAATTATTCATTAGTAGGCAGCAGACCTCATGGCAAAAATTTAGACTGGTTCTAGGCAAGAAAAATTGGGAGATATCTGTTTAGTGTATCCAGTTAATTACTAAGTAGTATAACATTAAGTCTGGCAACTTCTGCTGCAAGATCTATTGCTGATTTTTGGAATCCAATAACAGTGACGCACTTATCTTTGACCAACTCAGTTGCACGAGTACTTCGCATTTTAGCATAATCCATGGAGTGTATAATCTTGCCATCGAACACCTCCGGCCCTTTGTTCATAGGAAAGTGAGGGATATTTGGCAGGCCACTGAACTTTCCAATGCATAAGATTACAAAATCAACTTCATAAACCTACTGATTCACCGTGCTTAGTAGAGTCTTGACCATGGGTATGTAGGCGCCCATACTTATGATCTTGAGGCTACTAAGCATTTAGGATGTTTTCCCTTTTTTCCTTCCTTGATCGTGCGTTGAGATAACTTGAGTTTGACTTTGGATTGTTTCTTTCGTAGATGGATAGGTCACGCACACCCTTATCTGCTAGACGTGATGCTGGACGAGGTACTACCCGAGGTGGTGGTCAAGTTGGGGCTCATCAGACTAGAGCTCAGACTAGTAGACATGCCGCTCCTCAGCCAGAAGTTGTGAATATGGGTCAACCCCAAGCTACTATGCCAGATCGAGTGCAAGAACAAGTGGTTCATGATGCTCCACCACCAGTCCCAGTTGATGTGCCTTATGTTACCTTACCTGTAGATGCAGTGGTGAGGTTGTTGAATGTGTTAGAGGCGTTAGTGCCTACTCAGGGTGGACTTCCAGCTCCTCAGACTACTTCGCAGGCGCAAGCACATATTCAGCTGAATGTTGCAGCTCCTCAGATAGCCCCTAAACAAGTCGTTCAACCAGTTGCAAACACGGGGCAGTCTAAGGATCTTAAGAATTTCATGGATCTTAAGCCACCAGAGTTTGATGCTACACAGGCTTCTATTAAGCCCCAGAAGTTTATTCAGCGTTGTGAAAAGATACTATTTACATTGGGGCTGAAGGAGACTCGAGGAGTGGAGTTTACTACTTTTCTATTTTCAGGATCTGCAGAGTCATGGTGGAATTCAGTTCAGAGAGGTAGACGAGCAGGGTTGCCACCTATTACTTGGTCGTGTAGAGCATACCGACCAAGGTTGGTCGGTAATTTTCAACTAACTTTGGTCGGTATTCCTTTTCAACCTCTAAAATACCGCCCACACGTAAATGGTCGCATTTAAGACGGTTATTGGCCATTAACGACCAAAGTTGGTTGGTTTTTTTGGTCGATTTGTACCGAATTTCTAGTAGTGAAAGCCCTCTGGTACTGTCCAATGTACCCTCCTGAGTAACAATGTACATGGATGTTTCACTCCTGAAATCAACAAAATTATAAAGCTATTTTATTTGTCCAAAGAAGTCTACTGCAAACAAGTAGACTCTGACCTGAATGGCATAGCTAGCATTCGCGTAACGCACCATGTAATCAATAGTTGAAAATTCAAACATCTCTAGCAAATTATTCATTAGTAGGCAGCAGACCTCATGGTAAAAATTTAGACTGGTTCTAGGCAAGAAAAATTGGGAGATATCTGTTTAGTGTATCCAGTTAATTACTAAGTAGTATAACATTAAGTCTGGCAACTTCTGCTGCAAGATCTATTGCTGATTTTTGGAATCCAATAACAGTGACGCACTTATCTTTGACCAACTCAATTGCACGAGTACTTCGCATTTTAGCATAATCCATGGAGTGTATAATCTTGCCATCGAACACCTCCGGCCCTTTGTTCATAGGAAAGTGAGGGATATTTGGCAGGCCACTGAACTTTCCAATGCATAAGATTACAAAATCAACTTCATAAACCTACTGATTCACCGTGCTTAGTAGAGTCTTGTTCATGGGTATGTAGGCGCCCATACTTATGATCTTGAGGCTACTAAGCATTTAGGATGTTTCCCTTTTTTCCTTCCTTGATCGTGCGTTGAGATAACTTGAGTTTGACTTTGGATTGTTTCTTTCGTAGATGGATAGGTCACGCACACCCTTATCTGCTAGACGTGATGCTGGACGAGGTACTACCCGAGGTGGTGGTCAAGTTGGGGCTCATCAGACTAGAGCTCAGACTAGTAGACATGCCGCTCCTCAGCCAGAAGTTGTGAATACGGGTCAACCCCAAGCTACTATGCCAGATCGAGTGCAAGAACAAGTGGTTCATGATGCTCCACCACCAGTCCCAGTTGATATGCCTAATGATACCTTACCTGCAGATGCAGTGGTGAGGTTGTTGAATGTGTTAGAGGCGTTAGTGCCTACTCAGGGTGGACTTCCAGCTCCTCAGACTACTTCGCAGGCGCAAGCACATATTCAGCTGAATGTTGCAGCTCGTCAGATAGCCCCTAAACAAGTCGTTCAACCAGTTGCAAACACGGGGCAGTCTAAGGATCTTAAGAATTTCATGGATCTTAAGCCACCAGAGTTTGATGCTACACAGGCTTCTATTGAGCCCCAGAAGTTCATTCAGCGTTGTGAAAAGATACTATTTACATTGGGGCTGAAGGAGACTCGAGGAGTGGAGTTTACTACTTTTCTATTTTCAGGATTTGCAGAGTCATGGTGGAATTCAGTTCAGAGAGGTAGACGAGCAGGGTTGCCACCTATTACTTGGTCGTGTAGAGCATACCGACCAAGGTTGGTCGGTAATTTTCGACTAACTTTGGTCGGTATTCCTTTTCAACCTCTAAAATACCGTCCACACGTAAATGGTCGCATTTAAGACGGTTATTGGCCATTACCTACTAAAGTTGGTTGGTTTTTTTGGTCGATTTGTACCGAATTTCTAGTAGTGAAAGCCCTCTGGTACTGTCCAATGTACCCTCCTGAGTAACAATGTACATGGATGTTTCACTCCTGAAATCAACAAAATTATAAAGCTATTTTATTAGTCCAAAGAAGTCTACTGCAAACTAGTAGACTCTGACCTGAATGGCATAGCAAGCATTCGCTTAACGCGCCATGTAATCAATAGTTGAAAATTCAAACATCTCTAGCAAATTATTCATTAGTAGGCAGCAGACCTCATGGCAAAAATTTAGACTGGTTCTAGGCAAGAAAAATTGGGAGATATCTGTTTAGTGTATCCAGTTAATTACTAAGTAGTATAACATTAAGTCTGGCAACTTCTGCTGCAAGATCTATTGCTGATTTTTGGAATCCAATAACAGTGACGCACTTATCTTTGACCAACTCAGTTGCACGAGTACTTCGCATTTTAGCATAATCCATGGAGTGTATAATCTTGCCATCGAACACCTTCGGCCCTTTGTTCATAGGAAAGTGAGGGATATTTGGCAGGCCACTGAACTTTCCAATGCATAAGATTACAAAATCAACTTCATAAACCTACTGATTCACCGTGCTTAGTAGAGTCTTGTTCATGGGTATGTAGGCGCCCATACTTATGATCTTGAGGCTACTAAGCATTTAGGATGTTTTCCCTTTTTTCCTTCCTTGATCGTGCATTGAGATAACTTGAGTTTGACTTTGGATTGTTTCTTTCGTAGATGGATAGGTCACGCACACCCTTATCTGCTAGACGTGATGCTGGACGAGGTACTACCCGAGGTGGTGGTCAAGTTGGGGCTCATCAGACTAGAGCTCAGACTAGTAGACATGCCGCTCCTCAGCCAGAAGTTGTGAATACGGGTCAACCCCAAGCTACTATGCCAGATCGAGTGCAAGAACAAGTGGTTCATGATGCTCCTCTACCAGTCCCAGTTGATGTGCCTAATTATACCTTACCTGCAGATGCAGTGGTGAGGTTGTTGAATGTGTTAGAGGCGTTAGTGCCTACTCAGGGTGGACTTCCAGCTCCTCAGACTACTTCGCAGGCGCAAGCACATATTCAGCTGAATGTTGCAGCTCCTCAGATAGCCCCTAAATAAGTCGTTCAACCAGTTGCAAACACGGGGCAGTCTAAGGATCTTAAGAATTTCATGGATCTTAAGCCACCAGAGTTTGATGCTACACAGGCTTCTATTGAGCCCCAGAAGTTCATTCAGCGTTGTGAAAAGATACTATTTACATTGGGGCTGAAGGAGACTCGAGGAGTGGAGTTTACTACTTTTCTATTTTCAGGATCTGCAGAGTCATGGTGGAATTCAGTTCAGTGAGGTAGACGAGCAGGGTTGCCACCGATTACTTGGTCGTGTAGAGCATACCGACCAAGGTTGGTCGGTAATTTTCGACTAACTTTGGTCGGTATTCCTTTTCAACCTCTAAAATACCGTCCACACGTAAATGGTCGCATTTAAGACGGTTATTGGCCATTACCGACCAAAGTTGGTTGGTTTTTTTGGTCGATTTGTACCGAATTTCTAGTAGTGAAAGCCCTCTGGTACTGTCCAATGTACCCTCCTGAGTAACAATGTACATGGATGTTTCACTCCTGAAATCAACAAAATTATAAAGCTATTTTATTAGTCCAAAGAAGTCTACTGCAAACTAGTAGACTCTGACCTGAATGGCATAGCAAGCATTCGCTTAACGCGCCATGTAATCAATAGTTGAAAATTCAAACATCTCTAGCAAATTATTCATTAGTAGGCAGCAGACCTCATGGCAAAAATTTAGACTGGTTCTAGGCAAGAAAAATTGGGAGATATCTGTTTAGTGTATCCAGTTAATTACTAAGTAGTATAACATTAAGTCTGGCAACTTCTGCTGCAAGATCTATTGCTGATTTTTGGAATCCAATAACAGTGACGCACTTATCTTTGACCAACTCAGTTGCACGAGTACTTCGCATTTTAGCATAATCCATGGAGTGTATAATCTTGCCATCGAACACCTCCGGCCCTTTGTTCATAGGAAAGTGAGGGATATTTGGCAGGCCACTGAACTTTCCAATGCATAAGATTACAAAATCAACTTCATAAACCTACTGATTCACCGTGCTTAGTAGAGTCTTGTTCATGGGTATGTAGGCGCCCATACTTATGATCTTGAGGCTACTAAGCATTTAGGATGTTTTCCCTTTTTTCCTTCCTTGATCGTGCATTGAGATAACTTGAGTTTGACTTTGGATTGTTTCTTTCGTAGATGGATAGGTCACGCACACCCTTATCTGCTAGACGTGATGCTGGACGAGGTACTACCCGAGGTGGTGGTCAAGTTGGGGCTCATCAGACTAGAGCTCAGACTAGTAGACATGCCGCTCCTCAGCCAGAAGTTGTGAATACGGGTCAACCCCAAGCTACTATGCCAGATCGAGTGCAAGAACAAGTGGTTCATGATGCTCCTCTACCAGTCCCAGTTGATGTGCCTAATTATACCTTACCTGCAGATGCAGTGGTGAGGTTGTTGAATGTGTTAGAGGCGTTAGTGCCTACTCAGGGTGGACTTCCAGCTCCTCAGACTACTTCGCAGGCGCAAGCACATATTCAGCTGAATGTTGCAGCTCCTCAGATAGCCCCTAAACAAGTCGTTCAACCAGTTGCAAACACGGGGCAGTCTAAGGATCTTAAGAATTTCATGGATCTTAAGCCACCAGAGTTTGATGCTACACAGGCTTCTATTGAGCCCCAGAAGTTCATTCAGCGTTGTGAAAAGATACTATTTACATTGGGGCTGAAGGAGACTCGAGGAGTGGAGTTTACTACTTTTCTATTTTCAGGATCTGCAGAGTCATGGTGGAATTCAGTTCAGTGAGGTAGACGAGCAGGGTTGCCACCTATTACTTGGTCGTGTAGAGCATACCGACCAAGGTTGGTCGGTAATTTTCGACTAACTTTGGTCGGTATTCCTTTTCAACCTCTAAAATACCGTCCACACGTAAATGGTCGCATTTAAGACGGTTATTGGCCATTACCGACCAAAGTTGGTTGGTTTTTTTGGTCGATTTGTACCGAATTTCTAGTAGTGAAAGCCCTCTGGTACTGTCCAATGTACCCTCCTGAGTAACAATGTACATGGATGTTTCACTCCTGAAATCAACAAAATTATAAAGCTATTTTATTAGTCCAAAGAAGTCTACTGCAAACTAGTAGACTCTGACCTGAATGGCATAGCAAGCATTCGCTTAACGCGCCATGTAATCAATAGTTGAAAATTCAAACATCTCTAGCAAATTATTCATTAGTAGGCAGCAGACCTCATGGCAAAAATTTAGACTGGTTCTAGGCAAGAAAAATTGGGAGATATCTGTTTAGTGTATCCAGTTAATTACTAAGTAGTATAACATTAAGTCTGGCAACTTCTGCTGCAAGATCTATTGCTGATTTTTGGAATCCAATAACAGTGACGCACTTATCTTTGACCAACTCAGTTGCACGAGTACTTCGCATTTTAGCATAATCCATGGAGTGTATAATCTTGCCATCGAACACCTTCGGCCCTTTGTTCATAGGAAAGTGAGGGATATTTGGCAGGCCACTGAACTTTCCAATGCATAAGATTACAAAATCAACTTCATAAACCTACTGATTCACCGTGCTTAGTAGAGTCTTGTTCATGGGTATGTAGGCGCCCATACTTATGATCTTGAGGCTACTAAGCATTTAGGATGTTTTCCCTTTTTTCCTTCATTGATCGTGCGTTGAGATAACTTGAGTTTGACTTTGGATTGTTTCTTTCGTAGATGGATAGGTCACGCACACCCTTATCTGCTAGACGTGATGCTGGACAAGGTACTACCCGAGGTGGTGGTCAAGTTGGGGCTCATCAGACTAGAGCTCAGACTAGTATACATGCCGCTCCTCAGCCAGAAGTTGTGAATATGGGTCAACCCCAAGCTACTATGCCAGATCGAGTGCAAGAACAAGTGGTTCATGATGCTCCTCCACCAGTCCCAGTTGATGTGCCTAATGTTACCTTACCTGCAGATGCAGTGGTGAGGTTGTTGAATGTGTTAGAGGCGTTAGTGCCTACTCAGGGTGGACTTCCAGCTCCTCAGACTACTTCGCAGGCGCAAGCACATATTCAGCTGAATGTTGCAGCTCCTCAGATAGCCCCTAAACAAGTCGTTCAACCAGTTGCAAACACGGGGCAGTCTAAGGATCTTAAGAATTTCATGGATCTTAAGCCACCAGAGTTTGATGCTACACAGGCTTCTATTGAGCCCCAGAAGTTCATTCAGCATTGTGAAAAGATACTATTTACATTGGGGCTGAAGGAGACTCGAGGAGTGGAGTTTACTACTTTTCTATTTTCAGGATCTGCAGAGTCATGGTGGAATTCAGTTCAGTGAGGTAGACGAGCAGGGTTGCCACCTATTACTTGGTCGTGTAGAGCATACCGACCAAGGTTGGTCGGTAATTTTCGACTAACTTTGGTCGGTATTCCTTTTCAACCTCTAAAATACCGTCCACACGTAAATGGTCGCATTTAAGACGGTTATTGGCCATTACCGACCAAAGTTGGTTGGTTTTTTTGGTCGATTTGTACCGAATTTCTAGTAGTGAAAGCCCTCTGGTACTGTCCAATGTACCCTCCTGAGTAACAATGTACATGGATGTTTCACTCCTGAAATCAACAAAATTATAAAGCTATTTTATTAGTCCAAAGAAGTCTACTGCAAACTAGTAGACTCTGACCTGAATGGCATAGCAAGCATTCGCGTAACGCGCCATGTAATCAATAGTTGAAAATTCAAACATCTCTAGCAAATTATTCATTAGTAGGCAGCAGACCTCATGGCAAAAATTTAGACTGGTTCTAGGCAAGAAAAATTGGGAGATATCTGTTTAGTGTATCCAGTTAATTACTAAGTAGTATAACATTAAGTCTGGCAACTTCTGCTGCAAGATCTATTGCTGATTTTTGGAATCCAATAACAGTGACGCACTTATCTTTGACCAACTCAGTTGCACGAGTACTTCGCATTTTAGCATAATCCATGGAGTGTATAATCTTGCCATCGAACACCTCCGGCCCTTTGTTCATAGGAAAGTGAGGGATATTTGGCAGGCCACTGAACTTTCCAATGCATAAGATTACAAAATCAACTTCATAAACCTACTGATTCACCGTGCTTAGTAGAGTCTTATTCATGGGTATGTAGGCGCCCATACTTATGATCTTGATGCTACTAAGCATTTAGGATGTTTTCCCTTTTTTCCTTCATTGATCGTGCGTTGAGATAACTTGAGTTTGACTTTGGATTGTTTCTTTCGTAGATGGATAGGTCACGCATACCCTTATCTGCTAGACGTGATGCTGGACGAGGTACTACCCGAGGTGGTGGTCAAGTTGGGGCTCATCAGACTAGAGCTCAGACTAGTAGACATGCCGCTCCTCAGCCAGAAGTTGTGAATATGGGTCAACCCCAAGCTACTATGCCAGATCGAGTGCAAGAACAAGTGGTTCATGATGCTCCACCACCAGTCCCAGTTGATGTGCCTAATGTTACCTTACCTGCAGATGCAGTGGTGAGGTTGTTGAATGTGTTAGAGGCGTTAGTGCCTACTCAGGGTGGACTTCCAGCTCCTCAGACTACTTCGCAGGCGCAAGCACATATTCAGCTGAATGTTGCAGCTCCTCAGATAGCCCCTAAACAAGTTGTTCAACCAGTTGCAAACACGGGGTAGTCTAAGGATCTTAAGAATTTCATGGATCTTAAGCCACCAGAGTTTGATGCTACACAGGCTTCTATTGAGCCCCAGAAGTTCATTCAGCGTTGTGAAAAGATACTATTTACATTGGGGCTGAAGGAGACTCGAGGAGTGGAGTTTACTACTTTTCTATTTTCAGGATCTGCAGAGTCATGGTGGAATTCAGTTCAGTGAGGTAGACGAGCAGGGTTGCCACCTATTACTTGGTCGTGTAGAGCATACCGACCAAGGTTGGTCGGTAATTTTCGACTAACTTTGGTCGGTATTCCTTTTCAACCTCTAAAATACCGTCCACACGTAAATGGTCGCATTTAAGACGGTTATTGGCCATTACCGACCAAAGTTGGTTGGTTTTTTTGGTCGATTTGTACCGAATTTCTAGTAGTGAAAGCCCTCTGGTACTGTCCAATGTACCCTCCTGAGTAACAATGTACATGGATGTTTCACTCCTGAAATCAACAAAATTATAAAGCTATTTTATTAGTCCAAAGAAGTCTACTGCAAACTAGTAGACTCTGACCTGAATGGCATAGCAAGCATTCGCGTAACGCGCCATGTAATCAATAGTTGAAAATTCAAACATCTCTAGCAAATTATTCATTAGTAGGCAGCAGACCTCATGGCAAAAATTTAGACTGGTTCTAGGCAAGAAAAATTGGGAGATATCTGTTTAGTGTATCCAGTTAATTACTAAGTAGTATAACATTAAGTCTGGCAACTTCTGCTGCAAGATCTATTGCTGATTTTTGGAATCCAATAACAGTGACGCACTTATCTTTGACCAACTCAGTTGCACGAGTACTTCGCATTTTAGCATAATCCATGGAGTGTATAATCTTGCCATCGAACACCTCCGGCCCTTTGTTCATAGGAAAGTGAGGGATATTTGGCAGGCCACTGAACTTTCCAATGCATAAGATTACAAAATCAACTTCATAAACCTACTGATTCACCGTGCTTAGTAGAGTCTTATTCATGGGTATGTAGGCGCCCATACTTATGATCTTGATGCTACTAAGCATTTAGGATGTTTTCCCTTTTTTCCTTCATTGATCGTGCGTTGAGATAACTTGAGTTTGACTTTGGATTGTTTCTTTCATAGATGGATAGGTCACGCATACCCTTATCTGCTAGACGTGATGCTGGACGAGGTACTACCCGAGGTGGTGGTCAAGTTGGGGCTCATCAAACTAGAGCTCAGACTAGTAGACATGCCGCTCCTCAGCCAGAAGTTGTGAATATGGGTCAACCCCAAGCTACTATGCCAGATCGAGTGCAAGAACAAGTGGTTCATGATGCTCCACCACCAGTCCCAGTTGATGTGCCTAATGTTACCTTACCTGCAGATGCAGTGGTGAGGTTGTTGAATGTGTTAGAGGCGTTAGTGCCTACTCAGGGTGGACTTCCAGCTCCTCAGACTACTTCGCAGGCGCAAGCACATATTCAGCTGAATGTTGCAGCTCCTCAGATAGCCCCTAAACAAGTCGTTCAACCAGTTGCAAACACGGGGCAGTCTAAGGATCTTAAGAATTTCATGGATCTTAAGCCACCAGAGTTTGATGCTACACAGGCTTCTATTAAGCCCCAGAAGTTTATTCAGCGTTGTGAAAAGATACTATTTACATTGGGGCTGAAGGAGACTCGAGGAGTGGAGTTTACTACTTTTCTATTTTCAGGATCTGCAGAGTCATGGTGGAATTCAGTTCAGAGAGGTAGACGAGCAGGGTTGCCACCTATTACTTGGTCAGAGTTTTCAGCTATGTTTATGGATAGGTTCGCTCCACTGAGCAAGCGAGACAACATGAGAAGTCAGTTTGAGTAATTGCGCCAGGGCACGATGACAGTTACAGAGTATGAGACCAAGTTCACTAACTTTACCAGTTATGCACCTTTTCTTGTTGCGGATGAGCATGAGAAGGTTCGTGGATGGGCTTGAGCATCGCTATCGTGGTCTGGTGGTTAGGGATGTTCGAGGTGGTTCCTACAAAGAGTTAGTTGATACTGCTCTTCGTTATGAATCCTATCAAGAGAGGGACGGTACCGAGCGAGAAAGCAAAAAGGGCTCGTAGCACCGGCGGGTTTAGTAGAGCTCCATCTGGAAGCAAGAGTGGTTTTAATCGTTGGCAGTCCAAGCCCACTCAGTCAGAGTCAGTGGTGCAGTCTTCTAGGAGTGCTTATCTAGTTAGACAGAGACAACAGCAAATACAGAGCAAGGGTAATAGCTCATATTAGTCAGGTAAATATCCGAGGTGTTCGAATTGTAGTAGAAATCATAGTGGTCGTTATTTTAGAACAGATGGGGCTTGTTTTACTATGGTCAAAAAGGGCATATTGCTAAGTATTGTCCTAGAGGAAATTCTGCTACTATTCATGCTACTCCCCAACTGCAGAGAACGTTTACAGGTGCACAAACTCAAACTCAGCCAGCTAGAGCCGCTCCGCAGGTTGCTCGTAGACAGTGTCGACAGGGTACACAAACTGCTCAGGGAGCGGGTGGACCGCCGAGATTCTTTTCTATGGCCATACAGGATGCTAAGGCATCTAATGTAGTAGTCATAGGTATTATCACTATCCATTCTTATGGGGCTTACTGTCACAACCCGCACTTTGGGGTTGTGACTTCGGCCAAGAACTGGTGAGAAAAGGCTCTTCTGATTGTCAGACGTAGACTTGTCTACTCAGGTAACTTAGGTTTTTTAATTTTAAGCATATATAATGGGGGTATAGGTGTTGAAAGCTCAACCTGCCTCCCCCACACGTGCTGCCACCAAGCCATATCTAATGAGCGACCTTGAGGGGAACCTCAAGGGCTTGCCTGGATAACTCAAAGGAGTGTCCTAGGTATCCATACGAGTTAGGGAACTCTATGGAGGGTGCGACGCCTTCGGGCTAGCGTTGGGTAACAAACGGGCACTGGAGGCTCGATGTGTGGGACGGCCTGCCTCGCGGGATGCCAAAATATTAGAAGCAGACCTCTGTGTTGATTGGATACTTGAAGCACCTATCTTAGGGGTATCATGTGTCGACTTATGAGTATGGCTTCGGTTCAGTCATGCGAGTAAGGGTCCGTTGGCCTAAACGTGCAGTTGTGGAGCGACACTGCACTATTCTGGATGGAAGTGTGTCGCGAGGGCTATGTATGGGCATGGAATAAAAGACGCGCACGACAATGGCCAAGGACTAAAGGTTGCCTTACTCAGGCGAAGCACAAGTCAGTTGTGGATGCACTAGGCGAGTGTCAAGCTTGAGGATTGGGCTGTGCACGCGAGAGCGATGCTCAGTCTTAGGTGAAGGACAATACATGTCCTAAGCCAACCCTCAGGACGCGCATGGATTATGATCCTAAGACGAGAAGCGCCACAACATATCTAGGGCCAAGTGCCTAGACATCCTACGGGCGGCACAATTAGAGCATGTCTTCCAGGCAGGCTTCACCACAGGCACAGGATCGTGCTTGAAAACCTGGGAAAGGAGATAGGGTGGCCTGCAGCAAGGGGAACTGCAGGCGCCACATGGGCAATTCGGTGCCACTGGCGAGCGTAAGGAAACGGGCCTGTGACATTACACTCTTATTGATCCTGGTTCTACATATTCATATGTATCTCTATCTTTTTCCATATACTTAGAATGAGGAGTTGAGTCTCTTAATGTGCCATATATTGTGGTGACCCCAGTGGGGGAGACTATATTTATGGATAGAGTCTATAGATACTATGTGATATTTATTCAGGGAAGGGACACCGTAGTTGATCTAGTGTTGCCTATGTCCGACTTTGATGTGATTATGGGTATGGATTGGTTAGCGTCATGTTATGCTTCAGTTGATTGTCATTCCAAGCTTATACGTTTTAATTTTCCTGGAGAACCATGTTTAGTATGGAAAGGCATAACTCCTCTGACTCAGGTAAAGATAATATCCTATGTAAAAGCACGTTGAATGATTAATAATGGGTGTTTGGGTTTTTTTGCTACCGTTCATGATACACGCTTGGAGGATGTTACTATTGATAGTGTTCAAGTGGTTCGAGAATTTGTTGATATGTTTCCAGAAGATTTACCCGGGCTACCTCCGATGAGAGAAATTGAGTTCAGTATTAATTTTATGCCAGGAACTCAAGCTATCTCTATTCCTCCATATCGTATGGCTCCAGCGGAGTTGAGAGAATTAAAGGTTCAACTTCAAGAGCTACTTGATAAGGGATTGATCAGGCCTAGTGTGTCGCCTAGGGGTACACCTGTGTTATTTGTTAAAAAGAAAGATGGCACGATGAGAATGTGTATTGCTTACAGGAAGCTGAATATGGTGACGATCAAGAATAAATATATTTTGCCACGTATTGATGATCTATTTGACCAGCTACACGGTGCAACTCACTTTTCAAAAATTGACCTGAGATTGTGTTACCATCAGCTGAGCATTAAGACTGAGGATATATCCAAGACAGCGTTTCGGACCAGGTACGGGCATTTTTAATTTTTGGTGATGTCCTTTGGGCTTACTAATGCCCCCGCAGCATTTATGGTCCTCATGAATAGGGTATTCAAGCCATTCTTAGATTATTTTATGATTGTATTTATTGATGATATTTTGGTCTACTCTCGAAGTGAGGCAGAATATGAACAACACCTGAGAGTTGTGCTACATACACTTAGACAACGAAAGCTTTATGCCAAGTTCTCAAAGTGAATTTTGGTTGGATACAATCTCCTTTTTGGGACATGTGGTGTCACGAGATGGGATTTAAGTTGATCCAAAGAAGATAGAGGCAGTTCGAGATTGGCCTCGACCCACTACTCCTACAGAGATACGTAGCTTCTTAGGCCTAGCCGGATATTACAGAAGGTTTGTTGAGGGTTTCTCAAGGATAGCCACTCCATTGACACGATTGACTCAGAAAGGTATTGTATTTTAGTGGTCAGATGAGTGTGAAGAAATTATTCAGAAATTGAAGACCGCATTGACTACAGCTCCTATTTTGACACTACCTATAGGTGCAGCCAGTTTTACTATTTATTGTGATGCGTCTCGAGTCGGTTTGAATTGTGTGCTGATGCAGAATGGCAAGGTGGTAGCTTATGCTTCTCAACAACTAAAGAGCCATGAAAAGAATTATCTAACTCATGACTTGGAATTGGCTGCGATCGTATTTGCACTTAAGATTTGGCATCACTATCTTTATGGTGAGCCGTGTGAAATCTATGTTGATCACAAGAGTCTGCAATATATATTCAAGCAAAGAGATCTGAATCTGAGGTAGAGACAGTGGTTAGAGTTACTTAAAGATTATGATCTTAGTATTTTATATCATCCCGGGAAGGCGAATGTGGTGACAGACGCCTTGAGTAGAATGTCTATGGGTAGCTTGGACCGATTTACTGCTGAAGAACGACCTATGGCTATGGATATTCAGGCATTGCCCAATCGAGGAGTGCGTATTGATCATACATTATCGGGCAGGTTACTTGCGGGTTTGGTAGCACAATCATCCTTGGTTGGACAGGTCAAAGCTCATCAATTTGAAGATTTTCGTCTTGCTAGACTCCGAGATCGAGTGTAGAATGGTGGTGTTAAGTCATTTGTTGTTGATAGTGAAGGTGTGTTACGTAGACATGGGAGATTGTGTATCCCCATGGTGGGTGATGTGAAACAGTTGATTCTTGAAGAGGCTCATAGCTCCCGATACTCTATACATCCATGTGCTACTAAAATGTATCAAGACTTGCGTGAATTGTACTGGTGAAAAGGTATGAAGTACGATATTTTGAAACATGTGACTAGTTGCTTAAATTGTCACCAGGTGAAATATGAGCACCAAAAATCAGGCGGTGTGATGCAGAATTTGATTATCCCGGAGTGGAAGTGGGAAAGGATTACTATGGATTTTGTAGTTAGGTTGCCACGTAGTTTTAAGAAACATGATTCAGTATGGGTGATCGTGGACAGACTCACAAAGTTTGTGCATTTATACCGGTTCGAGTTACTCATACTAAAGAACAATTAGCAGATATTTACCTTCGAGAAATAGTTTGGCCTCATGGCGTACCTATTTCTATAATATCATATCAGGGTACACAGTTTACTGCCAAATTTTGGAATTCTTTTCAGAAGTCATTGGGTTCTCAGGTTGAGTTGAGCACAGCTTTTCATCCACAGAGGGATGAACAGTCTAAACGGGTTATTCAGATCTTGGAAAACATGCTTAGTGTTGATTTTATATATATATATATATATATATATATATATATATATATATATATATATATATATATATATATATATATATATAGTGCATATGCACCATCATTTGATCTACAAGCATTTTTTATAATTTTTTATGATTTTTAAAGGCTTTAAATAAATTTATTCCAACATTTTATTATATAAATATCTATTAATTATTTTATAAATTATTTTTATGATGATTTTATCATCTACACTTTTCATTTACATCCATATTAGGTTTTAAATATTTTATTTACATTTTGTTATAATTACATTTGTATTTTTAGGCTAAATTGTATATTTTGCAATAATAGCCCTTATGTACTTATAATTACTTTATTTATGCAAAAAATAACTTTTATATTTTTTATAATGTTAAACAATTGTTTTTAATCATTTGCATACACAAATAATATATTTTGTTATTTATTTATTATTTTTATAAATTATTATTTATTAAAATCGGGTATTTAAAATATGACCCTAAATCTATAACTAATTCGGACCTAAAAATCCCCAATACCCCCAACTCAATTACCCTTACCCATTCATTAAATCGAACCCCAATCAGCCTAAATCATGGCCGTTGATCGAAAATGATTAACGACCTACAACTAACGACCCCCTTCCCTTATATCCCTCCTCTCTACCCTAATCCTCACTTTTCTAAAAAATCGCCGCCCTCATTTCCCCTCCCCTGTTGAACCCTAACGCTGCTGCCTCACCCAAATCCTAGTCCTAATGGGATTCTTACCCTATTGCCTTACCATTTTAGGGTTCTTCCCTTATTTGGTGCTAGATTCCGGAATAACTTAGGTACTTGCCTAAATATGGCAAGCACCCCAATTTGATTCCGTCCAAATCTGTGTTTATCTTTTGAATCCGGTTAAATCTCGAGTCCAAGTACGTTATTTGTGATGATTCTCTCATATCTCTCTTGATTCGCACTAAGCCCTAAAGGTTAGGGTTTCAGATCTTCTTTGATTTGAACCAAATCTGGTTCAAACTCTAGGGTTTTTAACATTTCTTCGTCTATATTTGCTCAATTACTTATGGGTCTGTTGATTTTCGCTGATTTTGTGACTTACCTAATTTAGGGTTTAAAACCCCTTTTACTTGAACCAAATATGGTTCGTTTATAAGTTTCCTTTTTTAAGTTCCTATATATGTTTATTTTATGCTAATATGGGTTCTTTTCCTTTATTCTTGCTGATTTTGTGTTTTACCCAAAATTAGGATTTCAGTCCCTTTTTACTCGAACTAATCTGGTTCAATTTCATGTCTCTTTTGAATAATCCCTGTCTACGTTCATTTGTATGTGTTAATACATGATTCTTTGCCATTATTCTCTGCTAATTTCGGGGTTTACCTAATTTAGGGTTTTCAACCTTTTTTACTTGAATCAAATCTGGTTCGATTGAGTATTCCTTTTACAATGATCTCTTGTCTGCCTGATGTGATTCTTTACCTTATTTTCTACTGGTTTTGTGTATTTTTTCACCTAAAACTTAGGGTTCAACCCTACTGATTTAAACACTGACCTCAGTATTTAAGTGAGGAATTCTTTAATGCTAGAACATTATTCGAACCCCTCCCCACTCCCCTTTGAAATAAAGTTTAGAACTCAAGTTCTTTCACTCGTAGCAATACTACTCTGTGCTTTTGATTCCTGGCCGGCTGGAAGCCAAGGCCAGAAATCCTAAACTGTTTTGCTTCTGTTGGTAACAATTGCTACACTATTGGATTCCTTTTTCCTGTTTTATCTTAACTGGTGAGTTTATTGAATCATTTGCTATTCCATTATGATTACCTGCTTAATGTGTTACTGTTATCAAACCATGATACCCCAAGTACTATTACCTGTATTTAAGACATGTTGAACTCAGTTTGAATCTGCCTAACTCTGTGTAATTTAGGGCTATTCTTTAGCCTTAAATACCTTCATACCTTTCCTAAGGACTGTTTAGCTGTGTGTGCCTTAACAGATTCATCAGTTTATTTATTGAACCTGTCACCATGTGAATTGTTTAGTTCTGCACTCACTATGTTATGATACCTCTGCTAAATTATTTAATCAGTTCTTAATACTAATTAGTGTGTTCCTGGCCTACTGTTAATCAATGAGCTTTCTTTCTATGACTTAGTTTGATCTACAGTCTTTGTTATCACTATGAACATGTTTATGAATTGGTCTTATTAGCATGTGACTTTGTTAACTTCTAAAAACTGGATTAAGTCTTCCTAGGTTCAAATGTGTTGCTATTTGTTTGTGTTCTATGTGTGATTCAGTACCCCCTAATCCCATCCTACTCTCCTGAATTCTCACTCTTTGCTGGTTGAAAGCCAAAGCAATTTAGGTTCTTTCCCTTGGCCTCCCTAGTGTGAGCACTACTCAGGGTTCATATGAGACCCTCGTGAACTCTGACACACTAGGATTTGGTCCCTAGTCTTCTTTGAACTATTCTGATCATTCTTCTCTAGTGTGAGCACTGCCCTGGGTTCTTGAAGCCCTTGGGAACTCTAACACACTAGAGATTTGGGTTATGTATGCTTATCCTTGAGATATGGGTGAATCATTCACCGCTGGTTACTGTGTCTCTATGAACATGGGCTTTTGGAGCTACTGTGAGTTGAAGGCCTGGCTTGTCCAGGTGTATTTGGGCCTGCTGCAGGCTTTCTATAGTTTTTATACTTTGTAATTCATTCACTCAATTCTGGTCTGTAATAATTATTTGTAATAACAATTGGGGCATTAGTAAATTGGAAAAGTGGGTTTATTTTAAGATTTGCATGAGAATGGGTAGAAATCCTACCTATATGTGTTTACTTTGCTCATTCTGCTATTGTGTTAGATAACCTGCCTATAGGTGTTTACTTTGATCATTCTGCTATAGTATGTCAGATAACCTTGCTATAAGTGTTTACTTTATTCAAATACATTCTGCTATTGTATGTTAGATAACCTTCCTATAGGTGTATATTTTGCTCGAATATGCTTTGTAGATAACCTGCCTATAGGTGTTTACTTGCTCGAATAAGCTCTGTGGATAACCTTCCTATTCTGCTTTTTAGATACCATGCCTATAGGGAATAAAATAATCAAAGTTCAATTTGCATTGCAGCATATTCATCAGGCACCATGATCATAGTGTCATTTATAAATCTGTATTTTTAAAGTCATGCCCATAGGGCTCTTAATTGATTGATATACTATTGTCATACTTGCTCATTTAGTATATAAGAACTAAAACCAGCTTCAATCATCAAGGGTAGGAATCATGTCTATAGGGTAATCACTATCTGTGTTAAGCGCTAAAATCAGGGTTTAAAACACTGCCTCGTTGAATGCCAGTAGAAAGCATGCCTATAGGAACAACTGAGTAATTCTGAATATCTCTCATGTTTATTACTGCCAAATACTGAGTAAATCACCTAGATAGCATGTTTATAGGTTTCAACCGCTTATACTTATAATCAGTAGACAATTGTGCAGTCACTTAAAAATTACTTTGCATAACTGCTCGCATGATTAAAATCAAGAATCATATAGAAATCATGTCTATAGGGCCTAACGACTTCAATTGTTGAAACTATCAAAACGCCTAATTTGTTTGCGTGCATTTGCTGCCTAAGTGTGGAGGCTAACCTGAGCCCTTATTTGCTTTTACATGAAAGTCTAATTTGTTTTATATGTCACCTAGTTTTTATCATTTTGAGCAACCTAAGTTAAGTCTAGAACCATCCCAAAATAGAGGTCCAAACGCCTCCTGGGCCATAGGCAAGGGATGGGTAGTGCACGAATAAGGTACGATTTAGAATTGATTAGAGCGTTTTAGGTAAATAACTTAAAGATAGTAATCGGGTAGCAGGAGATGATAATTTGTGCCCGCATAATAATATGAGTAACACCCCCATCTTGGGGGAGTTACGAAGTATTATTTATGTTGCACGGGGTAATCCTTTAGGCTAAAAAACTTAGGACCCCCCACTCCTATTAAAATAATTCTTTATGTTTCTCTTATCTCTTAGACTAATACACATGATTTAAGTTCGGTCGGGACCCACCATTGTGAATCTCGAGGAGTGTCTAACACCTTCTCCTTGAGGTAATTTGAGCCCTTACCCAATCTTTGATGACGCAAACTAGTAAACCCGAGTCATTTGCAAAAAGTGCCCTAACGCACCTTAATCCGTTAGGTGGCGACTCTCTTTTAATACCCTTCCTTTTAAAAGAGTTGTCAACGTCGAAACCTGATTTCGCAAGAGAACGGGGCGCGACAGCATGGCGACTCTGCTGGGGATATCTTTAGGCTCTTACCATAATGAACTTGGTCTGTGTGTATTAATCTTCCTCGATAAGCATGTCTTTATTATTTTATGCTCGAATTCACTGTTTATTTGCTACATGCACACCTCATTCCCTATTTTCTCTTTTACATGAATTTACATGCAACTTTTCATTTAACCTTGTTCGCTGGCTTCAATCTTTATGTATTTCCCAACCCCTACCCCTTTTACCGCTTTATTATAATTTTTCCATTATGCGAACTAACTCTTTCTTTGTTTTTCTTTCTTTCGTGTCTTTACATTTATTAAATATCGCATTTATCGCTTTCATCATGCAAAATACTTGATAAGGTGTTGTTTTATTTTTTTCATAATTACATGCTTTGCAATATATTCCACTTGTGCGCAATTAATACCATAACAACACTTGATGAGTGTCCGCGCTCTTCCTATCTTACCCTTTTTAAATTTGGAAAGGCTTATTTGCGGTAAAACTAGTCGATCAGCGGTGCAGTCGACGGTTTTGTGCCTTTCCCTCTCAAGTTGTCCGCTTGAGGGTACCGGTCTAGACTTCTATAGAAAACCCTACTCTGATGTTAACTGTGCATGCATCATGTCCAAACCTAGCATGAGTTAGAATGTTGTTCGCATAATAACTCTCTAAGGAAAGCCTTGTCCAAATTCCATCGGGATTTCCATAATCCCAACGGGCACGATCATCATACATGCATTATTTAGATAAAATGTGTGGATATGCTAATCATTAATGTGTAAGTAGTCAAACCCGGAGGGGGAAAGGGCTAACTTTATTTGTTTTGCAGAAATGAGGCACGAAGTCCCCAGGTTCGGCATGGTCCGAAGTATCTCACCTCTATTGCTAGACTGGTGGGAAAATATCTCGCCAAGCGACAAAAACCATGTGAAAAACATTCTGGGAAATTTACCTTCTTTGCTGGACATTCGGCCAAACAAATGTACTGATCGAGGCCGCTACTATGTTCTGGGATGAAAAGAGGGTTGTTTTCCGTTTTGGTAACATAGAGATGACTCCCCTTCTTGAGGAAATTGGAGGTTTTGTCGGGCTACCCTGGGATAGCCCTGGTCTGTTGGTACCGGAAAATCGTACTTCTAGGGGATTTCTGAAAATGATGGGTCTTAGAAAGAATGACGAGTTAGTCTGCTTGAAGAAGTTCTACATACCTTTCGACTTCCTCTACGAGCGTTATGGGCACAATACATCCTATTGTATCTATCATGATGAGTTTGCCATCACTTCCCTGGGATGGACTCATCGTCAGGTTTTTGTGTTCATCGTCTGTTTTCTGGGTATGATAGTATTTCCAATTCAAGGAGACAGGATTCACACTCGTTTGGCTATGGTTACCAAGACCTTAATGGAAGGGATTGAGGGACAGACTTACACTATTGTCCCAATGATCGTGGCAGAGATATACCGAACTTTGGACTGCTGTAAGAAGGGATTCAAACATTTTGAGGGTTGTAATTTGTTACTGCAAATATGGTTGTTGGAGCATCTTCAAAGAGGACAGTACCGTCAGGAATTTACGCGGCGACCATGGAATGACCACATAGCATTTCACCATCCAAAAAGAATGACTTTCATCCCAGACAGGTTTGCACAATCGAAAAACGTCATGGATTGGGTACACTTCTTTAGAAATTTGACTGATGACAAGGTCCATTGGATGTTCAAGTGGTTCCCTACTAGCGAGTTCATCATCGGGTCCAGGGATGTTCCTCACTTAGTAATGATTGGGTTGAGGGGTATCTACCCTTATGCTCCTATCAGGGTCATGAGACAGGCTGGGAGAAAACAAGTCATACCGCGAGTTTCTAAGATAGTTCACTACAAAGCAGACTTTCAGGGTGGTGCCATTCCATTCAAGTGTGAGGCCCAACACATGTGGCATCTGAAGATTATTGTGGAAAAGGATACCATCGAACCCAATCGGTACCACGTCGGTCAGGTGTATTTCTACCTATCATGGTTGTATGATAACATAGTAGAAGAAGTCGAGCCAGGGATCAATCGAGGAAACAGGGTCATAGACGATGCTACTAAAGCACAAGTAAAATACAAGAGGTTGCACAAGAGAATCCTTGAGTCCGAAACCAGACATTTGGAACAACACAAGATAGACATGGAATCAATCAATGAATGGAGGAAAGTTGCTACAAAATCAACAGAGAGGTTGGAGTACTTAGAGCAGGGTCTGATGGGACTTGAAGAGAAGATGAGGAAAAGGATCGTAGATTGTCAGAATGCAGAGGGCAATGAAGAAGGACACCTAGTAAGGGCGTATCTACTACTGGACATGCACGACCTGGGGAATCTGATCGATAGGGCCAAAAAGGCCAAGCTTGGAGAGGGTCCCTCCGGGACCAAATAGAATAGAATTGTTGTTTATTTGCTTTTCTAGAGTCATTTTAGAAATTGATTGTAATAAGGCAAATGCCACTAGCAACTCTTTATATTATTGTCATTTTAGAGGTTTGATCTATTTATTACATTAATGAAATGAGGCAATTGTCGGCATCAAGTTTCTCCAAATCTATGTGTCACTAGGCCTACCTCAGGCACAATGAGGTCCCCAAATTAGGACGCGAATTTATAATTCCGCAATACATGTTTAAATACTGTAAATATCCTTCCAAAATCTCCTACTACTTGTTTACCTTTTTGCTTTTCTTTGTTTTGATTATTCCTATCCCCTAAGGTTGGTTCTTGCATACTGGCATCATCAGCGTATCATACTAGATCCAGAGGCCCTCCACCTCCTCCTCCTCTAAGTGATCCTAAAAGTAAGGGAAAGGCTAAGATGGATGACATGAGTGGTATCAGGAAAGATAACGCTGCGCATGCGGAAAATGTTGAAACTTCAGATGGTCAGAGTACTCCGGCACAGAATGATTTGGTTCTACAGTTGGAGCAGAAAATACTGGAATTGCAAGCGGAACTTGAGCAGGTCCGCCATTTGGCAAACCTCTCCCTCACCTTAAACGTCAAGGATATTAACCAACAGAATGCCTAAAACCCAACACCTCCTCAAAACATACCAAACCAACATCCACAAAATCCTCCCGCACCTCATCAATACGCCACACCTCCTCAAAATCCTAACCCTCCACCAGTGCTAACTCCTCCTCAACACCAACATCTTCCGACTCAGTATCCACAAACTACTACCTACCATACTCCTCAAAATACACTGCAACCTACCCCCGATTCGCAGAACTCAACCAATGATCATCACTATACCCAAATCCCTGGTATCTACCAAAGTAACTCCATATACGTAGAAACTCTACCTCGCCCCACTCAACAAACCCCATACACACCAGAATCCACCGAGAAGGACCTGCTTATCAAGAATATGGCAGAGGAACTTAAGAAGCTCACAAGCCGAGTCTAGGGTGTCGAAGGGGGTAAAGGCATTGAGGGTTTGAATTATGAAGATGTGTGTATTCAGCCAGACGTAGAACTGCCAGAGGGTTACAAACCTCCTAAGTTCGAGATGTTTGACGGAACAGGTGACCTAGAGGTACATCTAAGGACATACTGTGACAAGCTCGTAGGAGTTGGAAAGGATGAGAGGATTCGAATGAAGTTGTTCATGAGAAGTCTCACTGGAGACGCCCTATCTTGGTACATTAGTCAAAATCCCAAGAAGTGGGTTAGTTGGGTAAGCATGGCATTGGATTTCATGGATCGATTCAAGTTTAATACGGAGAATGTACCAGACATATTCTACATACAGAATTTCAAGAAGAAGCCAACGGAGACTTTCCGTGAGTATGCTACTCGATGGAGATCGGAAGCTACGAAAGTAAGGCCTGCATTGGAAGAAGAACAGATGAACAAGTTCTTCGTCCGGGCTCAGGATCCACAATACTATGAAAGGTTAATGGTTATCGAGAATCACAAATTCTCTGACATCATCAAATTGGGGGAAAGGATTGAAGAAGGGATCAAGAGCGGAATGGTAACTAATTTTGAGGCATTACATGCTACAAACAAAGCATTGCAGTCAGGGGGTATATCCAAGAAGAAAGAAGTAGGGGTCGTGATGGTAGCCTAAGGTCCAAAATCTCCTCTTACAAACCAAACACCTCCACCCACATATCAACCTTCACCTCCTAGATATCTATAACCCGCCACTACCTACCACATTATAACACCCATCCAGCATATTATCACTCACCGCCAGCCCGCCAAAACTATCAAAAACCAAGACCAAATTTCGACCGCAGGCTACCTAGACAATACACCCCTATTGCTGAACCCATCGATCAATTATACGAGAGACTGAAAGCTGCTGGATATGTCACCCCTACTCCCGTTGTTGCCATGGAAAACTCTTCTCAATGGGTCAATCCAAATAAAACATGTGCCTACCACTCCGGCATGAAAGGTCATACTATTGATGAATGTCACACCCTGAAAGACAAGATCCAGACACCAATCGATGCCAAGGTTATACAAGCAAAGGAGGTTGCACCTAACATCTGCAACAATCCCCTCCCGGATCATAGGGGCGAGGGAGTAAATATGATACAGACTGATGAAGAATGGAACCCAGAAGGGTCGATTGGGCTTATTCGAGAAGGGAATGACCTAAAGAAATATGCGGTCACTCTTACTCTTATTGTGGTATAGATACAGTCATCAATTGAAGTTGAGGTAGCTGCACCAACTCCGTTTGAGGTTGAAGTAACAACACCCTTCACCGTGATGGTAGCACCTACACCATCTTATAAGTCTAAAGCTATACCATGGGATTATGTTGCAGAAGCAAGAAGGAAAGAAAAGGGGAAAATGGAAGAAACTGGTGCAACACAAGGTATGACCAGAACTGGTAGGGTTTACACGCCCGAGCATTTGGGGGGAACAAGTAAAGAAGCCGCTTCCAAGCAGCCCATCATTGAAACTGGCCCGGATGATCTTTGGAGAAAGGTGCAAGCAAGGGAATACTCTGTAGTGGAACATCTTAACAAAACCGCTGCTCAGATATCCATTCTATCATTACTGCAGAACTCTGAAGCACATATGAATGCTTTGATGAAGGTATTGAATGAAGCTTACGTGCTCAACAATATTACCAGTGGAGAGATGGCCAATATGGTAGGACAAGTGTTGGAAAACCACAAGATCACTTTTCATAAAGACAAGCTACCACCAGAAGGACTAAGTCACAACAGGGCACTGCATATCACAGTGCAATTTGAGGATAAGTTCATTTCCAGAGTCCTGATAGATAGGGGTTCGAGTCTTAACATATATCCACTAACTACTCTGAAAAGATTAGGTAAAGTCCTGCATGAGATACGAGCAGGAAGTATGAATGTGAAAGCATTTGATGGGTCTCAAAGGGCCACAATTAGGGAGACCAACCTCAGCCTACATATGGGCCAAACCTAGTTTGATGTTGAGTTTAAAGTGTTGGACATATATGCTACCTACAACCTATTGTTGGGACGACCTTGGATACATGTTGTTAGGGCCGTAGCTTCTACTCTACATCAGGTCATGAAGTTTAAGTGGAACCATCAGGAAGTGATCATCCATGGGGACGGAAGTAATCCCATTTACACTAGTCAAACTGTTCCGCTCATCGAGAATAGAAGGGAGTTGGATGGAGAAACATACCATCGCATCGAGCGCGTCAACGCAATTGAAAAGGACAAATGGTAGAGCAGTAAGATAGAAGGCATATTGGCATGGACAGGGTATGAGCCTGGCAAAGGTCTCGACAAGAATCTCCATGGGATCACCAAACCAATACAGCTAAAGCGTCACGGCACAACCTTTGGGCTTGGTATGAATACACCTGGCACTAGTATCAGAATTTTGTCGCCATTATGGCGTGGTCCTTATTACCCTCTAGAGCAACCAGTACCACATTTGAGCCAGTCATTTCACCAAGCTGACATGATGTGGGAGTCCGAAGAAGATGAAGTTCTAGCCGGTATAAGGAATCTATTTCTGGATGATGGAGACATGGATTGCAGTGCAATAGTTGAGGAGGAGGAAGAGGAAGGCCTCATTATTCAGACCATAGAGAAAGGAGTTGTTCTCAAGAACTGGACTGCTGCACCATCAAGGGCCCATCAAGTTCCTGGGTAGCCTGGCAATTAGCATCACTTATTTTTAAAAGCAATTTTTATGAGCATTTAAGACGTTTTCAGCATTTTGTTTTAAGCATGTTCTGTTTTGAAATAATTGCTCGGGTCATCGAGCCGCACCTGTTTGACGTTTTAAAGATTTATCTAAATGCATTGATGTTTTTAGTATTTATTATTATTCTTTACGTTTTTTTTATCTACAGCATTATTATTACTTATCCCGATGAACTTACGACTGTGACATGTAATGAGACAACGCAACATAAGGATAATGATTCAGAGGATTTGGAAGAGGATATAATACCCGGGAAAATTGTCAAAGAAGTGGAAAACTTTAAAAACAAGACTAATTCCAATTTGGATGAGACCGAAACATTTAATCTAGGAGACTCCGAAACAGTCAAGGAAACACGTGTAAGCATTCACCTGTCACCATCAGATAAAGAAGAATACACTCATTTCCTGAAGGAATATGAGGATATCTTTGCATGGTCCTATAATTATATGACCGGTTTAAGCACGTCCATAGTGGATCATAAACTACCTACCAATCCAATGTGTCCGCCAGTAAAGCAGAAGCTCAGAAAGTTCAAGCCACATATGAGTTTGAAAATCAAAGAAGAAATCACCAAACAAATCAAAGCTAAGGTTCTCAGAGTGGTTGAATATCCAACTTGGTTGGCTAACATCGTGCCAGTTCCGAAGAAGGATGGGAAAGTCAGAGTATGCATCGATTATCGGGACCTAAATAGAGCAAGTCCCAAAGATGATTTCCCATTACCCAACATACACATACTGATCGACAATTTCGCCAAGCATGAACTCCAATACTTTGTGGATTGCTTCGCGGGATATCCTCAGATCTGGATGGATGAAGAGGATGCTGAAAAGACAGCTTTTATCACACCATGGAGGGTGTACTGCTATAAAATGATGTCGTTCGGTATGAAGAATATTGGGGCCATTTATATGAGGGCCATGACAACTATTTTCCACGACATGATACATAAGGAGATAGAGGTATATATGGATGACATCATCATCAAATCCAAGAAGAGTACAAATCACATAGTAGACTTGAGGAAATTTTTTGATCGGCTTCGGAGGTATAATTTGAAATTGAATCCCGCAAAATGTGCCTTTGGGGTCCCCGCAGGAAAGTTATTAGGGATCATCATCAGCCGCCGAGGAATTGAGCTAGACCCATCAAAGGTCAAGACTATCCAGGATTTGCCGCCTCCAAAGAACAAGAAAGACGTGATGAGCTTCTTGGGATGTCTTAATTACATCAGCCGCTTCATAGCACAATCAACCGTGATATGTGAGCTAATTTTCAAAACGTTAAAGAAGGATGTCTTAACCAATTGGGTTGAAGACTGCCAGAAAGCTTTCGACAGAATCAAAGAATATTTGTCCACACCGCTAGTTCTGGTCCTGCCAGAACCTAGTAGACCACTGCTACTCTATCTCTCTGTATTAGATGGGGCTTTCGGTTGTGTCTTGGTACAACACGACGAGACGGTAAAGAAAGAATAGGCCATATACTATTTGAGTAAGAATTTCACACCCTACGAAGCATGGTATTCTTTGCTGGAATGCACCTGTTGTGCTTTGACCTAGATAGCCCAGAAATTGAGACACTACTTCTGTGCCTATACCACATATCTCATATCAAGGATGGACCCTCTGAAGTACATCTTCTAGAAACCCATGCCTACAGGAAAGCTGGAAAAATGGCAGATATTGTTGAGTGAATTAGACATTGTCTATGTGACTCAGAAGGCGGTTAAGGGACAAGCATTAGCGGATCATCTCGCGAAAAATCCTGTAGGAGGAGAATACGAACCACTAAAAACGTATTTTCCTGATGAAGAAGTATCATTCGTAGGAGAATATATCGTCGAAGCCTACGACGAGTGGAAAATGTTTTTCGATGGAGACGCAAACTTCAAAGGAGTGGGTATTGAAGCCGTTTTGGTGTCAGAAATAGGTCAACATTATCCGGTATCCGCGAAACTCAAATTTCCGTGCACCAATAATATGGCAGATATGAGGCTTGCATATTGGGGCTTAATTTGGCTGTTGACATGAATATCCAGGAATTACTAGTAATTGGCGATTCAGATCTGGTGGTACATCAGGTGCAGGGAGAATGGGCTACAAAGAATATCAAGATATTACCATATCTATATCATGTGCAAGAGATGATAAAGAGGTTCACGAAGATAGAGTTTAGACATGTCCCGAGAATCCAGAATGAGTTCGCAGACGCATTGGCCACTTTGTCCTCCATGATACAGCATCTGGACAAGAATTTCATCAACCCCATTCCGGTAAGGATTCATAATCAGCCGTCTTACTACGCTCATGTTGAAGAAAAAGCAGACGGGAATCCATGGTTCCATGATATCAAGGAGTACTTGGCAAAAAGAGAGTACCCGAAGCATGCAAATCATACTAAAAACGCACGCTCCGAAGATTATCCAACCATTTATTCCAAAGTGGAGGGATTATGTATAGAAGGACCCCAAACTTAGGATTATTACGGTGTGTTGACGCCAAGGAACCTTCCAAATTGCTCGAAGAGATACACTCTAGAACTTGCGGCCCACATATGAATGGTTTCGTCCTAGCTAGGAAGATACTCAGAGTCGGATACTTTTGGATGACTATGGAAACAGACTGCATCTGGTATGTCCAGAAATATCATCAGTGCTAGATACACACAGGTATGATACGGGTACCTCCAAATAAACTTAATGCAACAAGCGCACCTTGGCCTTTTGCTGCCTGGGGAATGGATGTCATTGGACCGATCGAGCCCACCACTTCAAACAGGCACAGGTTCATTCTAGTGGCCATCGACTATTTCACAAAGTGGGTTGAAGTTGCATCTTACAAAGCTGTAAGCAAGAAAGTCGTCGCATATTTTATCAGGGACTGTATTGTTTGTTGATTCGGGGTTCCAGAATCCATCATCACTAACAATGCCGCCAATCCCAACAGTGATCTAATGAAAGCCATGTGTGAAACCTTTAAAACCAAGCACAAAAACTCCACAGCATACCGACCCCAAATAAATGGAGCCGTGGAGGCCGCCAACAAGAACATTAAGAAAATACTAAGAAAGATGGTAGAGAATCACAAGCAATGGCATGAGAAGTTACCATTTGCCTTATTGGGATACCGCACCACAGTCCGCACGTCAACCGGGGCAACTCCTTATCTATTGTTCTACGGTACTGAAGCCGTCATCCCCGCCGAGGTAGAAATTCTTTCTTTGAGAATCATACAAGAAGCTGAACTTAGTGATGCATAATGGATAAAGAGCCGCTATGAACATATAGCTCTCATTGACGGGAAAAGAATGAATGCAGTGTGTCATGGTCAGCTCTATCAAAACAGAATGTCCAGAGCTTTCAACAAAAGGGTCAAACCTAGACAGTTCGCACCGGGGCAGCTGGTGCTGAAACGGATCTTTCCACATCAAGATGAAGCCAAAGGAAAATTCTCACCCAATTGGCAAGGACCCTACATGGTTCACAGGGTACTAACAGGAGGAGCACACATACTCGCAGAAATGGATGGAGAAATTTGGCCAAAGCCTATCAACTCAGATGCAGTCAAAAGATATTATGTTTAAACTGTTTACATTTCTTCATATGATGTAATTGAACTACACTTGACCTGATTCCCGTTTAAGAGGGGATACGTAGGCAGCCCTGTGGGTTCGATCACAATTCAATAAAATTTCATTTTCCCCATAATCGGAAACTGGGGCAGAATTTTGAGGAGGACCCTCAAAATTCCGAAGCAAGTTCAGCCAATGGCACCGTATGCGGAATAGCCAGAAGTTCGTCTAGATAACTGGGGCAGAATTTTGAGGAGGACCCTCAAAATTCTATGCCAAGAAGGTCGCAATGTCTCTAATAATGTCACAGTTACCGGTTCATCTAATCAATTTTAAATTGCATATTACTATGTTTTGAATAACTATGCATGCATATTTTTCAAAAACTTTATTCTTAGCCAGATGCTACCCATGGTAACTCGGACAAGATTTCAATGTGGAACAGAGCAAAGCAAGCAGACAAAGGCATGAACCAACCTCCCCCGCAAAACTCATTATTTTTCTTTGAATGCAGAAACAACAAATAGTCGACAGTACGTGCGCACCTTAGAATCACTGTCTTCATAACAACAAAGCTACTGAACTCATCTCCAGCTTAGAAATACTCCGCTATCACTTATTATCTATTCATTGCATGAGACTAAGCATTGTCTCAAAATTTTCATGAGGCTAAGCCCTGCATCCTCAACTACATGAGACTAAGCATTGTCTCAACCTTGCATGAGGCTAAGCTCTGCCTCCTTAATTGCATGAGGCTAAGCACTGCCTTCCCACTGCATGAGACTAAGCATTGTCTCAACCTTGCATGAGGTTAATCCCTGCCTCCTTAATTGCATAAGGCTAAGCTCTGCCTTCCCATTGCAAGAGACTAAGAATTGTCTCAAACCATTTCATGAGACTAAGCATTGTCTCAAATCTTTGCATGAGGCTAAGCCCTGCCTCCTTAATTGCATGAGGCTAAGCACTGCCCTCCCATTGCATGAGACTAAGCATTATCTCAAATCTTTGCATGAGGCTAAGCCCTGCCTCCTTAATTGCATAAGGCTAAGCTCTGCCTTCCCATTACATGAGACTAAGCATCGTCTAAAATCTTTGCATGAGGCTAAGACATGCATCCTTAATTACATAAAGCTAAGCACTGCCTTCCCATTGCATGAGACTAAGCATTGTCTCAAATCTTTGTATGAGGCTAAGCCCTGCCTCCTTAATTGCATAAGGCTAAGCATTGCCTTCCATTTGCATGAGACTAAGCATTGTCTCAAATATTGCATGAGGCTAAGCCCTGCCTCCTCAACTGCATAAGGCTAAGCATTGACTTCCATTTGCATGAGACTGAGTATTGTCTCAAATATTGCATGAGGCTAAGCCCTGCCTCCTCAACTGCATAAGGCTAAGCATTGCCTTCCATTTGTATGATACTAAGCATTGTCTCAAATCTTACATGCGGCTAAGCCATGCCTTCTTAATTGCATAAGGCTAAGCATTGCCTTCCATTTGCATGAGACTAAGCATTGTCTCAAATCTTGCATAAGGCTAAGCTTTGTCTTCCCAGCATGAGACTAAGCATTGTCTCTCCTTGCATGACCATAAATGTTGCTCTATTCCAAACCTTGCATTATACTCTTCTCTCGGGACTAAGCTCTGCTCCCAACTCTACATAGGACTAAGCTCTATCTCGTTTTATCTCAAGCATCATGTCTCTGCATCTCATGGGCTGACATATAGCCAATTTGTCCGAAGGCGTCATAGTCCAAAGGCATCATCCTCATAGCCGGAAGACACCATGCCATGGCCTGAGGATCTCTTAATCTTGCACATCATTATTCAAAGGCATCATGGTTCAGAGGCACCATCTTCATAGCCCGAGAACATCATTTCTTGGCTTGCGGATACTTTACCGCACAATTCATGGCCCAGAACATCATGGTCTAAGGACGTCATCCTCACCATCCAAAGACAATCTCCATGGTCCAAAGGAAATTTGTATCATGTTTAAATTTATGCGATAATCTATATGCATGCATCGTATTTTGAATTTGCAGGTGATCCAGGAAGTAACCGTTATCGTAACGGGAGCAATCTTCGCTCCAGTTTCCATTCAACGTCCATATCCTTCAATTATTTCAAACGTAACCAATCATCGTCCGTTACCCATTCTCATTTGATACCTACTAAAGTATCCATAACCATTCTCAATCCCGATTTATCCTATCCAGAATATTTTGTCCGTTCTTACAACAACTCCATCAGTTCGTTCCACTGTTGGATCCAGAACTACACATGGCCTGATTCCTATAAAACCAGGGATATGTAGGCAGCTCAGAGACCAAAGTGCGGCCTACATTTTTTCAAATCACCCCATTCGGTCAAAATCGGTCATCATTTCTTTACCCGACAACTCTTTCATCCTTCCCGGGTAAAGAGGGGCAACTGTTGATCCCCAATTTTTTCCTCATATTTTTCTATATATATATATATATATATATATATATATATATATATATATATATATATATATATATATATATATTCAAAATAGTGCATATGCACCATCATTTGATCTACAAGCATATACAAGCATTTTTCATAATTTTATATGATTTTTAAAAGCTTTAAATCAATTTATTCCTACATTTTATTATATAAATATCTATTAATTACCTTATAAATTATTTTTATGATGATTTTATCATCTACACTTTTCATTTACACCAATATTATGTTTTAAATATTTTATTTACATTTTTTTATAATTATATTTGCATTTTTAGGCTAAATTATACATTTTGCAATGATAGCCCATATGTACTTATAATTACTTTATTTATGCAAAAAATAACTTTTATATTTTTTATAATGTTAAACAATTGTTTTTAATCATTTGCATGCACAAATAATATATTTTGTTATTTATCTATTATTTTTATAAATTATTATTTATTAAAATCGGGTATTTAAAATCTAGACCTAATTTTATAACTAATTCGGACCTAAAACTACCCAAACCAGGCCAAGCCCAATACCCTTAACTCAATTACCCTTACCCATTCATTAAACCCAACCCCAATCAGCCTAAATCCTGGACGTTGATCAAAAATGATTAACGGCCCACAACTAACGACCCCCTTCCCTTATATCCCTCCTCTCTACCCTAATCCTCACTTTTCTAAAAAATCGCCGCCCTCATTTCCCCTCCCCTGTTGAACCCTAACGCCGCCGCCTCACCCAAATCCTCCCAAATCCCGGTCCTAATGGGATTCTTACCCTATTCCCTTACCATTTTAGGGTTCTTCCCTTATTTGGTGCTAGATTCTAGAATAACTTAGGTACTTGCCTAAATATGGCAAGTACCCCGATTTGATTTCATCCAAATCTGTGTTTATCTTTTGAATCCGGACAAATCTCGAGTCCAAGTACGTTATTTGTGATGATTCTCTCATATCTCTCTTGATTCGCACTAAGCCCTAAAGGTTAGGATTTCAGATCTTCTTTGATTTGAACCAAATCTGGTTCAAACTCTGTTTTTTTTAACATTTCTTCGTCTATATTTGCTCCATTACTTATGGGTCTGTTGATTTTCACTTATTTTATGACTTACCTAATTTAGGGTTTCAAACCCCTTTTACTTGAACCAAATCTGGTTCGTTTATAAGTTTCCTTTTTTAAGTTCCTATATATGTTTATTTTGTGCTAATGTGTGTTCTTTTCCTTTATTCTTGTTGATTTTGTGTTTCACCCAAAATTAGGGTTTCAGCCCCTTTTTACTCGAACTAATCTGGTTCAATTTCATGTCTCTTTTGAATAATACATGTCTACGTTCATTTGTATGTGTTAATACATGATTCTTTGCCATTATTCTCTGCTAATTTCGGGGTTTACCTAATTTAGGGTTTCCAACCTTTTTTACTTGAATCAAATCTGGCTCGATTAAGTATTCCTTTTACGATGATCTCTTGTCTGCCTAATGTGATTCTTTACCTTATTTCCTACTGATTTTGTGCATTTTTCACCTAAAACTTAGGGTTCAACCATACTGATTTAAATACTGGCCTCAGTATTTAAGTGAGAAATTCTTTAATGGTAGAATATTATTCGAACCCCTCCCCACTCCCCTTTGAAATAAAGTTTAGAACTCAAGTTCTTTCACTCCTAGCAATACTACTCTGTGCTTTTGATTCCTGGCCGGCTGGAAGCCAAGGCCAGAAATCCTCAATTGTTTTGCTTTTGTTGGTAACAATTGCTATACTGTTGGATTCCGTTTTCCTGTCTCATCTTAACTGGTGAGTTTATTGAATCCTTTGCTATTCCATTATGATTACCTGCTTAATGTGTTACTATTATCAAACCATGTTACCCCAAATGTTATTACCTGTATTTAAGACATGTTGAACTCAGTTTGAATCTGCCTAACTCTGTGTAATTTAGGGCTATTCTTTAGCCTTAAATACCTTCATACCTTTCCTAAGGACTGTTTAGTTGTGTGTGCCTTAACAGATTCATCAGTTTGTTTATTGAACCTGTCACCAAGTGACTTGTTTGGTTCTATGCTCACTATGTTATGATACCTCTGCTAAATTATTTAATCAGTTCCTAATACTAATTAGTGTGTTCCTGACCTATTGTTAATTAATGAGCTTTCTTTATGTGACTTAGTCTGATATGCAGTCCTTGTTATTACTGTGAACATATTTATGAACTGGTCTTATTACATTTGACTGTGTTAACTTCTAAAAACTGGATTAAGTTTGCCTAGGTTCAAATGTGTTGCTATTTGTTTGTGTTCTATGTGTGATTCTGTACCCCCTAATCCCATCCTACTCTCCTGAATTCTCACTCTTTGCTGGCTGAAAGCCAAAGCAATTTAGGTTCTGTCCCTTGGCCTCCCTAGTGTGAGCACTGTTCAAGGTTCATATGAGACCCTCGTGAACTCTGACACACTAAGATTTGGTCCCTAGTCTTCTTTGAACTGTTCTGATCATTCTTCTCTAGTGTGAGCACTGCCCTGGGTTCTTGAAGCCCTTGGGAACTCTGACACACTAGAGATTTAGGTCCTGTATGCTTATCCTTGAGATATGGGTGAATCATTCACCGCTGGTTACTGTGTCTCTATGAACATGGGCTTTTGGAGCTACTGTGAGGTGAAGGCCTGGCATGTCCAGGTGTATTTGGGCCTGCTGCAGGCTTCCTATAGTTTTTATACTTTGTTATTCATTCACTCAATTCTGGTCTGTAATAATTATTTGTAATAACAATTGGGGCATTAGTAAATTGGGAAACTGGGTTTATTTTAACATTTGCATGAGAATGGGTAGAAATCCTGCCTATAGGTGTTTACTTTGCTCATCTGCTATTGTGTTAGATAACCTGCCTATAGATGTTTACTTTGCTCATTCTGCTATTGTATGTTAGATAACCTGCCTATAGGTGTTTACTTTATTCAAATACATTTTGCTATTGTATGTTAGATAACCTGCCTATATGTGTTTATTTTGCTCGAATATACTCTGTAGATAACATGCCTATAGGTGTTTACTTGCTCGAATAAGCTCTGTGGATAACCTGCCTATTCTGCTTTTTAGATATCATGCCTATAGGGAATAAAATAACCAAAGTTCAATTTTCATTGCAGCATATTCATCAGGCATCATGATCATAGGTTTATTTATAAATCTGCATTTTTAGAAGTCATGCCCATAGGGTTCTTAATTGATTGATATGTTATTGTCATACTTGCTCATTTAGTATATAAGAACTAAATTCAGCTTCAATCATCAAGGGTAGGAATCATGTCTATAGGGTAATCACTATTTGTGTTAAGCACTAAAATCAGGATTTAAAACACTGCCTCGTTGAACGCCAGTAGAAAGCATGCCTATAGGAACAATTGAGTAATTCTGAATATCTCTCATGTTTATTACTGCCAAATACTGAGTAAATCACCTAGATAACATGTTTATAGGTTTCAACCGCTTATACTTATAATCAGTAGACAACTGTGCAGTCGCTTAGAAATTACTTTGCATAACTGCTCGCATGATTAAAATCCAGAATCATATAGAAATCATGTCTATAGGGCCTAACGACTTCAATTGTTGAAACTGTCAAAAAGCCTAATTTGTTTGCGTGCATTTGCTACCTAAGTGTGGAGGCTAACCTAAGCCCTTATTTGCTTTTACATGAAAGTCCAATTTGTTTTGTATGTCGCTTAGTTTTTATCATTTTGAGCAACCTAAGTTAAGTCTAGAACCATCCAAAAATAGAGGTCCAAACGCCTCATAGGTCATAGGCAAGGGACGGGCAGTGGACGCATAGGGTATGATTTAGAATTGATTAGAGCGCTTTAGGTAAATAACTTAAAGATAGTAATCGGGTAGCAGGAGATGATAGTATGTGCCCGCATAATAATATGAGTAACACCCCGTCTTGGGAGAGTTAAGAGGTATTATTTATGTTGCACGGGGTGATCCTTTAGGCTAAAAAACTTAGGACCCCCCACTCATATTAAAATAATTCTTTCTGTTTCTCTTCTCTCTTAGACTAATTCACATGATTTAAGTTCGGTCAGGACCCACCGTTGTGGACCTCGAGGAGTGCCTAACACATTCTCCTCTGAGGTAATTTGAGCCCTTACCCGATCTTTGGTGACACAAACTAGTAAGCCCGAGTCATTTGCAATAGGTGCCCTAACACACCTTAATCCGTTAGGTGACGACTCTCTTTTAATACCCTTCCTTTTAAAAGAGTTGTCAACGTCGAAACCCGATTTCGTAAGAGAACGGAGCACGACACTTAGCGTTTGTGCGATTGATTTTGGTGGCCATTGGGACGATCAGTTGTCGTTAGCAGAGTATGCTTATAATAACAGCTATCAATCGAGTATACATATGGCGCCGTTTGAAGCTCTATATGGTCGTAAATGTCATTCACCAGTTGGATGGTTTGAACCTGATGAAGCACAGCTATTGGGTTCGGATTTGGTTCAACAAGCTTTGGAGAAAGTTACATTGATACGAGAACGACTTCGGACAGCTCAAAGTAGACAAAAATTCTATGCAGATAAGAGAGTTCATGATTTGGAATTCATGAAAGGAGAAAAAGGCTTTTTGAAGGTGTCCCCTATGAAAGGAGTCATGAGATTCGGGCGCAGAGGCAAGCTAAGCCCGAGGTATATTGCTCCGTATGAGATTTTAGATCGAATCGGATCGGTGGCGTATAGACTTGCTTTGCCTCCGAGGTTATCTATAGTTCATCTTGTATTTCATGTGTCTATGCTTAGACGATATATTAGTGATGATAGCCATAAGATTCAGCCTGAGGATGTGGAGCTTGATGAGGACTTGACTTATGAAGAAAGTTCGATAGCTATTCTTGATACGCAAGTGCGACAATTGAGGTCGAAGAAGGTTGCTTCAGTGAAAGTGTTGTGGCGCAACCATCCCACAGAAGAAGCTACGTGGGAGTGTGAAGCAGATATGCGAAGCAAGTATCCTCAGTTGTTTGAGACGTCAGGTACAATTTCTAAATGGTTCGAGGACGAACGCTTGTTTAAGTGGGGGAGAATGTAATAATCCTAAATATTTTATACACTTATTAATTAGGAGATTGGAGAACTAATTTAATTTATAGATATTGGGGTCAAATATTAAGTTATGGAAGGAAATTTTGTTACTATATGAGATATGATACTAAATAAGTGGTTAGTGGCTATTTTTTAAAACTATACTTATATAGTTGATTTTGGTTATTTATTAAATAAATAGGAGTGGGCTAAGCCCATTATCTTATGGCTGCCACGTTTTTAGTGACCTAAAGAGTAGAAAATTTGGGTAATTAGTTCCTGGCTCTTGAAACAAAGAGGCAAAATACTCAGAGAAGATTCGTATTGGGGAAATTAGCAGCGGCATCGTAAGACGCTAGGTGGTTAGCTTTTATAGTGTATGTATGTCGATTAGTTCACTGCTGTATAAATAAAAATTATTCTGCACATTAGTTTTGGTAAAGAAGTGTAATGATGGTTCAATACCAAGCCATGATGTGATATTAATTAGGGGATACAATAATTATACAATGATGGGCAATTCTTTAGAACAAAAAGTTAGAGAAATTAGCTGTGCATATGTGTGAATTTTCGGCACTGTTCAAACTCTCCTCACAGTGCATCAATTTTTAATTGTTTTACAAACCTTAGGATTTTGGCCATAATAGGTGTCAATCATTCTGTAATGATTAGTAGGATTAGAGATAGGGATTTGAATTTTTAATGAGAACTCCATTAACAAAATTTGCATCAGATTTTTTACTCAATTATTTAATGAAAACTTATTTGAATTTTTGGACTTGCCCCTTTTAGCTACTGCTCATTATTTTTCTAATGTATGAAGAATCGTTTGGATATCTTCCCAAAGGCATAGGATACGAGCAATCACATACTAGGCTAAACCTTACCTTACTAATCATATTGAGGCATAAAATAGCCTCTCCTATTAGCAAGCATGAAGAAAAAATGAACTACTAAGAACTAAGAACTCTATGATTTTTACGGTCCCTTCTATTTCTATTTGATTTCATTTATTATTTAGTCAAATATAAAGGCTTTTTCATAAAATTCTCTTTGTAGTGGGATTAGTCTAATTATTTCTGATAGACATTCTAATATATATTCTATATATTCTATATCTTGGGTTCTTTGATATTCTTCTATATTAGTTTTTACTAGATTTGTCAGTAAATTTATATTATCGGTAGTTTGTTGCCAATATTGTAGATATGTATGATTCATTATGTGTTATCAAAATATAGATCTAATTCATATAAGTCTGTTTCTGGTATAATTAATTCTGTCCAATTTTGATTCATTAGTTCTGTTATTTCAGTTTTAAGTAATTTCTCATAGATTGTTCTTCTTACATCATTATCGATATTTCTTAGTATATACAGTATAAGTGTTTTATAATTAAGATCATCATCTATTAAATAAGTGTTCATTTTATCATATGATTTGCTAAACATATTCCTTTTAATCTCTATGTCTATTATCCTTATTCATCATATTATAATAAGTTATTTTAATCATCTTTTCCGGTCACTACCATGATTTTCTGCTTCAATCAGTTACCCTAACAGCGCTTCAACTTTTGTTTACTCCCCTAAACGGCCTCTCTGCCTACTGGTTTCAACCTTAGGATGCATAGTCTGGGCTTACCTACTCTTAGCATATTTTCATGGCAAACTTACTCAAGATGATTTCTATAACAGTACTATTATATGATGGATAATTATAATTTACATGTAAGAGATTATCAGGAATATATCAATTTAGCTACTCATGATTATAGTGTGACATACCTGTTTTTGTAAGTTCTTGATATCTTCTTGTTGATCCATAGCTTTCATATCTTCTTGTTTATCCATAGCTTCCCTGTATTTTATCTTTGAATATATTAGAGAGAAGAGAGAGATTTGGATGCTAAGTTGCAGCCTGTTCTTTTATTGATAATTGAAAGACTTATTTAAAGATTACAAAAGTGACTCTTACTGTTCATGAACGACCTTTACTGTTTATGAGACTGACTCTTACTCTTACTATTCATGAACGACCTTTACTGTTCATGAGACTGACTCTTGACTCTTACTATTCATGAACGACCTTTACTGTTCATGAGACTGACTCTTACTATTTGTAAAGTAAAAGACTATTTACTTTACGACTTTTACATTAAAGAAAAGAAAAAGAAAAGAATCTAGTAATTCTTTCAGAAAAGAAAAGAATCTAATAATTCTTTTACTTTATCTTGTCTGCCATAGCTTTTGTCGTTTTTTGTCGTCTTCTTCTTCAGTAATCTTCTTCTCGATTATTCCAGTTGTACGTCTGAAACAATGTTATCTTCTCCTTTGCATTTTGAGCATATGTGGTCTGGATATTTGTGACTGATTAGCTTGCAGTATCTTGTTAACAGTTCTGGAGAAATGAAATTCGTCCTTATAGCTCTTGTAGTTATGTAGGTTGTTCTGGTTTTAAAAGACTTAAGACCCATTGTCTTAATTCTTCCATATCTGCTTCTCGTATTTCTCTGCAATTTGAATATATCATTGTTTGTTCTCTTGAATAATAACTCCAAATCGCATTCTGGTTTAGGTAGTTGTTTGCCAGTTCATTTAGTATAGTAGATATTCCAATAATCCTTTTATTTGCATAAAAGTCTGGAATATTTATTTTTTCTATCTCTTCTTGTTCTTCTATTCTTTCTGGTATGAGCATTTCTCTTGTAAGTCCGATCTTGATAACTTGTATGATAGGCTTTATTTCTTCATATAATATCTCTGCTGTAGCTGAATAAAATCGTATATAGAATAACGTTCCTTTAGTTATTCTTCTGTATTGCATAAATGCTCTGTGTAACTCCGGTATGGTAGCTATCTCCTGTCCTGTTTGTGTGTATACAGTATCTAGTAATCCATAATTGTAGCAAGTGGCTACTAGTTTTGCATTTGTATTTGGTAGGGCTATTAGTTTATTGTATCCTGTTAGATAATGGGTAATATAATCTTTATTTTGGTTCTGGGTAGTTTGGGATCTTGAGTTTTTGTTTAGAAAGTTTTGTATTTTGTATATGTTGTCTATGTATGTACGGGTTATATGGTTGTATGTCTTTTTGGTTTGGTTCAGACTTTCTTTGTAGGTGTTTGTTTGTAGTGGTATGAATATTTCGTTCTGGGTATTTTGGATATTTTTCTGTGTGAATGGTTTTGAAAATAGATTGTTCATATTTATATTTGTGTATTTGGGTTTAATTTCTTCCTTCTTCTTTGCAGATGAACTGCTAGCTGTGCTGCTTCCTGCAACTGCATTTAACAAACTGTTATGAGTTTTTAGGTGTTTCTCAACGTCACCTTCTAGCTCTGGAATTTTAGAGATTTCCGATCGTCTTATCTCCGCATTTTTTGAGTCATGCTGCTGACTATTAGCTGTTTTCTTTATTATCTGTATCTCTTCGTCCATACTTTCCACTTTCTTACAAAGTGTAGTCATGGCTAAGAGTAGATTTTCCATTGTATTATCTGGTTCAGTTTGGGTAGCTTTGTCTTGACAAGTAATCTGCAACAACATTCTTGTTAGTAGTAATTATTTCAATTGTAAATGTAAAGTTTAATATATTTAATACCAGTCTTCGTATTTCTTTTGTTGTAACTGAATCTTGTACTTTTCTGGTTATCCACCATTTTACTTGGGTATTATCTGTTCTTACAATAAATCTGTTGTAAACTATATATGGTTCAAATGCTAATAAACATTTATATAATGCAAATAATTCTTTTCTATTTATTTCCCATCTTTCTTGTGGTTCAGTATAAGATCCTGAATAATATCTGCAATGATGTTCTATTTTTTCTTTATCATATTTATATTTAAGAACTCCTCCATAACTATGATTACTCGAATCTGTTTCTACAATATAAGTAAATTTCTTATTTTCATCTGGGAAGTATAATTTTGGTAATTTCTTGCACAATATTTTAATCTTCCTTATTTGTTCCTTATCTTTTTCATCGAACCCATATTCTACATCCTTTTTTAGTTTTTTCTGTAAAGGTTTTAGGTTTTCTGCTAATTTAGGTATATATTCTCTTACTTGGTTTACTAATCCTAAAAATGATTGTAATTTCTTTTTTGTATCTATGTTTTCATCAAGATTGATTATTTTTTGTACTATGTGTGTTTGCATTTTTATTCCATTTTTATCTATTTGTATTCCTAAAAATTCTATCTGATTCTTCATAATTTCTGCTTTGGTTTTGCTTAAGCTTATACCAGAGTTTTCTATAATATGTATGAATTTTTCTAATAATTTTATATGTTCATCTTGTGTTCTTGAATATAGTAATATATCATCTATATATACTATACAATTCTCTAGTTGGTTAAAATAATTGTCCATAAAATATTGGTATCTTCCTGGTGCATTTTTATATCCAAATGGTAAAACATTCCATTCATAAAATCCTTGTGGCACTGTAAATGCTGTTAGTTTTTTAGATTCATCTTCTAGTTTTAGATGGTAAAATTCTGATTTACAGTCAAATTTACTAAAGTAATTATATCCTTGGATTTGTCTTATTTTTAATATCTTGTTAGGTATTGGGTAATTATATGTTTTAGTTTTTGCATTTAAATTTCGGTAATCTATAACCATTCTACTTTTTCCTCGTTTTTGTTCACTATGTTTATTTACTATAAATGCTGGACTTGTATGTTTACTATTACTTTCTTGTATATAATTGTTATCTAATAGTTCTTTTATATGCATTTTAAATTCTGCTAAATCATCAAAGTTATATTTTAAGGGTTTTTGTGTTATTATACTATTTTCTTCTATTAATTCTATTTTTATTTTTGTCTTATGTTTATTCCATCCTTTTAGAGGGTTATCATTATATAATTTTTCTTAATTCATTCTGGATTATTTTTACTTTGTCTATTGTGAATATAATAATTTCTAATTGAGTAGTTGTATTTTTACTTATATTTTCTAATTTTTGTGTGATTTTTTCATTTCCTCGTATCCATTCTGTAGTTTTTCGTTGTTTATTATTTACTCTTTTTGCTCCTACTTTATTTTTACATGGTGTGGTAAACCACCAGTATGTTCTTGTTATTATGTGTGGGTATAATTTGTCTAAAAATGGCATTCCTAGTAATATATCTTTCGTAGTGAATTCAAAGTTATATATTTCTTCTATAGTTAATATTTTATCCCATACTTGTATTTTTACATTTTTGGCTTTGTAGTTAATCATACTACCTTCATTATTAAATCCTGTTACTACCATAGGTGTTTTTAATTTTTTCCATTTATCTGTTGGTAAACAATTATATTTACATATATTAGCTTCTGCTCCTGTATCTATCATTGGTGTATAGTATCTATTATAATATCCTTCTACTATGATTTTTGCGAGTATATATATTTTCATTCTTCTGTTCTTTTTATTATTATTTTCTTATCTTTGTATGTTATGGTTAATTGCTTATCTCCTAGACTGTATGGTTTTACTTTTTCTAACCATTTTATTCCTAGTGTAATATTTTCATTTTCATTTTCTTGACATATTTTAAATTATATTATTAAAGGTATTCCTCCAATAATTATTTCTTTTTCTGTTATTTCTTCATTTATTATTAATTCTTTAGGTAATTCAGGGCATAATTGTTCAGTAGTTATTATTTCAGTTTCTGTTACTAATTCTCTTGTGATATAGTTTTCTTCTTGTCCTGTATTTATTAATATTTGATATTTTCTTTGTTCCATGATTTCAGTTATATAGTAGTGGTATGTATTTATTTTTTCTTTTGTGTTTTTTATTAAATTTTTTGGGATTATATATTCTCTTCTTGATGTACTTATTCTTGATGATGTTGGTGTTTCATAAGTTAATTGGTTTGGTATACTTGATGTACTTAATCTTTCTTTTACTATTTCTAAATCTTCTTCCATGTCAATTTCTTTATAACTATATTCATTATTGTCAATAACTGTAACTATTCTTTCAAACGGGTTTTCTATTTTGATTTTATTAATTTTATTTTTTGCTGCTATTTTATGTTTTGTTGTTAAGACGTATAGATTTTTACATCTAGCTGTAAATATTTTACTTCCAGGTGTTAATTCTATTCCTGACATTTTCCAGTATAATACTAATGATTTATCTATATTCTTATCGTTTATTGCTATTGAATAATTGGTACTTATTATGAATTTGAATTTTTGATATATGAGATTTCCTTTTATTGCACTTATTATGCTTTTTTCTATAGGTTGAATTATTCTATCATCTGCTAAATATATTTCTATAGGGGTATCTATTCCTTCCCTGAAACATGCTTTTATTAGTATTTCAGTTCCTCCTAGGTGTACATATTTAATTGGGTTTTTTGCCTTTATATCTTGTATTTCTTTATTTATTATTCTTTTGTTTATTATTGGTATTTTGGCTTTTTCTTTTGTATATTTACAGTCAATTATATGTTCTTTTTGACTAACCACGTAATATTCTTCTTTTTGTCTTTTGAACCAATTTTTTATTGTAGGTACTTCAAATATTTTTTCGACACTGAGGTCTAATTCTTTTTCTTTTATTTGTTCAAATATATTATTATCAAATATAATTTTTTGTTCTGAGGATTCTTCATCTTTATATTCTTCTCGTGTTATTACTTCTATTTCTTTTTCAGTCATTAGGTTTCATCATCTTCTTTAGTTATTTCATCTTCTATATCTGATATTTCATATACACTATCTTCACTATCTAGTTCATAATCTATATATTCCATCTGCATATATTCTTCATCATTAATTATGATTTCAGTTATTTATTTTTTCTTTAAGTTCCTAGGTGCTTTACAGTCTTTAGCTATATGTCCTAATTTTCTACAGTTATAACAAGTACATTCTGTTAGCTTCTTTTTTGGTCTAAATAGTCTTTTAGCCTGATAATTTTTTACATAATATCTTTTTCTTAGTTTTTTATTTTTATATTTTGACTTATATTTATTATATTTCTTTATTTTCCATTTTTTATTATATTTATCTGTATCTGTACATCCGAATTGTGGTGCTGTTTTATTTTTACAACATCTTAAGTTTTTTATTAATGTTTTTTCTATTTTTGTTTCTTCTTTATATTTTTCACATATTTGTATAAACCATTGTTGTAGAAATTTTATTCTAGATCCTAAAGTATCTGTTAATCCTGCTTCATTCCAATCTTTTATTATTTTAGAATTAAAAGGTTCTGGTAATTTTGTGAAATATAATTTTCTTATTTCTTTACTTTCTTCTGTATTATATGTCCCTTTATAATAATATTCTCTAAATGCACAAGTATATTCGTCTATATAGCACATATTACATATTGCTAATTTTGTTATCAGATTTCTATTTGTTTGTTTTTCCTTATTTTGTTCTTCAATTTCTGTAGTCATACTACTAAATTCGTTTCTTATGGTTATTTCATATTTATATAATATTTCTATATTTGTTGTTGCTATTTCACCATTAAATTTTTTATTATTTCTTAAAGTATCTATACTTTCTCTAGTTAAATTGTGTAACCATAATTTTACTGTTCCTATGAGTGTTCTTTCTATATATCCTGGTGTTTCTGCCATTCCTATTTTATTATCTACCAATTGTTTAGATACATATCCTATCCATAATTGGATTGTTTTATTTATATCTGCTACGCAATCTAAATCTAAAAAGTTATATTGTTCTGATATTGGTTTTGATGTCCATTTTTTATTTAATCTACTATCCCATAGTGTATTATATCTATCATGTTGTTCATAGTTAGCTGTATAATAATTTGGGTATAATTCTTTTGGATTTTTTACGCCTGATGTACTAGGTCTTTCTTCCATATTTACATCTCCTGTATTTACTTCTATATTTTTTATTTTTTCTATACTTTCTAAAAGTTCTGTATATGTTTCACTTATTTCGCTTGATTCTGACTTTTGGTCATCTATATTGTTATCTATTTCTTCAATTCTGGGAGTTGCTTCTTCTGTTTGTAATATTTGTTTAAATTTATTTATTTCATCTGTTAATTCTATTTCTTTGTTTTTCTCTCTTTGTTTATTTTCATATAGTGCTTTTAACATGTTTAATTCTTTTTCTAGTGCTATAATTTTTGTATTTTTTATTTCTTCTAATTGTTGTATTTCCTTGTTTGCTTGGTTTTTAATAATTTTAATTTCTTTTTTCTTATCGATTTCTTCATTTTCTTTACTTATTCTAGTCATAGCTGTCAGGCTATCTTCTAATCTTGCTGTTTCTTTTTCTATCATTAGGTATAATTGGTCTCCTATTTTTTTTATATCTTCTGCCTAAATTTGAAAATATTATTTTTATTTTCAATCCATCTTGGTTTTCATATATTTTTTCGTCTACAGCAAATTCTTCTTTGTTCATTCTTAATCTATAGCTCTGATACCATTTTTACGTTAGAGATATTGAGTTTGACCTATTAAGTGATATCGTTTATCAATATATTGTATAGATTGAGACCATTGGAGGCCATTTGGTTGGTGTTCTAGACGTTGCAAGGTTGGAAAATTTTTCGTTAGCGAGGTAAGTGAGACTTTAAGCTTTGATGCTTGCTTTTCTAAAACTCGTTTTGAAAATTTATTTTCTTTGCCTGGTCCATGTGTTGGGACAAGCGTGCGCTTGGCAGAATCGATGGTCTTAGACTAGCCGCAAATATATTATTTTATGAAAAATACAAAAACAAATTTATTTTATAAGTTATTTGATGGCATGATACGGTTGTGAGCCATGATGTTGAGTTTGATATTTTGATACGGCAGTGAGCCATGATGTTGAGTTTGATAGCTTGAGACGGCTGTGAGCCATGGTGTGGAGTTTGATACGGTTGTAAGCCATGTTGTTGAGTTTGATACGGTTGTGAGCCATGGTTAGGGCTGCTTATTGGGCGGATCAGGCGGTTATTTACTCTTAACGGTTTGGCTTATCGGTTATCGGCTTTTAAATATATTAATCCGATAGCCACCCGATAAGATATCAGACGGATTGGTATCGGTTTAGTTATTATCGGACGGTTTATCGGCCTAGTTGAATCTGTATTACAGAGGCTTATTTTGGTCCTTCATGTTACACTGTTACTAGTAAAAACCAGCAAAAAGCCAATTTACTTTGCATGTATTCCCACAATTTTTTACCATTACCTTCAATGGTCGTAAAACACAAGCCATTGCTTGTTACTATCTTCTTTTGGCCAATAATTTGGTCCATCTGGTGGCATTAGGATCCCATTTACCTATGCAAAGAAGGAGATTGTGGGCATGTTATAGGTTTGAGCAACAGAAAAAAATAGAAATTTTTCAACCGTGGATAAGTGGAACTGTGGAGGGGATATTTAATATATATATATATATATATATAATTCTTAACGGTTTAATGGTTTATCCGATAAGAAAATTATAATCCTCCCCTAAACCGATAAGTCGCTAAAAATAAAATTTCAATCTGTTCCTCATCCGTTAAATCGATAACCCGACACCAATAAGCCATTAAGCCACTTTTGCAGTTCGATTTTCGGTTTCGGTTCGGTTTTGAACACCCTTAGCCATGGTGTTAAGTTTGATACGGATGTGAGCCATGATATTGGGGCATTGTGTATGCCTTTGTACATCACCCGAGCATTGTGTATGCTTTTTGATATTTTATATATGGGGCATTGTGTATGCTTCAATGAGCATTGTGTATGCTCTATTACATATTTGAGGCATTGTGGTGCCGTTGTAGACTCGTAAAGGTATTGTTTAATTTCTTTCATTGTAGTCATGACAAGTCCTTAGTGTATATTGTGTTAAAATATGTGTATTCTTGTTGATTAATTCTTATTAACTCTGTTGATAAATATGTATTGAGTTATTGTATAATTATCGTATCTATTATATCGTTTTTGTTGTGGTGTGTTTGTATTTTCTAACACTTGTTCCAGAGATATTCAAAGTAGCGGGTCGAGAATCTTACTGAGTTATATTTACGTATAATTCACTCCTTACCTGCATCTCTAAGCAGGTACTATTGCGGGCGATAGAGCTAGTGGCTGAAGAGTTCGTTCGGGCCGATTCTGTTGATGAGGTGAGCCACCGCATTGTTCGTGGAGGTTGTCACTGCAGCTTTATCTAGTTTATGCTAGTTATTTCCTTTTCTTTGGGGTTTTCATATCCGTCACTAAAACTCATATTACTCTGTTAGATGCTCTATGGTCTTAGTGTGGGATTTGGGCTAGAGTTTTATTATTTGAGTGATTGTTGGTTTTTTTATCAATTGACTAAGGTATTAGGTGATAATCATTTCCTCTTTAATTATTAATAATACTTTTAGGCCTGCACTTTTTCTCTCAGTGTTTGTATAAATAGTTAAATGTTAGAGAAAGGGGTTCGCCTGGCAGATGGTGTTAGCTGGGTGCCAGTCACGTCTAGGAGGTAGTTTTGGATGTGACATGTAATCCCCTCACTGTTGCCCAAGCTTATTAGATTAATCCCTCCCAGGATAGAACGGAACAACTATTCTGTAATTCTGACAATGAAAGTTACAGAACTTCGTCGAACTCAACAAACGGCAGTAAACCACACTTATGCTTACGTTTTACTTCGAAAAACAGTACATAAATGCAGAAGAGAGAGGGGAGAGTATGCAGATATTCGGTGGTAAAAAATGAGAAAAAAATTCTGAATTTATAGCCAAACAGTCTGAGTTGAATAGGTGCGAAGGTGCCTGTTTACCTGATGTACCATTTCGGCAGAAGTCAGGTTGCGAATTTTAAACCCAAAACGACTATTAGAAAATTTAACCGCGTCGTAGCCGAGTGAGCGACGGAGACGACTGCGCCAGGCACCACTTCTTCTCTACTCTTTAAGAGCTAGAAGATATGCTTCTCTATTTAAGCACAAATATTTTCTTTCCATCTTTTGATGAGGGACAATGTGCATTAGTAAAGGAAAATACTTCAAACTTTTCATTTCCTCTTTTCCCTCCATTTCCCATTCAGATCTCTTATCTAATTAGATAAAAAAAACCAACAATTTGTGAGCACGTAATTTTTGACCGATATAAAATTACTCCTAAAACATTCCAAAAATAGCTTTTATGCCTTTTATAGAGTTTTAGGAATTTTTTTCTTATTTTTACTTGATTTGTTTGGCATTTTTATTTGCATTTATATGCACATTTAGAATTGTTTTAAATCATAAAATCATCAAAAAAAAAATTACGTTCTTCATTCGTCACATTCTTTTTAGATTATAATTGCATTAATAGCTTTAATGGCTTGTAGTTATACTTTATTTAAAAAAAACAATAAAACAAAATCACAAAAAATAATAATACACCAGTAATTTTTATTAATCAATTAGTCTTAGTTTAATAATTTATCGTTTAATTAGTTTAATTGTTACATGAATTAGATAGTCGAGTTAATTTTGCAAAGAATTGGATTTAAATTAGAGTTTCAATTTAGGTGGCAAAATCTGAAATTAAAACAAAGAGAAAGAAGCTGCTGGTTGCTATGAGCAATTGGGCCAATGCACTTCAAACCCACACTTCTATGGATTTCCCACACTTTATTCACACTAGTGTTAAGCTACGCACGTATAATCAACTCTCAATACTATATTGTAATTAATGTTGCTCTATTTTTTTTATTTCTTTAATATTCAATGCTCTCCTTATAGAAATAAATTTATGCACGCCAAAATTTTTGCAATTACTTATATGATGAATTTGTAAAAAAATTGAATTTGATTCTTTAACAAATTAGTTGATTCAAAGAGTTATTTTGTTAAATCAATTAAAAATTAATATGTACACAATTTGCATGCATATTTATATATTAAATTTAAATTATTGTGATTAAGTAGTGTTAGAAAAGTGATGTTAAACCACTCCTCCCTAAGAACATTAATTAATCAAATTATTGGAAAAAAACTTTTTATGTAACTATGAAAATATTGATCAAGACAAAAATTTAGACTGTGTGATAAAATCATGCAATTAAGTGTAAAAAAACAGCAATAACTGCTGAAGATAAAAGATACTTTAATTTTCTAATAGAATTTTCATGATGAAAAAAGATAAATAATACATTCCTAGAATTTCTAAAAAAAAGATAATAGAATCCGAGAATCATTTACATTCAAATCCTATCATTAGTTTACTTCTTTGTTTACGATAAAATTTTGGACATATTTTTCAAACATTTCTTTATTCACCTAGGATTTCTGGGATATTTCTTTTTAATTTCGTACATAATTTAGTTGTCCCTAAATTTCAAAACTAATAAATTCTTTTATATAAAAGTTGACTTCAAGTATTAAGTATTAAAAAATTAATATATAAGGTGTTATAGTTATATTAATACAAGGAAGTATAAATTTATATAAGGTCAAATGTTAATGAATTTTAAAGTCCTACATATTAGGACTTTTTATATAGTTCAAATACAAAAAGATTTAATAATAAATTTTAGTTTATTTTAAAGTATTAAATAACGAGAATTCACACAAACACACGAAAATTCCCCCACACTCCTCTCAGACACGCTCATTCTCACCTCTCTACAAAAGCACACAAAATAGCTGGGAGAGGAGAATTCAAATCCAGATCTGAGAATTCAAAAGAGCTCCAAAATAACAAAACAAAAATAGAAACAAAAGAGTGATTTCAAGGCTATTTTCAACTTCTGCTTTCTTTGCTTCATAATTTTTGGGAATCCGAGTGTTATTTGAGCTATAGAATTGTTGTCCGCTGCTGTTATGCTGTTCCTGTTCTGTTGACTCACCCATTCTGCCTTTATTTGGTTATTTTGAGATCTTCACATTGCTGTTGAGGTGTGAACTTGATTTAAATCATGTAATCGTGATTGGATGCTACAATACTATGAACTTGCAGTAATTTTCTCTGTTTCATGTGTTCAACATGTTTTCCAATATCACCTGCCAACTTGATTTAATTTTGAATTACTCTGGTGCATGAAATTTATACAGATCCATGTAGAAAGGTGCTCTGTTGTTTGCCTAAGCATTCATATTGTAATCAATTTGTGCGCAACATGAACATGAATGTTATTTAAAGTAGGATTTGAAAGTGAGATTTTCAGATTATTTTGAGAGTTAAAAAACCTAGCAGTCATCTTTTCTTTCTAAGTTTCATAGCCGCAACTTCTTCTCTAAGGGAAAAACGCAGCCACCACAAATACCATCTTCTTTCCTCCATTCCCAGCCATGTCAACCACCTAAAAACTCCATGGATTGATAGCTCCAAGGTTCCATTACTGTCCGGCCCTATTTTCCACTTGAGACACCCAAAATAGCCATGAAACAAGATGAAACTTCCCCCAAGATCACCATAAAGCGTCCAGCCATGGACTCCATCGAAGCAGCCAAAAACGTCCCCAAAAATACCCCCAAAACGTAGCTGAAGTCACCCTCAAAACACAGCAAAAAGTAGCTGCTGAACAGCTCAAAAACAGCTGCGAAAACAGGCGAAAATAGCCTCAAAACCGGCCACGAAAATCTGCTCGAAAACAGTCCAAAAGAGCTCTGAAAAGCCATCAAAAACCAGCTCAAAACACCTTAAAAACGCAGTTAAAACCCAGCCCCGAAATCCAGCTGAAAGCAGCCCCAAAACACCAACCAAAAGCACCAAAAAACAGCCCCGATAACCAGCTATGAAACCACAGCTGGCAGTCTCTGACACCCCAAATTCGAACCACAACTACACCGAAAATCCAGTCGAGTTGCCGGTAAAATTTCCGGTGACAACAGTCGTCCATTTGAGTTGTTGGTCAAGAGGTCTGTTAGCAGGTTTCGGTTCGAGGTCGTCAAGCTTCAGTCAAGTTGTTCATCTGTGGCCTAGTTCACTTTTGAATTGTAAAGCTGTGAAATATTGAAAATTCAGGTTCATATTTTTAGGTTCATTTCTTGTCTCAACCTTGATTAATGTTGATTTAGTGTTCAAATGCTATGGATTTTGTGCTTGAATGAAACACTATTCCTGGCTCATGATAATATTTTGTCTCTATGCTTGCCTACTGTTCATTTTTGGCTATTTATGAGTTAAGGTAGTTCTATGATTAATCAGTTATTGTGACTTCAGAATAGTTCAAAGATCTTTGTTTGAAACTTAGTTTCATATTAGCTGTTGCTTCTCTTGGTTAGCCGATCATTTTAGACTAGTATTGGATTGTCAAATATGAGCCATTGAGCAATAATGGGCCCTGTGAAGTTGAACATGGGTTCTGATATTGGCCGTGTGATTTTTTGGTTTTAATTATTGAAGTGCTGATAGGAATTTGTTTAACTGCCTGTTTCAGTAATTAGGCCTCTTAATAATTGGCTATATAATTGAGAAAGAACCCAAGGTGCTTCTTTTGATTGATTTAGGCCTAGGTTAGAGGCGCGGCCCCATGTGTAATAGAAAGAATAATTGTGAGTGAGAGATGTGGGTTGCGGTACATCCAAGGTCCATTACATAAAAAAAAAAAGAGCGGAAATAACTATTGTGAGGGAGTGAGGCGAGTCGTGAATCAATTCAAGACTCGTCGCAAAAAGAGAAAGGGAAGAGTGAAGATAGACAAAATAATTGTCTCGGATTTGCAAGAGATAAATAATTTATGAATATCGTAGTTTGCTTTAGGCACGATCAATAATATGAATTGTCATGGCTATGGGTACAGTTCCCGTGGCATAGTCATGACATAACTAGGGGTGGGCATAAAATCCGAAAAACCGAATTCCGAACCGGACCGAATTAATTCGGTATTTCGGTTTCGATTTTTTCGGTATTAAATTTTCGGTTATTCGATATTTCGGTAGATCGAAATACCGAATTATTTAAGTATTTCATGTGTTTCCTAATTCCTATCCTAGTCCTACACTGCCCTAGCCCAACCCAAAATTTTATGTTTGTATTTCTAGTCCAATAAGACTAAGCCCAAGTCCCTTACTCTCTTAGTCTCTTTCCCTTGTTTCTAACGATAGGAATTAGAATTAGGTTTCTCTCAAATCTCAAGGAAGAACTAAGAAGTGAAGAACAGATCGTCTGCGATTGCGAGTGCTGCGAGTGCGATAGAGACGGCGTCACGGTGACTTCACAACCTCGGCGCCGACGACTCTCAAGTGTGACGGCTTGTTTCCTCATTTTTTTATCTTCATTCTTCAATCTCCAACTCTTCAACAGGTTCACAACTTCTTCAATCTTCAGTTTGTATTTTGTAACCAATAGCTTCTTTTTTGGGTACAAAAGGCGGTATAAACTATAAAGTATAAACGTATGTATTGACATAATGTTGTTTGTTAGCCACAAATATTTGACGCTGTTGTCACTTTAGAAAGGGATGTAAAGCAAAACTCTTAAAGATTAGTATTCTGTTTTCTTCTCCTATGGTTCCAAAATATAGTTCCTTTTGCCTTCTTTCTTTTTTCCCACACCTTTGGACTCTATGGCAATTTGTTGATTTATTCAACTTGGGCGTAGTCCAAATGAATTTTATAACCTTTTAGGAATGCAGTGCAATTTTGTTTCTGCTTGCTTAGGCTCTTAGCAGTGTTAGCACAACGTGATACATTATGTATCAAACCGAAACCGTACCGAAACCATATCGAACCAAAATAAGAAATACAGCACCGTACCGAACTACTTTGGTACGGTATTTGGTATACACAATTGATAAACCGAATACCGAAATACCGAATCGAAGTACCGAATGCCCACCCTTAGACATAACTCCAAAACTCAGGGGTACTTTCGCATGGCTTGACCCTATAACTTCAAATCATTTAGTAAAAATAAACATGTCGTAAATTGCTGGTGCGTTTCACGTGGCGCGATTTGCGGTATGTATAGAACGGCAAGTGTACGACATCGTAACTTGTTCAAATAAATTCCAGAAATACTAAAAGCGGTTTAAATATATAATAAAAGCGGTAAAAGGTAAAAATGCACATAGGTCTAAAACATGTCATAATCAAGTAATTAAGCCAAGTGTAATTGTAAAACAACCGTGCTAAAATCACGGAATCCGGGAGTGCCTTACACCTTCTCCCGAGTTTACAGAATTTCTTACCCGGTCTTCTGTGTTCGCAAACCGTAAATAGAGTCAACTTTCCTTGAATTAGGATTTTAAAATAAATGGTGATTTGGGACATCTTAAATAATTATTCCAAGTGGCGACTCTTCTAAAAATAAAATAAAATCAATCCCATTTCAAATAAAGTCACTTTAATTGGAAAAACTCCTTTGCCCCGCAAAAAGGAGGTGTGACAAAGTTTAAGCCAGAAGATGTACAAATTAAGCTGTGCTCAACTTGACAATTACAACCAAAAGTGGAGGATTCTTATTCCACTTTTTCAGCCTTTTTCTTTTTAATGATGTTATTCCATTCTTTCCTCTTATCCTAATGCAACCAGCAATGAGGATAAACAGATGCAAGCAGCAATGCAAACAACAGCAGCTAGCTCTAGTAATAAAATTAGCACATAGAAGTACAACAAAAACAATAAATAAATGCTAGTTGGAGTCGGCTATATGAATCATTTTTTATCCATTCTGCTCTATTTGAGCCTGTTCTCAATTAAACTTATGTTCAGTCATTCCCCATTTCTTGGGGTAAAATTGAATACAACAACATATTAACTACTAGAATATTCAAGGATAATTGCTTTATGTGGTACTTGCATCATCTAAGATGTATAAGTATGCCAATATGGCTTTAAAACTGTTCGTTCTAATATGAAACAGAAATGCAGAACTTTATTCAGCGTATGAGAAAGAATATTATTAGTTTGACAATTTGTGATTTTTTTCTTTCAAGTTTTTCAAGGTTGCTGAACTCATTAAATTCTCTTCTTTCACTTGGGACAAAAGGCGAGGGCAAAATATTGTATTACAAGAAAACTAAAGGAAGCATGTCAATGTAAAGGAAAAAGACGTGAACAATCCTAGAATATTTGCCAAACAATCATTATATTAGTGGCATACAGATAGGGATAAAGATAGCACCTTTAAATGAGTCAAACGTTAATCTATCTATCATCCATGAGAAGAAACAACAAAAGTAACCATAAGGAATAAAGCACGATGGTCTACTTGAAGGACAGGAGATTTAGTAGAGAAATTACCTAAAAGCGAGATCAGGATGTTGCTGAGAGTAAGAGATTTCTAGGGGAAGCGGAGATTATTGCAGTTTATGAGAGATAAGAGAGTAATACTTTTACTCCTTGTGACAGGAATGGCATCAGAACTGATGGAAACAAGAGTTTGGGAAATCCTCTGTTTTCGCTATTTTTTGTGTGAAAGAAGAATGAATTTTGCTTGAAATTGAAGCTTTCCCTTACCGAGATGCTATTTTGCAAGAAAAGAAAAACTCTAGGCGGGCAATGTGCTGTGAGTTTTCAGTCATCACGTTAAGTTTTTGGTGAAATCAACAAATTTTCCTTTGTCTCTTAGAAACTCGATCTTTTGGAAAATCGTGATTGAACTTGAATTGAATTGGATTGGTAAATTGATTTGGCTTAAAATTTGATTTTGAATTGTGATTTGTGAATCATTATTAAGAAAAATTGTGATTTTTGAACTGAATTGAATTTTACTAGAGATTGATACTATAGTTTGTGTTCACTATACAAACACTCGTTCAAACGATTGTGAAGTAAATTATGTTCGGAATGATAGTTTGATACTAATAAATTGTTATTCTGCAATTGTTTTTTATTTTATATTTAAATTATATTGTTTGGTTTTACGTTGTTATGACTGGCAAGTTTCTGTGGAACAGTGGACCTCAATTCCTGTGTCCACAATTTCTATTAATATATCTCTTTGGTTTTTGTTTTTGTACATTATCAATCTGGTTGATGGTTTTTAATCTTATTCTTGAATGTTGTAGGAAAAGAAATGTCTTCGCTTACAATGTGGAGCTAAAATGGGTTTATTCATAAACCAAATTGGAGAAGCTATCTTGGCAATTCTTGAATAAGTATCTGAATAACATATAATGGCTAGTTTATGAAATTTCTGCACTGCCCATTTGAAGGTATGCTGAAAAGGTCGAAACTTTTGATTCACATACGTGAAGAGCTAGGAACTCTGTATAAGAACCCTTCTTTTGCATTTTGTACTTGTATGACTGATGACAAGTGTGGTAATGCTAAAGGCAGTGGTGGGTCGGAGTCCGAGAATGAATGGGAAAGATTGCTTAAGCCTTTTAACCTCAAGCAACTCCGAAGATCACTTAATAAAATTACCCCGTATCAGCTCAATAAATTATTGGCACTGCCTTTGGATGTACCAACATCGATGGAGCTATTCCAGTGGGCTGGTAGCCAGACGAGCTATTGCCACTCATTTGATGTCTACTATACATTGATTGACAAACTTGGGGCTGCCAAGGAATTTAAGATTATAGATAGATTGTTATTACAGATGAAAGATGAAGGGGTAGTTTTCAAAGAGTCCCTCTTTATTGTGATAATGAAGCATTATGGAAGAGCTGGTTTACCAGGGCAGGCAACTAGAATACTATTGGATATGTGGAATACTTTCTCATGTGAACCCACATTTAAGTCATATAATCAAGTATTGGATATTCTGTTGGCTGAAAATTGTCCAAAAGTTGCTCCGAATGTGTTTTATGAAATGTTAGGGAAAGGTATTTCTCCTTCTGTATTCACTTTTTCTCGAGTGATACAAGCATTATGTATAGTCAATGAGGTAGACTCTGCTTGTTCACTTCTTAGAGACATGACAAAACATGGGTGTGTACCAAATTCAGTGATTTACCAGATTCTTATTCGTGCACTTTCAAAGTCTGATAGGGTAAATGATGCATTGAAACTTTTGGAGGAGATGTTTCTTATGGGTTGCATACCCGACATCAATACTTTCAATGACATTATCCATGGGCTTTGTCGAGCTGATAGGATTCATGAGGCTGCAAAACTGGTGGATCGGATGCTTCTCCGAGGTTTCACCCCCGATGCTATAACTTATGGCTTTCTGATGCATGCTTTATGTCGAACAGGGCGAGTTGATGAAGCAAGGGTTCTTCTCAACAAAGCACCTGAGCAGAATAATATCATCTTTAATATGTTGATTAATGGCTATGTGACTAATGGGCGGTTCGATGAAGCAAAAGTCATTCTGAATGAGAACATGTTGATTAAAGGTTATCAACCAGATGTTTATACATACAACATTCTGATTCGAGGTCTTTGCAAGAAGGGATCTCTGTCTTCGGCTCATGAAGTTGTAAAAGAAATGTCATCCAAAGGTTGCCAGCCCAATGTGATCACGTACACAACCTTGATTGATGGCTTCTCCAAGGCTGGCCGTCTACAGGAAGCTTATGACCTTGTTACTGAGATGTCAGCAAAAGGTCTCAGCCTAAATATAGTGGGTTTTAACTCTCTTATATCAGCTTTGTGTAAACAAGGAATGATTCAACAGGCATTAGAAATTTTTGGTGACATGTCAAGCAAAGGATGTAAACCAGACATTTTCACATTCAATGCTTTGATTTCAGGTTTTTGCAAGGTAGACAAGATGGGTGAAGCATTGGGGATGTATCGAGATATGTTCCTTGAGGGAGTTATTGCCAATACAGTTACCTACAACACATTGATTCATGCTTTCTTGAGGAAAGGTAAAACCCAAGAGGCGCTTAAGCTTGTGAATGATATGCTATTCAGAGGATGTCCCCTTGATGAAATCACATACAATGGCCTCGTAAAAGCACTTTGCAATGATGGAGCAATTGAGAGAGCAGTTGGACTTTTTGAAGAAATGCTGACAAAGGGAATAAAACCTAATCATGTAACATGCAACATCTTGGTCAATGGCTTTTGTAGAATAGGGAAGGTTCAAAATGCCCTTGAGTTTCTGAGAGACCTGGTACATCGTGGATTGGCACCTGATATAGTCACGTACAACAGTCTAATAAATGGCTTTTGTAACAATGGTCGAATTCGAGAAGCTCACAGCCTCTTTGAAAAATTAGAAGTTGAAGGAGTTTGTGCTGATGCTTTCACTTATAACACCTTGATTTCTTCCTATTGTAAAATGCACATGCTTGATGATGCTTATACCCTGCTTACTAGAGGCATAGCTGTTGGTTTCATTCCCAATAATGTCACATGGTACATACTCGTGAGAAATTTTGTTCGAAAGAGTTATGAGTCACTAACGAGTTAGGTTAGTCAATATGAGCAAGAATTGACAGGTGGCTAAGCATCTCTATGTTTGCTGTTGATGGAGCCTCTTTTGAGTATGATTATACTTGTGTTGCTTCCCCCCCCCCCCCCCAATTGTTATTTTTGTTGTCTGTTAGAAATATACCACCTGTGCACATATTTCAGAAATTGTCTTGTTATGATATCAATTAGGCAACCATGACATGTTACTTTATATGCTCGCACCTCTTTTTTCTCTTTCCTTTTTCTTTGTGGTGGGGGGATTTGCATTGGTTCACCTCATAGATGATGCTTGTGATTTGTATCCAGTCATAGAAGGATTCTTTGTGATGTTGTTCAAAGAATCTTGTGAAGCTTGAGCTTTTTCCCCATCTTATCTCTAGAGAAACTTGACGTAGCAGATGATGTCTATGAAATTTAATCTTGTTATCGCTGACATTATTTAGCTGATATGAAGCAAGCCAAGGATAACAATTGGGGTAAACTAGAGCAATCATATCTACCCTGATTATCAGCTGTTACTAAAGAATGCAGATCTGGTACTGGTGCTGAAATAAACAGTGACCAGAATATCCCCAAACAATGCATTCTGTTTTACTTTCTGCATGATGGAGGTATATTATGCACAAAGTTTGGCTTCATTTTTGCTGTGTTGTGCACTTCCAAATCTGGGAAGTTCACCAAACAGTGCATGAGGTCAAATGTGCCACCAAGTTGTGTGAACAACAGCTTGAACCTTGAAGCATCTTTTGTCATTGAGAATCCATAATATCTGCTCTCGTCTTCTCTCTCCCCCCAGGTACCTTCTCTTCTATCCCAAGGTCAAATAGCAAATACGAGTCCCTCGTGGAAGATTCTTAAATGTTGAGGTGACTCTCCCTATCTTATATAAATTTGTTTCTAGTTGCTTTATATTTGAACTTATACCTTGCTTCCACAAGTACTTTGTGTAGTTTCTTTGTCATTGCAATTGTTGAATTTGATTCTTTCTTCTTTTTTCTTGTGAACTTTGTCTTGGATGTCGTAAAATCATCTCCAGGCAAATGGGATGGACAAGATACTCCTTGTTCTCCCTCTCTTTTTGGTGCTGCATTGTTGCACTTCTTGGTGTTATGCATTGATATGAACTTGAAGCAGGCTTTAAAAAAAGATTTTTTAACCAGATTTTCCTTTGCACCAAATCATATTTAGTATTGTGAATCCTCTGTGGTTATTGAGTTTCTAAGTTTGGATGCAAACAACTGAATTTCTTTTTTCCCTATCCTTTGGACGGTCAACTGACAAGTAACCTGTAGATTTACTCCGTTACTGCCTTAGACTAATATTTGATAGGTCTTTCTGACTCTACACATTTTGAAATAACTAGAATTTCTGATCCAGACGCTCCATCCGATGATGACAAAATGAAGGTATCGGAAATTCACTCTCTCATTATCCTTCCTTATCGGCCGTCTAATGACATTCCATTTGGTTGACGCACAGGATGTCTTTCAATTAATTGTTTCATCCTTTGAGAATTTTCATGACGAGTGCAGCAGATCATATAGTAAAAAGGCCTTGGTCCTTGAGACTGTGGCCAAGGTCAGGTCATGTGTCATCGTGCTTGATCTAGAATGCGATAAGCTCATAACAGAGATGTTTCAGCATTTCCTTAAAGAGATAAGGTACCTCCATATATCTTATTGCTTTAAACATAATTTTGCTATCAAGGACATCTTGACTCCTATGTACCTTTGTTCTTCTATTTGTAATCTACTTTTTCCTCACAAAAAAGTGATTCTGTTTGATTGAAAATTTTGACTATAGATGTTCGCCACGGTGAGCTTCTATTGTTTGCTCTTTCAAGTATGACTTGTAATTAAGATTGAAGTCTTTTCCCAAATATTAAAAATAATTTTCTAACAATGTTTTTACTCGTATATTCTTGGATTTGCAGATTCCTTAGACTGCATCTGAAGTTTATGATCTCCATATTATCTTTTATGGGCGAAGTTTATGATCCATATACTTCTATAATTTTTTTTCCAGGACTTGTATTGTTTATAGAATTGCTTATTTATGTACATGTAATCGTACCTTTATTGGGGTTTAAGCAATTTGTTGGAGGCCAGAGTTGTGCCAAATGTGTTATTTGATTTTATGCCGAAAAGTCTCTTACTGTCCACATCTGCTTGCATACTAACTAGACATCCATTCCTCGCATTCCTCACTAAATTGAGCAACGTGATAGTGCACGTATTGAGATTCAGCTTGACCAGTATCCATGATGGAACTGGAGGGTCAATTATCCTATCAGCAAAACGGCCTATGAGCCACTTAAACTTGCATCAGTTTGCCATCTTGGTAAATAAACTTACACTTTTCCCGTTTAGAAATTTTAACTCATTTGTTTGTACTGTAATAAACCCTCCTTTGAAGCGTCTATCTCAATCGCCTTACATGAATAACACGTCAGATAGTAAGACCATTTAGTGCTTGACATTTGTAATCTGTGGGCCTTATTTTTTTTTTTTTTTTTCAAAATCAATTTACTGAATTTCTAATTTTTTCTTTCTTTCCTTTCTTCATCACCATAGCTCTGCCAGGAGCCCGCCAAACCCCCCAAGACATCATTTTCAATGGTCAAAGTGTGACTCAACCATAGAACCTTTAAGTACCACCGAATAACTCGTTTCCAATGTTATCGACGGCTTTGCCAGCATATTCGTTCTGAAATACTTTGTTGTCCGGCAAGAATATCGTCACCAATAAGTCACAATCTGTTCCTATGCTGCTCATTTTTTAAGTTTCGATTCCTTTGTTGTGAAATACTACGGATTTTATTGATTCAATTTTAAGTTCTAAGATTTTTTGCTTTGGAACTATGAACGACGGAACATACAGAGGAAGAGGAAAAAGAGTTTTCTTTTGTGTCAAGACAGAAGAAGAATTGGAAGGAAAGGGGAAATGTTAACGAAAAAAATAAAAGAAAAAGGAAGAGATAAGAGGACTGTGATGAGAGGGGTAATGAAGAAGATGGGGGTTGGGGGGGGGGGGGGGTCATTTGGGTTTTTCTTTTCATTTCTAGTTTCTGTCTTTTTTTAGTATTTTTTATTTCAATAAAGTGAATTCACGCGTCTAATTCGCGTGATTGGCACGCACTATTGCCACATCACACACGGCATTATCACACAAGCATGGTCAACGTTTAGAGGTATTTAGTAATACTTATTCTCTCAACTTTGAGTATCTAAATGAGAAAGTTGTAAGTTTGTTTACCGGGATAGCAAAATGATGCAAGTTTAAGTGGCTCATAGGCGTTTTGATGATATCTAATGCTGCATTAAAGTAGTGAGGTAGGAATTTTTTTCTTGAATGTTGGTAAAAAATGAAAAGTTATATCTAAATAAGCGATGATGTTCTAATTGAAATAGAGGATTGCATTTTCTGTAATTCTCGTCAGCTACTTCTCGTTCTGCTTGTTGTAATGAATTTGTGAAGCTTTATTAAACCGCTACTGATGAATTCTAACTATACTGATGGGCGTCCCTGGGATGAAACCTGTTGCTGGCTGGATTTTAAGTCTCTTGGGGCTCGTTTGGTACAAGGGATAATGAATAATTAATTTCGGGATTAAATTTGAAATGACTTTATCCCATGTTTGGTTGGGATAAAATCATGGTATAACTAATCCGGGATTAGTTATCCCGGGATTGTAGTGATAACTAATCCTGGGATAATTAATCATGGGATAACTTGTTTTCCCAACCAAACAACCCCGTGGACTTATACGCTGTTAAGGATCACAAATTTTGTATGTCATGCTGCAGTTGTTAGTAGATACTATAAAATAGTGGCATTTACTCTATGGAACTTGACTTTTACTTTGTTTTCAGTAGCATTTCCATGTTAATTATCAATTTAGCATTATTTTTGAAATAATTGTTGTAAACCTGGTAATAAATTGTTCAACATCAATGCTTTGTGAATGACGTTAGGGTAGACATCGTGAAGTTAATCAATTACTCCCTCCTCTCATATTAATAGTCATGGTTATAAAAAATAGTTGTCTCGAATTATTTGTTATTTTAGAAGTTCAAGACAAAATTGATTATTTTTATCTTTTTTTACCCTTGATAATAATTGTTCTTGAGGACAGAGATAACACATAAATAGAATAAATATTTAATGAAGAGAGATTATATTTTAAGATATAAATAAGGATAGAATAGTTTTATTTATTTATTAATTAATATTTTTTAAATGGCGTGTAAAAGAGAAACACGAGAGATAATAGGACGAGGAAACAGTTTAGTGCCCTGTTCTAGTGCGTGTTTGCATGCAACAAGACCACTTATTCCGGCGCCGATGATTCCTATTTGCTTTTTCCTTTTTCCAACATCGATTTCTCCGTTTACGTGTGTCTCCATGTTAAAAAGACAATAATATCCAAATTCCAACTCCACAAAAAAGGAAATTGGAGAATTGCCTACTATTTGATGGCTAAACTCAATTTTGGGACTTGTCAAATTATTCAGAGGACAACTGAAATTCTTTTACTATAGCAACCAACTCAACAGACGTCATTAATCCAATGTACATGGCATTTTGTATTTATATTATCCCGTATAGTAATTCAGTGCACAACGCGAATTCAAAATTTTAATATCTCGTATTTATACAGTGTAATAGACGCGAACCCAAAATTTTAATACGACTGGGCACTACTATTCTACTCAACCGATGTCCCTAAACCCAAAATTGCTGGGTTGAGTACTCGTACTTTAATTGCTGGGTTTAGGGACATCGGATGTTTAAGTCCATAGGCCAAATACAAATGAATTCATAAGTTGGCCTATCTTTAAATAAGCATTAATTCAAAACATCTTTTCCATAATTCTTTATCCATAAATCATATCACAATAATCTCAAACTAGCTTAGGACAACAACTCTTGAATACTGGTAGAATTCTTTAGGCACGCTTTTAATCTATTATCCTGATTATGTATACGCTCGCGTGACATAATTATGGTTTCCAAAATAAATCAAAGTATACGTCCGCGCGACTTTGGCCAAACAATCTTAATAAATAATTAAGTGTTATTAATTGTGTATACGTACGCCTGACATAATTTTGACACACCAAACAAAATAGATATACATACACGTGTTTTATTTGAAGATAATTCCATAATTGTAATAATCAAATAATTAAAAGCGATAAAAGGCAAAATATACATAGGTTTCTAAAATATGTAATAATCAGGTAATCAAGTCAAATATGATTGTAAAGCGACCGTGCTAAAATTACGGAATTCGAGAGTGCCTAACAACTTCTCTTAGGTTAATAGAATTCTTACCCGATTTTTTGTGTTTCGCAAAATTATACTGAGTCAAATTTCCTTGAATCGAGAACGGTGACTCGAAAAAACTGTTTCCCCGTAAAAAAAAAAAAAAAAAAAAAAAAGGTGTGACAGCAGGTTTATCACGGTAACATTACAGAGCGTGCTTGCAGGTGCCTTTCAGTCCTGTTTATCTTCCTTTCTTTTCATCTTCTCGGCGGGATATTCTAATTTCAAGTTTGATCTTCCCTCAAATTTGCCCAAGTTTTAGTCTCTTTTTTATTTATCTTTTTCATTTATTTTTCGTGATTTTGTTGGGTTCTTCTCATATTTTTTATAGTCATATTGTTGTCAATTAATTTTCTCCTTGCTTAATTTATGCTCTCTCGCTTTTACTTTTTCTTATGGGTTTTCTCCGGTGTTGCTTTATTGTTTATTAGAAATCACAATTTGGGGTGTATTAGTTAGTTTCTAATTATTTTGATTATAATTTCTTGCTAGAGCTTTTAGGTACATATTAGTAATTGTGCCTGATTTGCATATGTATCATGTCTCTTTGATGAATTTTGTCTTTGCTATCAACTACTTAGTGCCAAAAAAAAAAAGGTCTTATGGAAAATTTAACGTATAAAAAAATGACTGGAAGTATGAAGTGGATTGTGCACTTAAGTGTTTGTTGATATGCTCGAGTCATCTTAGTTGGAGTAATTATATTGTCTTTGACCTTTTTGGGTTGTAGCAGGAAAATCTCTAGGTGTGACTGTGCAAAGACTCTCGTGAAGAAAGTTAATTGGAGTATTTCGATTGATGTGGTTCTTGAGCTTGCTCTTGAATTTTGTTAATGCAGCAACATGACTTTTTAGGTATTGCTTAATGCTCTGATCTTCGGATGTTGAATTAAAATTTTGTGCTCCTTTAGAAAATCTTTCACGATAAGATGAATTAGGGTAGTTATTTTGGATAGAGATCAGGACAAGCAGGGGCGGATCTACCTCTTACGAGGTAGGGGTACCACGACACCCGCTCGCCTCGCTAAAATTCTTACTATGTACATAATATTTCTGTGAAGAAACGTATAAATTGATAGAATGACACTCAGAAGTCGGAAGCGGGTGCCATTGGTTCAGCCTTCCCTTTGAAGGCTTTCCTTAGCCTCATGAATGCAAGTTCGATTCCCTGTTGGAGCAGCTCCTTTAATTTTTCCTTTTTTCTATTTATTAAGATTTTTTTTATTTTCAGTTGAGCCCCAGGGCCTCACCTCTTTTCTTTCTTTTTCTATTCTTTCCTTCCTTTTATTACTTGTTAAGTCTCTCTTCTTCATTTTTTTAACTTTCGGTCCTCATTTTGTTTCTATCATTATACTTTACTTTATGAACAATTATTTTCTATAGGTAATTTGAATTGTTTTTAATTAGCATATAATTTCTTTATTTTTAATGAAACGATATTAATTTATATATTGGAATATAATTTGAGCAATATCTTCTATTGGGTTTTGAAAAAAATTAAATGGCTTGATTGATAGTCGTTTTGAGTCGAATATCATAGGTTGAATGGTGAAGGTTTTTCTTTGAAAATAATTGTCATATAACTCAACAATTTAGATGGAAAAATAAACAAATAACAATACAAGTAAGTTAATCTAGTCAAACAATGAATATATAGTGTAGTTAAGGTATTCTTTAAGCAAATATTTATATTGGAGGCGCTCTTTCATGAAATGTTAATTTTCTTTTGCATTTTTATTTAGAATGTGTTTAAATTAAGCGTTACAAATTTGAACTAAAATCGAACTTATTTGTTTTGTGAATGAAAGGCATATTCAAATTAATCAAAAACTAACCGAACCGACCCATTATTCCTAATCTGTCTTTGTAGCTACTGACATGTATACTGTATGCATAACATGGTGGCACCGGCAACCTTCGAATCCTGGATCCGCTATAATTGGTGACTTTGTGAAACCTATGTCATTTGAAAACCTTTAGGAGCATTATGAGCTCTCCTTATTATCAGAAAACCATCACAAAGAGGTTGATCATCACACTGCGTGGAGAGACTAAATTGTTCTGGTCATCAATTTACTTATATTAAATCTTCAAGAGTTGTTTAATTAGTGCATTAGAAAAATGTCTGAAGAAATTATGATGTTTCCATGTCTAATGCTTCTCCGGTTATCATCTGTTAGGAATTCTGAAGAGCTACATGCTATCAAATTTTTCAATTAAAAGTTTATAACTTGGTAGCAATTCTAGGTCCCTTGAACGGGCATTTGTAGATGTATATGATGTTAACAACTTTTTATGCAGTATTACAGTTTACTACTTTCTACTATAATTTATACCATTTTATTAATTATAGAAGCTTATACTTTGTTTGTCTCTGTCAGCGGAGTTTCCTTTTTGCCGGTAGATTCAAAAGACTATTCAGCATCAGAAAGTTCATTGGCACTTTATATGAAAGTGACCGACTGTTCGGGATATACAAATTTATTTGTTATTAGATCATATATTCATATTCAAGTGTAAGCATCTCATTCTTCTAACTTTTCCTTCCCTTTTGGTTCTTCAACAGGACATTATCAATGTTTCCGATGTAGCCTAAAATAGAAATATGCTTGTATTTTGGGTAATTTTATATTGTTGGTACCCATTGTTAGCTATAGTTGCTGGTTTTAGTTTCAATGATCCCTTTTTGACACTACTTGACAAGAAAGATATAAGTAAGACCTTTTTATATGTTGTTAAAATATTGATTGGTCAAACTTTTTAAGTTTGATCAGTCATAACTTCCTATGTCATTATTTTCATCTCTTCTTTTCAGCTTGTGAACCCTGCTGAAGCTGAAAGAGAAATGAATGATGCTAAAAGAATCTTTTGCCGGCGCACTCTAAGAGAGCTAATTCTCTTAGAGAGTTTCACTCTTTGCTCAAGGTACTGATGTGTTGACAACATCAGTAGCATTTATGATTATTGGAGTTACAACTAACATCTTCTTTGAGCAATTATCTACACTTGATTTCAGACTGGGTACAACCCAAGGTCACCATTCCCTTTGGTTTTCACAATCAAAAAATCATTTGAAGGTTTACAAGAAGATAAAAAAGAAGAGAATGTAATATAATATATTGTGGTAAACCATAGTGTCCTAAATTTTTTATTGCATTGTAGGAAGTATGAAATTAAAACAAGATTGGCAAATTGCCGGAGGCCTATGCTTTTTTGAATCCAATCGTAGATATTATGCTACTTCTTTTCGACATTAAGAAAAAATAATTATGTTCTTAATGATGATGTTGTTGAACAAAAAGAATAAAAGTATGGCAATCCTAAAGCTCGGAATTCTATGCAATTTATAGTAATTATAGTTGTTATTGCTATTGTTTAGCGCTTCCTTTAACATCTTTCTTGCAGATGAAATAATCAAAAGTTTCTTTTTTCTTTTTGCAGTTAAAATAATCCAGCATGATGTTAATCGTGTTCGTGAGTCCGGCAAAATCAACCTCATAGAGCCTCGTGTATCTAGGTATTTCAATAATGAATAAAAATGAAGCATTTTACATATCATGTTATCCAACTATTCTGAATCAAATTTTGGACGTTAGCATAAATCTGGATAATGTTCAAGTCAACGTGGACCATGTTTGATATCAAATTGGATATTTGAAAGACACTATAATACCTAAGAGGCATTATACCAAATGAAGAAAAAATACTTACAGAGAAATTATAGGGAGTGAGTGTAACTTGAAGGATACCATCATGCTTTAAAGGCATTATGCCTAATGGAGCGCCAAGTATTGCTTTATGTTCATACTTCAAGTTGTCATTGACCTTTTGGTCTTCATCTGTGCCTTATTAATCTCCTGATTTTTGTGACAGCACACGCCTTAACAACACAAAATTTGATTACTAAGGGAATTTGACGCAGGTGACAGTTATATAGAGTTGTTGGTGGGGCTGTCAAAATATATTGGCAGCCCTATTTCTTCCAAGAAAAAACACAAGACCAACTTAAACAAAAGAGGTATCCTGTCTACCATTTAACTTTCTTTTGAATTTTGTTCATTGAAAAAATCATTTCTTATTTTTGGGCCATGGTTTAGTGTCTTGCAGGAAAATTATTGTTGTTTGTATGAGGGTTGTCTGATATTGGTGTGCAAATTGGGGAAGGCTGTATATCATCATGGCTTCGTTTTCTGGAATCCTCCAAAGACCTGTAGTTGCAGCATCTGCAGTCGCTATAGCTTCTGTATCTACTGATCTTCATGAAAAATTTTGTCCCTCAAAATCGATAGAGAATTCTTCTTCTGAAGCATTGCAAGAAAAGATAACATCATGGGTGTCTCAGATATCCGTATCTAAGCTTACCAATTTGTCCTTCGTCACCAGAATACGTGTTCCAAGTCCCAGCACCAGCACCAGTTCTGGTTCTGTTTCAAATCTTTCGTGTTCTTCCCTAGGCACTTCTTCCGTGTTGGTCAATTTTTATCAATCAGCAGCATTGGCCAAGTCTGCAAATCCATCAACATATACTTATACAGTTCCTTATTCGCCTTCGGAGGTGTTGTATAGATGGCATTTACCAGAGCCAAATGCCATTGATATATCAGGGAATTCTGATTGTTCATCAGTAAAGTCTAGGACTGTGGTAGTATTGTTGGGATGGTTAGGTGCAAAACAGAAGCATCTAAAGAGATATGCAGAGTGGTATGCCTCAAGAGGATATCATGCCATTATATTTACTTTCCCAATGTCTGAGATTTTTAGCTATCAAGTCGGGGGAAAGGCTGAGCAGGATATAGAACTGCTTGTGAACCATCTTGCTGATTGGTTAGAAGAAGAGCATGGAAAGAACTTGGTCTTCCACACTTTCAGTAACACGGGATGGTTAACGTGAGTACTCTTTGACAATCATCAACTTAGAAACAGAAGTATATGCGCTTTTCTTAAAAATTGTCTGAATTACTGATCGAGTTCTTTTATTCTTGGCTTTATAGTTATGGTGTCATTTTGGAGAAGTTTCAGAAACAAGATCCTATTTTAATGACAAGAATCAAAGGTTGTATTTTTGATTCTGCTCCTGTAGCTGCTCCCGATCCACAGGTATTGCTGTCTCTGAAATTGCCATCATATGATTTCTTTTTCATGCAAGTGCTGGAAAGAGTCTTTCTACATGTGTAGTTTATTTATGAGGTTTAATGCAAAGCAATTGTTAAGAGCCATATTTTTCTATTGAAATCCAATTATATCATCCTTTTATCGGATAAGTATTACAAGTTCTGTATACATATCACGGTCTAGCCATTTTGAAGATTGCTTAATTTGTACTCTAATCAGGACCGATTGTTCTCTTAATTTAATACTGTTGCTTTCTTCTATCTTAGGCCTTAAACTATGTTGGTTGCTTGGCAAAAGATATTCTTAAACTTGATAATGTGGAAGTTATTTAGAAATGCCATCTTTCTACGTCATCTCATTCGTGCTTTAGTCTTTTTCTCCCTTTCGCGGCTGGGAGTCAGCTGTGGAGTTTCGGGGGAAGGGGAGGTGGTACTTGTGTAGTATTTAATAAATGTTAAATCATATTTTGGGCGCATGGAACTTTGATTTGATAAGTTGAAATTAACACAATCAAGTTCTCATATTTTGTGTCAAGGTATGGGCTTCTGGATTCTCTGCTGCCTTTTTAAAGAAGAATAGTGTTGCAACCAAACGCATCATGACTTTAAGCAACAAAGATGCAGATGTGACAATAGAAACCAAAACTTCTGCGGATGCTAAGCCTGCGGTAACTGAAGCAGCTTTACTAGTAGTACTGGAGAAGTTCTTTGAGGTGGTTTTGAACCTTCCCGCCGTAAATAGGTAAGGACATCTCTTTAGATAAAGTCTGTTTCCAGAATTGCCTTTTCTGCGAGTGGTTGTGATAAAATGTTTTTAAGCCTGCAGTATTTAATAGAAGTACCAAAATTGTATCTACTTTTCGTCTTTGTACTCACCTATAAAGTAGACCTTGTCGATGTCATGTCCACTCTCCAATGGATTGCAATTAGTACGTGTAGCAAGTGCCAAAGATAGGTCCCTCTATGTACTTACATTGATCTTTGGATGAAATTGCAGGAGACTTTATGATGTTCTAGATCTATTGACATCTGGGCAACCAAGTTGCCCACAATTGTACATGTACAGTCAGCACTTTCTACACCTCATGTTGATCATTTCAGAAATGACCTAGAATTATATACTTTACAGCTTACCCAATTTCTTGAGGATTCCATTCTAAGCTCTTGCAAACAGTCTTCCTGAATAATTCCTAACCACATTCATTCTTTTAGCCTTTTCTTCACTTTTTACCAAATACTTTGGTAAAACTTCTGTTTTCCAACTTTAAAACAGATATACATTTATAATACATTGGTGTAGGTTTGTTAAATATACAGTAAGAATAAGATTCTTTTATTTTATTTTAGTTGTTTCTGTGGTCTCCCAGCAATAAAGTTGCTGCATTGTAACCCAATTTTATATATTTATGTAATTATGCTACATGCCATTCTTGATAATCTTGCCATTGACCATTTCTCCTTGGTAAGAGCACAGTTAGGAAAGAAACTATTAACATGGATAAGCCTAACAACAGATTCTACTCTTTACTTTCAATGTTTTAAATTGTTTATCCACTTCTTTAGGATTGTACAAAATGATGACTCCTTGCTAAGAACTTTTTAGTATTTTATCCATGTTTCTGGACTGTGTTTTATAATCAGCCTGTACTTTATAAGACACTATGTTCTCTAATTTATTTGGTATAGTTTGACTTGGCTTAAAGTTTAAGAAAAACAATAAAGACTTTTAAAACTTATGGTTTTAAATATGCCATAAGAACTCTTAAATATGCTATAGCAATTGTATGGCTATAAAAGTCTCATCATACTATACTAAAAGTTGAAAGACTAAAATGTCCATTTAAAGCTAAACGACATTTTTGCCCTTTAATCAAACACAATTGTCATAATACTAATGTACACAATCGTAAAATTAAAACTCTTCATGGTAGACACTATCAAGAGTCACAAAGTTAATGGAATTGAGCCTCTTCTACTACCCATCATTAAGTATGGTACTACCAAGAGTCATAAAATTAATGGAATTGAGCTTCTTCTACTACCTATCATTATTAGATGTTGTAAACTATAGGTAGTAGATAACCTCGATTAAGAAAGTATGTTAAGTGAATTTAAACTACAATGCAAATGAAAAGACATTGTTATAATTATCTCATCTAGGCTCTTGAGGTTGATATAACTCCGTTTAGATACATACGACACTTTGATACACTCTTTAAAACATAGCAAAAATCTTCTTCAGAGAACTAAGGGTTTGGGTTGAATCAAAATATTAAAGGAGAGGAGAGGACAGAGAAAGCTAGAGCAAAAATCGAGAGAAAGAATGATAAAGAAACAAAAGTAAAAATGATAGAGCTAATAGCAGTATTGTTGGTGTCAGGAGGCCAAAATTAGATCTCCCAAGCAGAAAATTAGTAATCACACTACTGTCTCAAGCAAAAGAATTCTGAAGGCTTTACAATTATCTTCCCGGGAAGAAGAGCATAGTTGTTTTATATGCCCCTTGGCAAAGGTCGCAAAACGATTTTAAGCGTGGCATTTAGCTTGTGGAGTGTGTCTTCAATAGACAAATTTCTTATGGTAAATTTTATGGTACCATGTTTTAGAAATAATAGTGAATTTCACTTGCATATTACTTTAGTATGTAATTCTGTTTATTGGTTAAATCTGTTTTAGGATGAATAACATATTATGAAGAGCTTGGCATACTTGACACTAAAAGGAACAAAGAAGTCTACAGTAAACAAATTGTTTTCTTTCGTTCTCTTTTGTTCTTTTTCCGAGTTACCTATTATCAGAATTACTCTTTCTTGTTCTGCCAATCGAAGATCCTCTCAATTTATTATTATTCTATGCCCAGTAATATCCCACACTATGGAGTCTGGGAAGAGTAGTGTGTACGCACAGTGGCGAAGCCAGGATTTTCATTAAGGGGAGTCAAAATATAAAGAAATAAACTCACCAAGAAGTTAAGAGGTGTCAATATATAGTATATATACATATATTTTTTTTAAAATTATCTAGCTACATAGTGTAATTTTTCGATTAAAGGGTGTCGGTTGACACCCCTTGAGTGCATGTGGCTCCGCCACTGTGTACGCAGACCTTACCCCTACCTCGTGAGGATAGAGAGACTGTTTCCGATAGACTCTCGGCTCATGAAGATCCTCTCAAGGCTTTTAATTTTAATTCATTATTTTTGATACCGGTGTTGATGGTCATATTGCTACTATATGTGCAGTCCAGAAATTAAATCACTCTGGTGTGCTCAAATTTGGTTGATTGTGCCTTATACTTGGATGATAACTCAATCGTAGATAACATTAAAAAACTTAATTGACGTTAGGGCAGAGCATTTTGTGTGGCTTGTTTTATAATATGGAAAAATAATGACCACTATATTGCATTTAGCTTAATAAATCGTTGCATTAAAGATTTGATCTGAAGCAAAAAAGATAGAAACGAAAATAGAATGTGACTAAAATCGATGCATAGACAAAGATCATATGCAAGGGCGAGATAAAATGAAAGAAGTTCAGGTGAAGACGGATAATTACATCTAAATTAAGTAGTGAGAAAGTACAATCTGATTTTTTTATTCTGCAAGTATTTTTTTCTATTTAAATGTAAGTTTAAGCATTACCATTATTTTGAAGTCAATATCTCGAGAAATCATTTGTGAAACTGGATTTAGAAATAAAAAATATTAAGCATGTTGTGCTACTCTACAAATTAAATGAGTACAACAAATTTAAAAGCTACGGCTATCTCCAACTTATTGAATCATTTACAATCTATTATTTGTTATGAAGTAATTCTTAATTTTGATTTGAGCAGTAGAATACTATGACTGCACAAAAATAATTTATTTTGAAGCTACGAAAAATATTATCTAATTAATTATTTATTTTTATATAATATGTTGTGGGAGATCAGAAGGGTTACTTTTTTTGTTCTTTGAAGTTTATACATAGTTCCAGATGATTTTTCAACTAATTTGTTTGAGATTTTTCACTAAGAAAAGCTGAGTCTTGCCTCATGTATTAATACATAGGTTATTCCAGTCAAGTCAGGTCTAGAACAAGTCGGGCTTAAAAATACCCAGTCAAGTCAGGTTTGGAAGTTTTATTTTTATGTTATAATTTAACAAATATAATACGATATATTTTTTATTTGAATGTTATGAAACTTCTAAATTATAATAAATAAATTAAACATCAAACTTTAACGAGTAAAATATTACAAACTTAAAGTCTTAAATAAGATTTTTAATGTATATTAAGTAAACTTAAAACATAACCACTAAGAACAATATTTGAATAAAAATTTCTCAGACTTAAGAGCTTTATATTTTATTAAAATAATATCTTAAACATGAATGTCACGACCCAAAATCCCACCAAAGGTCGTGATGATACCTAACCTCTGAGACTAGGTAAGCCAATCACACTAACAACATTCAATAATCAAAAGTATATTTAAAAATTTGCTCATTGCTGGCCATTGGACTCAGCAATACATTGAAAGATTAGAAGAGCATATTTTAGAGTTTACTTCTTAGAAGGATATGAGGAAATATATTTAAAATAACTTATTACCTTATCAAAAAGTATATTTAAAATTTGCTTATTCTAGCAAGAGGTCTCTAAAGATTACCTTTTTGTGGTTCAAAATGGTATTGGAATGGAAGCTCAATACAATTCAAAAAAAATTTATAACTTCTTATTCTTTGCAGTAGTTGGTGTTTTGTCTACTTTGAACATTAAAATTTGTAAGGTCCATGGTTCTTTGGTTAATTTTAACTTGATACGTTTTCTTTTGTTTAGGAGGCATAGTTAGTATTGGCAATTTGCATTTCTATTATGTATAAGGAAAGAAGCAGGCTACTCTTCTCGACATCTCTGCTTCTGGGCAGGTATGCGGTTATGTTTTTAAATATATTACCCTTTGGATTGTTGATTTATGCTAACTAGAAAAAATATTTCATAGGTCATTTTGAATTTGGTAACCTTGACAATCTCTACTGTGGAAACTTTATCATTTTGCTCTGCTGCTTTCAATTTTCCCCAATAACTGCTAATGGGATGGGCTATCACACACTATTCATTTAGTATACCCCATTTTCTGTGTTGCAGCAGCACTATCAATTTTTACTGTTAAGAAAAAAAGGTGGTACAAATATCGTTGAATGGAGTATTGTACGCAATACCAACCTACAATATTGCGCAATTACATACAATTTGAAAAAGAGAACAAGTGGAGTTGAAAGAGCATTGTTTTTTTTGCAGATACTGTAAATAGAAGAGCAAAATTAGGCTCATATAGTATAGAAGAATCTTTTGGATTATGGTCATCTATTTTGATTTCAATATTAGAGTATTTTATCTACTATCATCACCACAATTGAAAAATAAAACTAGATACATGTTAGGCCCGAGCTGGCACAGGCCATCGCCACCTAGTCTTTCAAATAAAAATATACTTACATGAATTGGCATGTCCTTTGGAGAGGATATCTTCGAATGAGAAGAGAGAAAAAAAAAAGGACAGCTCGGTGCACAAAGTATCCCGTATTCATATAGGGTCCGGGGAAGGACCGTAGCCAAGAGGTATGATGTAGACAGCCTACTCTAATGCAATCATTAGCAGCTGCTTCCACTGCTCGAACTTGTGACATATAGGTAACACGAAGACAACTTTACTGTTATCCCAAGGCTCCACTTCCTTTCAGTGAGAACATATTTTCAAATGAAGTCATGCCCTTAACAACATTGGCGGAAGCAGAATTTTCACCAAGGCAATTAAAAAAAAATAATAAAAAAAAAAATTTAACCTTATATACACAGTGTAATTTTCGGTGAAGGGTATTTGACCGAACACCCTTCTGCCACCTAGCGCCGCTCCTGCTTACTGGAGATAAATTTTCATGAAAAATAATATCCCTCCAGAAAACCACAAGGTCAAAAAGTCACATAGGTTGGTATGTTGTAACCAAAAGTCACCAAGATACCACAAGTTAACTTTTAATGAAACAATGCTATAAGCATTTACTTGCTAACCTTGCGGTTGTGCAGCTTAAATGGCTGTGAAATTTGTAGATTATCATGTACAACAGGCATTCCCACAGCATAAATGTGATTCAATCAAATAAAACAGAGGCCACTTCTCATTTTAGCAATAATGTTATCAGTTTATCCACAACACTGGAAAGTTATGAATTATAGTTTGCTGGCCTTTGAGATACTCCCCAGAGCTTTGGCCTTGTGTCTCAAAACAAATTTTTGTGTCTTTCCTGTAGAAGTTTTGGGCAAATCATCGAAAATTACTGTTTTAGGAGCCATGTAATGTGGTAAACGATCACGGCAGTAGTTGATGATTTCATTGGCAGTTGCATTATTACCATCCTTTAGTTTCACAAAGGCACAAGGTGTCTCACCCCAGTAATCATCTGGTTTTCCGACCACAGCAGCCTCAAGAACGGCTGGATGGCTGAATATCACCGACTCCACCTCAATCGTGCTAATGTTTTCTCCACCTGAAATAATGATGTCCTTTGTGCGATCCTTCAATTCAATGTAACCATCGGGGTGTTTCACTGCAAGGTCTCCACTTCGAAACCAACCCCCTTTGAAAGCATCTTCTGTGGCTTTGAGATTCTTCAAGTACCCATTCATTACAGTGTTTCCTCTAAACATTACCTCACCCATGGTTTTTGCATCTGGAGGTATGCTCTTCATTGAAGCTGGATCCTTCACATCTACTTCCTCCATGCCAATGTGGTGCAATCCCTGACGAGACTTGATCTTTGCCTGCTCATCAGGTGACAAAGAACTCCACTCAGGTTTCCAAGTGCAAACCGTTCCTGGACCATAGGTTTCAGTTAGACCATATGAGTGAGTTACATCAAAACCGAGCTCCTCCATCTTAAATAGCACTTGAGGAGGTGGTGGTGCACCACCAGTCATCACTGCTACTTTCCTTGGAAGTGACCTCCGAACACTAGGAGGTGCATTTATTATCATGTTTAAAACTGTAGGCGCACCACCCATGTGGCTCACTTGGTGCCCAGCTATGCTTGTAAAAATTCCTGCGGCTGTAACATTCCTAAGACAAACATTTTTGCCGCCCTGTGCTGCGATGCCCCAAGTTAGACACCATCCATTGCAATGAAACATGGGAACACACCATAAGTAGACAGGCATTAAAGGCAATTCATTGAGAAGAACTGCAGCAAGAGAATTAAGATATGCTCCTCTGTGACTGTAGACAACCCCTTTTGGACTGGATGTTGTACCTGAAGTATAATTCAGAGCAATGGCATCCAATTCATCAATTGGCCATACTATCTCAAAATTTGGTTTCCCGGTCGCTAAAAAGGACTCGTATTCCAGATCTCCCGGTATCAATGCCCTATTAAGAACACTAGACAGCTGCCTGTCGCAGTCGGGGATTAGGACTAGATAAGGAAATTTGATCCTTTCCTTCGAAAGAATCTTTAATGCCCCCTTAGCAATATCAAGGAACTGATAATCTACAAATATGACTTTTGCCTCTGAATGTTTGAGCAACACCGATACCATTGCTGAATCGTGACGAACATTAAGAGTACAAAGAACTGCCCCAGCCATAGGCACCCCAAAGTGTAGCTCATACATAGCAGGAATATTTGGAGCCAAGACAGCAACCTGCATATAATTGGTAAAAATTAAGAGCAACATGAGTATGATAATGTGCTTCTAAATGAGAAGTTATTTCCTTTCTAAGAAAACATGAAGTACAATAAAGGTGATCAAAACTGTTCAAAGACATAGAACAGAAACAAGGTTAGCTAACACTGAAAGAGAAGGCAAATGTTTAGCAACTTCTAACTTTGTTTACGTTCTCAAAGTAATTGAAACTTGATAAAACAAAGAAATCATCATCCTGTATATAATTATCCAAAAGAATAGGCCACTTATCTTTGAGCTTAGACTCAATCACTCAAAAGCATAAGATATTCTTTGACATAATGCACTAACTGCCCTCATTGATTGCGAAAGATTTTAACTTTTAATCCCTCCCCACGCAGCTGTTATTTTTAACAGAGTAGTTATGTGAACACGGCTTTGACGAGATAGATCTCGAAGATGAATATAGGGTTTATAGGCATTGGTAAGATGACTCCATCTGATGTTATGCATCAACTCGGAGACACCAATTACACTAAGGTGCTTGTAGGTGGTTTGGCCTGGTAGGCTCAAAGAAGGCCATGAATAAGTACTTTGAACAGTCTGGTGAAATCTTGGAGGCTGTTGTCATCACGGGTAAAGCTATTGGAAGATCTAAAAGATAGAGTGTACACAAATATTTCCATCTCTTTAACTTTCTTTTTCTCCACTTACTTTTTCTATTATATGGGGTATTTGTTAAAGGCAACTTTTGTCTTTTCTCCATCTTTAAGTCACGTCTCAGCGAGTTATTTCCAAATTACGTAAACATGAGCAAGAACAGCCACGAGAGCTTGTGTAGGTGCTGCTCCAGTCATTGATAGCACAAGGGCTTATTGCAATCTCACCTGAGCAGCAAGTGAGCTGCTCCCTCTGTCAAAAAGTAATGTTGCTTGCCGTGGACCCAAAGTAGGCCAGTTTGGTAAACAATAAGGAATATCAGTGCTCCATGCAAAAGAATATGAATTATTTTGAGTGTAAGCCCAAAGATAAGGGACGAGCAAAAGAATATGAACGATTTTGAGTCTAAGCCCAAAGATAAGGGACGACTTTTGGATCCTACATGCTTGAGAAAATTCTTCCTGAAAACCAGATCAGTCCTCCAAGAAAGTAGCATATTTACTTCATCAGTCACTATGGGAAGATTCGCCTACAATAGTATCAACACTCATCATAAAGTTCACTAGTATGAATTCCAAGAGGTAATATCAAGGCTACAATGGGTGAAAAAAATATCAAACTGAATTATTTGGTAATTTAAATACCACTCCATATATTAGTGGAATCTACACAAATAATAATCAATGAAGAAACTTGTTTGCTGTATAATGACAGCTATAACAATTTGCCGTCTTTTGCACAAGTCAGTGACACATAAAAAACTAGGTAGGGAAGCCCTATGGTCCATTTAAAGCACCAAGAGTAACAAAATAACAAAAACAATTAATAATGACTTGTCCATGACTGGGCATCCACAACAATTGTTCCAGGTCCCCAATTTGGAGAAAGCAGCTCCAATTAACACCGAATCAAGATGAGAAAGAGAGAATTTCTCACCCACATTCAGAGCAAAAATAAATTATTTGCAAATGATCAGAGAAAGGACATATTGGAAAGGAAACTTCAAGAGAGACTAAAAAAATCCAATTAAAGACATACCACATTCAAGACTGATCATAATTACACTATTTTTTATCCGTCGACCTACCCCGTTCATAATTAAAACTATTTTATCCACCAAACTCTGGCTTCATCTGGGCTCAGTTTTGCAGACACATATAAGTAGAGTTAAAGGGAGAAAGTGAATAATTAAGATTAAAAAGAAAAAAGATACACCCTCCGCCTTGGAGTAAATTTCACCAATGGTCATTCAAGTTAGAATTTATGACACAAAAATCACTTTTTTTTTGTAACATAAAATTCATCTTTCTAAAATTTAGTTGACAGAAATATAAGTGGCAGGAAGAAGTCATTTTTGGCTGGAAAACTGACGTGACAATCTTAATTTGCATAATAAAAAAAAGGTCATATAATCAACCCATTTTAACACCCAGCATGACCCATTTTACTGAATATACAGGTTCTTAGTTATATTTAAACATAGCTATAACAGCGAAAAAATGATGGGGAGTCCATTGAATTTGCAGTCATAACAATAAATTCGAATTGTGATATCTAATGAATCAAATATTTCTCGTTGACATTAAATTATTGCTGTTATAAGAAATTAATGAATAGAATCAAATTCAGAGTATAACATTCCCGGTTAATTTAACTAGATCTAAACTTAGTATTGTCAAGTTGGGAGTTAAGTGATTAATTGTGGATACTAGTATTTTACTTGGTAAGAAATTAGTATATTCATAGATAGTCACTTTTCTGGTAAAAAATGCATTTTCCGGCCATTTTTATATTTCTGTTAATTAGAACTTTAGAAAGAAGATTTTTGTGTTACAAAAAACAAATGAATTTTATGTTACAAAACTTAAGTTGAATGACTCTAATTTACTCTCGACCCTTCCATCATGAGTTGTTTAACCGAGCACGTAGTTTTTATTAATTTTTTTTAAAACATTTTTGAAACTCATGGTTTAAAGCAAGCCACAAATTATTTTATTAAGCATAAAATAATAAATTTGAAGTTAAAATGTGATTGAAACTTTATAATTCGGAACGGAAGTACATTTTTTAGACAGAAAACAGAGGGGGGGGAAAAGGAGGGGAAGGAAGAGAAGAACATTACGACATCACAGCGAGAAATCCCAAGCTGGATCAGAGCTGAAGCGAGTTTGAGGCACCTTTGGCGGGTCTCTGCCCAAGTAAACTTAACATCTCCGTAAACAATAGAAACTCTGTTGCTGTAAACCACTGCTGCTCTTTCCAAAAAGCTTATTGGACTCAACGGCACATAGTTTGCTGAGCATCGAATCGTCCCCTCCATTACAAATTTCTGAGATTTTTTTCAAAATTTAGAACTAATTTCGAGTTGATTTCATTCAACACCTCTGCTCACCAGTTCCTGAAATTAGAAAGTGCTACTAGGAAGAGAGAGAGAGAGAGAGTCACTAGTCAATAGTACAAGTTAAAATGCAACTTGGATATGTGAAATGTCAATTTCAATACATGGAGAGAATTGTGGTTGTAACATTAAAGCAGTGACAACACGAAAAAGTTCCAAATATGCCCTTATACTTATACAAAATTAAGCATATTTATCATTCGTTAATATTTTAGCTCAAATATGTCCTTACCGTCACATACTTGATTCATATATGCACTTAGAGTTACACAGTTGGTTCATATATGCCCTTTTCGAAACGAAATTCACCCAAACTAATTAAATCTTTCGTTAATTGTATTAAAGTGTATTACAAACATTATTTCTTTTTTATTAGTACTTTTTTTCTTTACCTTTCTCTTTTCTTTCTTCTTTTTTCTTTTCTTCTCTTTTTTTTTTCTTTTTCTTTCTCCCTTATCCGTTTCCTTCATTAATGATGTCTTCTCCATTTTCGTCACCAATTTCACTTGACAAAACTCATAAATTCCAATTACTAAGAAAATTCTCCCATAAGGTAATCAAGTTCTAATTTCACTGGCCCTCTAAATAAACGAAATTAAATTGTCCAAAAATTATAGTTTAAACTTTAAAATAATAAAAATATCTCAACCTTTAACAATACTCAAAAGACCAAAATATTTAAATTGTTTCCACAAAGATAATTTAATGATTAAAAGTCTAGAGTTCAAGTTGTAGTGTTATAAATTTGAGTTATTAGTTTTTTTTCATCTTTTTTCAGCTGGACATTTTTTTTTATTAACTATGTAAATTAGGGGTGTACATGGAACGGGTTGGTTCGATTTTTATCAAAACCAAACCAAACCAATTATATCAGTTTGGATTGTTTGGTTTTGTTGGATTTTTGGGATTTTTTGTTACATAAATATTATTTCAATCTTACTTTGTTAATTTTTTAGAACTAAATATATGTTCAGTAAAAATTAAAAAATTGACAAACTTTTGATCTATAAAAATATTATTATGGGAGAATTTTCTTAGTAATTGGAATTCATGAGTTTTGTCAAGTGAAATTGGTGACAAAAATGGAGAGAACATCAGTAATGGAGGATATCGGATAAAGGAGAAAGAAAAAGAGAAGAAAAGAAAAAAGAAGAAAGAAAAGAGAAAGGTAAAGAAAAGAAAGTACTAATAAAAAGGAAATAGTGTTTGTAATACACTTTAATACAATTAACGAAAGAGCTAATTAGTTTAGGTGGATTCTGTTTCGAAAATGGCATATATGGGCCAACTGTGTAACTTTAAGGGCATATATGGACCAACTATGTGACGGTAAGGGAATATTTGAGCTAAAGTATTAACGAAGGGCAAATGTACTCAATTTCGTATAGTACAAGAGCATATTTGGACCTTTTCCGTTGACAATATGATTACAGCTACATGTAATTGGCAATGTTCCATTCAAAAAGGTAATTGGGTATATTTCTTAAAGAAAATATCAATATGCCCTTTGGATATATGCATTCAACATATAACAACAACAATAACAACCCAATATAATCCAATAAATAATATATGAAGAGCATAGTGTATACGCAGCTTTGCAACATACTGAGAGAGTTGTGCATCAGTGCATATAATTTCAAATTAGCACATACATTACTGATTATAAGTAGAAATGGCTATAATAAAAGAAATATTTGCAAATAAATATGTTAATATATTAATACATCCCTTACACTTTGATGGGATAGAGAAAACCCCCCTTGATCTAAAAGCAAAGGCTAAATGAGATAGTGTCACGACCCAAAATCCCACCACAGACGTCGTGATGACACTTAGTCTCTAAGACTAGGTAAGCCGATTACAATTACAATTCAAACCATCTTTTTAAACATATGATTTAATATAAGTTTCGAAACCAAAAGCGAAAATAATTTTAACAACCTCCCAAGACTAGTAATATTGAGTCACGAACTCTAACTGAATACATGAAATGATCTCAAGGATCGAACATACAATAATGTTCGAATGATAATTGACAGTACAATAAAATGGAAAGACTCCAAGGGACTGCGACGGCCAAGTAACTCTACCTTGAATCCTTGTGATCAACACACTAACTCTGCCCCGAGTCCGATATGTCCAATACCTGGCTCTGCACTAAAATGTGCAGAAGTGTAGTATGAGTATACCACAGTCGGTACCCAGTAAGTATCAATACTAACCTCGGTGGAGTAGTGACGACTGACGAGGTACAATCGAGACACTCATTAGTCAAATAATTTGTGCAATATAGCAGTATACGAAAATAATGGAAAATAAATTGCAGTGATGGCAACAAGAATCAACCAAGGATAATAACAGTAAGGCAATAAGAACACCATAAATATTGTTCAACCAAATAAGGAACACAAGTATAGTCAATGAAACAAGCTTTTCAAATACAAGTTGTTCCACAACAAAGTCACTATGTGATACCTCATCTTATAGTCAATAAACATGGGACTCAGTCCACTTTCATATTCTCACGACACCTCGTGCCCATATCTCTATCACGACCGCACGGAACTCACATGCCAATAATAAAATCATCATTTACTCGCGGTACTTCATGCCCACATTTTATTTCACAACTGCACGGACAATTCACGTGCCAATAATAAAATCATTATATACCCACGGCACCTCATGCCCATATTTTCAACACGAATCAAATAATTATCAGGTTACGTACTCGTGAGCTAGTATATATGACATGCTACGGTGTATTCATGTGCAAGTGTATTACTGCAACCCAAATCAATAAAAAAATATCAAGGATATCAATTAACTCACCGAAAATACAAGTCAAGTTACACAAAGTGTATATTAAACACAAGGAGAATCGCAATATCGCACAAAAATCACCAACACAACAATGCTACGTCATCACATAAAAATCACCAACACAATAACTCCACATCATCACATATCATCCCTGATATTGCCACCCTTATCATCTCTCCTATAGCCACATGTATCACTCTGCCTAGACAATATCAATAGCTAACCTTATCTCGCCTATAATAGCCTCCCTTATCGCTCCGTATAATAGCCTCCCTTATCACTCTATATAATAGCCACTCTTATCACTCCCTCCCCCCAGACAATATCGCAACACACATAACAATAGTGAAATGCCACCCTTATATTCGCATAATATCAATAGTGAAATGCCACCTTTACGTCCGCATAATAATAACCCAAATCACACAGCAATTCACACGGAATATTATCACATCAACACAACATATCAATTCATATTACAAATTGCAACCTTTTCAAAGGAACAACTAAATCAAATCATCTCACAACAAATTGCCCAAGGCTCTACACAACGTATATGAAATCTCAAAACAACAAGGATGAAAAAGTAACTCAGCATAGAACAACGCCTTCTTTAATCCAAATTTTAGGTAAGTAGATTAATGCTTCCTTTTTAAATTTTTATTTAATTATTTGTAGATGAAAAATCCATAATGAAATTATTTTCACAAAATGGTAACTCAACAAAACACAAAATTCACGTAAAAGTCAAAGTAGCAGTTAAACCAAATTATCATATAAACAAACTCGTCAAGTAAGGAATGAGGCATGTAACAACAACTTCCAAATAAAGCATGTAATAGTGAACACGGCCAATAAAGGGTGTAATATGTGCCTACAATCTTCAACTAATACATAAAAGATGCCTAAGAGTTTAAATCAATAGAATTTGCACATATAAGCCCGAGTACGTACTCGTCACCTAGCGTACACGACTTTCACACCATACAAAATTTTACATAAAACTCAATGCCTAAGGGATAATTCCCCCACACAAGGTTAGGCAAGATACTTACCTTTACGAAGTTAGGCCGATACTTTAAAATAGCCTTCTCGCTTGAAACGGCCTCTGGACGGCTCAAATCTAGCCAAATTAATTACATAGCATTATTAAAATTCATCGGAAACAATTCTGGATAATAAGACGTCGACTTTAAATTTCACATTAAAAAGTCAACCCGGGGCCCGCATCTCGGAACCCGATAGAATTTTATGAAATACGAATACTCATTCCGATATGAGTTCAACCATACCAAAATTATCAAATTCCGATAACAAATCATCCTCCAAATCCTCATTTTTTTTTTGAATTTTTTTACATTTTTTCTCAATTTGTTCCACAAAATTCGAATTAAACGATGAATATAACCATGAAATGATGAAATATAATCACTTTCGGATATAGAACACTTAACCCAAACAAGCTTGTGAAAAATTCCTCCAGAATCGCCCAAACCGAGTTCCAAAAATCCAAAACGGAAATGGAGAAATGACCAAGTTCGATCTTTATGTTTCTGTCCAGTTTCGCACCTGCGGAACAAATTTGCGCTCTTGCGAGCTTGCTTTTGCGAGACCAATCTCACTTCTGTGAAGTCCACTGCCCAGCTGATTAATCGCACCTGCGGCAGGAAGTCCGCTTCTACGCAAACGCAAGTGCGAGACAAAATTGCGCTTCTGCGCTTCATATCGCTTCTGCGTTGCCATAGACCGCATCTGCGATTACTACCTTGTTCCTTCCCCAGCCGTTTCTGCGATTACTACCTCGCTTCTGCGACCAAGACTTCCCAGAAGCGATTGTACCAGCAACAAAATTTTCAACAGCTTCAACAAAGCTCCAAACGATCTGAACCCCGTCCGAAACTCACCCGAGCCACTCGGGACCTCGTCCGAATATACCAATAAGTCCTGTAAAATAACACGGAACTACTCGATGCCTCAAATTACATCAAACAATGGCAAAATTGCGAATTGCACCTCGAATCACACTTATGAATTTTTAGATTTTCCAATTTACAAAACTCGTGCCAAAACGTATCAAATCAATCCGAAATGACTTCAAAATTTGCACACGACTCATAAATGACATAATGGAGATGTTCCAATTCCCGAAACCGAAATTTGAACCCAATATCATCAAATTCAAATCTCGATCAAGCTTCTGAATATTCCAAACCTTCAAATTTTTAATTTTCGTCGAAATAAATAAAGTCAACCTACTGACCTCCGAATCCAATTCCGGACGCACGCCTAAGTCCAAAATCACAATACGAAGCTATTGGAATCATCAAAATACCATTCCGGAGTCGTCTACGTGAAAGTCAAACTCCGGTCAATTCTTTTCACTTAATTTCTATAACGAGAATTTTTTTTTCAAATTGACCCCGTATCACCCGTAAACCAAACTCGACTACACACGCAAGTCATAATACATAATACGAAACTCCTCGAGACCTTAAGCCGCCGAACATGGTACTAATTCTCAAAATAACCGATTGGATCGTTACAAATATGCATTGAATCTTCCAAAGGTTAAATGACTCTCAATAGTACTATAAATTATAGCATGCCTAATTGCTACTATGTAGAGCTTCTTGAAAATTAAAAGGCATGATAGGGTTTTGAAAGTCTAAGTGATAGAAATGTAAATATGTGATCAAATTTATTGGTAAAGTTTATAAGAAAAATACTACTACTGCTTAATGAGATACGTCCTCTTCTCATTTCACCGGTCTAAAGAAACACGTGGTCTTTTCATTTAATTCACGGGTCTAAGATCCAAGAAAAAATATACTCTCTCCAATTCAAATTATTTGCTGGACTTTTTAAAAATATTTGTCTCAAATTATTTATTATTTTAGAAGTTTAAGATAAAATAAATTATATTTTTTTCATTTTACCCTTAATAATAATTGTTCTTGAAGATGGAGATACCACATAAATATAATAAATATTCAATAAAGAGAGATTATATTTTAAGACATAAATAAAGGTAAAATAGTCCAACTCTCCTTCTAAATAATATTTTGTAAGGAGCGCGCGTAAAGGAGAAATACGGCAAATAGTTTGAGACGGAGTGAGTATAAGAAAAGAAAAGTAATAAAAGAAACACGTGCTCTTTTCATTTCACGGGTCTAAATTTACGTGCTTAATTCAATACGGCACCCAAAATCTACAGCCCCACTAAAAAATTTCAAATTATTGATTCCAAACATACTATAGAGAAGTTGCAAACTAATCACATAATTCACACAATTAATTAAGCACACCGGTAAATATCGATTAAAGAACAAATATAAAATTCACAGGAATAGCATAAAGATATACTAATGATCTTTCAACTAAATCTGCTGATCTAATCAAACAAGAAAAAAATAATAACCTGTTTGGCCAAACTCAAAAATTAGTTTATTTTGAGAATTATTTTTTTTCAAAAATACTTTTGATGAGAAGAGTGAGTTGCTTTAGTGGTGAACACTCTCCACTTCCAACCAAGGGGTTGTGAGTTCGAGTCACCCCAAGAGTTAGGTGGAGAGTTCTTGGAGGGAGGGAGCGGAGAGTCTATTGGAAACAGTCTCTCTGCCCCAGGGTAGGGGTAAGATCTGCGTACACAGTACCCTCCCTAGACCCCATTAGTGGGAGTATACTGGGTTGTTATTATTGTTGTTGTTGTTGTACTTTTGACAAGAAATAATTTGTGTTTGGCTAATTAATTTCAAAAGCACTTTTAAGCAGCAACGAGTGTACATACCTAATTTTTTCCCTTTCTTCTTCTCCTACACACATTATAACTTTATTGTGTGTGTGTAAATTTTAGAATTAGATTATTAAATAATTTGTTAGGGGAATTAGGGAATTTGTAGTGTCATTTTAAAGCCAAAATTAGCCCAAACATTGGACCAAATTGGCAACCCAGGACCCCGTCCAAATACTTTGGCCCAGAAGACGAAAAAACAACGTCGTTTTAGTAAGTGGATGAGATTCAATCTCAGCCACTGATCTTCACTTGATTCAAAGGCCAGACATCAACTCTCACCCTAGGTATTTAAAGCATAGAATAGCCAAAAATTTGCCCCCGTTTTTCCTTTACTCTCTTTCTCCTCCCTCTCTTCTCTCTATCATTCCCTCTCCCACTACTTAGCCCGCTGCCGCCCGCCGGAATTTGCCACTGGCGGCAGCCGACCTCCAAACACCCCCAAATTATCACCATACACTCTTCTCAACCTCCTCTATTCGAATCTCCAAATCGAATTTCTCAAACCCCCTCTCAAACTCCACGATTAGTAGATCTAAGAAACCCTAGCCGCCACCTATTTTCCAAATTCGTGAAGCTCCGACCACCTTCGCCCCATAACACATACATGAATGAATAGAGCTCTATGATACCTACACTTCCCCTCTAATTTCACCCATAAACCCCGACCTCCACCATTGCCGACCTTCGGGCACCACCACCACAATCGCCCCTAAACCACCGCTGTTTTGCCTGAAGCTCTTCTCCTCTACGGCGTAGGATTCACTCCAAACATCCTTTCTTGTTGGTAATGAAAATCATAGCCAAAATTCTGGTTTGCCAACATTCAAGGATACGATTTTCACCAATAAGAAAGATGTGTTTGATAGTCGAGCTAGTGTCACGACTGCTTCAATGCGCTCCGATGACCTGAGCCAATTTTTGGATCCCCGAGCTTTGGTAAAAGCCTCCCTTTTCTGATTCTAGCTACTAGTTTAGTTTTTTATTTTATTTTTATGTCTTGTTTGTGTTTCTATGATTTTCCATTGTGTTATGAGAGTAGTCATCTAGTTTCGGATAGTTTAGTCGTCTATATGTTCTAGTTTAGCAATATTATTTTATCCTTCACTACTGATTATGTCAACTACGGGTAGTCATTTTATTGATTTAGATTCGTGTATATTAGTTTGAATTATTATTAGTTCAGGTTATTTAGATTGTGTTTTAGATTCAATTAGCTGATTAACATATTGTTTATCTTGTCGTTGCCTTTGGTAAAAAACCTCTTTTTCATGATTTCAGTAATTAATTTAGTTTTAAAGTTCAGTTTTTGTTTCTTGTTTATGTCTCTATGACTATCCGTTGTATTATGAGAGTGATCGATTAGTTTCAGATAGTTAGTAGTTTATATTAATTGAGTTAGCTATATTATTTTGTTCCTTTTTACTAGTTTGGTCAATCACCGTTATAGTTTATTTGTTTGGTTTACATTAGTTTATGTGTTGATGTTGTTTTGGTTTTAGTATTTTGAGAGACGTGTTAGTTTAGTTTATAAGCTTGTTTGGTGGGTTTGATAGCCATGCCATTGCATTCTGAATTCTAATTAGTAGTAGTTTATAATAGGGACTGCCTTGTTTGTTTTAGACTTTGAATATTTGAGTTAAATGAGAGGAAAGGGGAAGAAAGGGAGAGTACTTGAGTGTAGGGTCCATGGTTTTAGTTTGGTTTCTTTCACCATTTCAAAAGCTATTTGGATTACTCCAAACAATGTTCATAGTTGGTAAAAAGTTTATCGTTTGGACAACTTTTGACTAAAAACATCTGTCCTTCGAATATTTTGGACGTATTTTTGGTGAAAACTTTGTCCTTTAGACAGATTGATAATAATAATTCAAGGTCCCTCTCCTCTAAAGAGAGGGTCTTCCTTTCATAAAAATAAAAGTGGGAGACACTCTATCACACTTAGAAGAGGACAATCTTTACACACTGAAGTTGAACACACAACGTAAGAAGAAAAATACAACATCTGAATATCCTTGAGTAGGAAAAATGGAGAGCTTTTGAGTGATTTTTATTACGATTAAAACATTATAAAAAACACTTAAGCTCTTGAAGCTAGTCTTGGATTTTCTTTTCTAAAGTTTCTAAGGTTCTTGTGTAATGACACAGCCAGTCGTTTCGAGAGTTGTAGCCCCGTTCCCCCATTTACTGTTTATTTTATGCTTTATAGCTGTTATGTGACTTGCCGGGGTAGTTGGTTCGGGTCCGGAGGTATTTCGAAATGAGTTAAGACACTTAGTCTCAAGGTTGGAAGCTTAAGCGAGAGGTTGACTGTATGTAGACGTATATGTAAACAACTACAAAATGGAGTTTTGATGGTTCCGTTAGCTCCGTTGGGTGATTTTGGACTTAGGAGCATGTCCAGATTGTGATTTGGAGGTCTATAGTTGAATTAGGCTTGAAATGACGAAAGTTGGAAATTTAAAAGTTTGATCGAGAGTGGACTTTGTGGTTATCGGGCTCGGATTGGAGTTTCTGGAGTTGGAGTAGGTCAGTGGTGTCATTTTTGACTTGTGTGCAAAATTTGGGGTCAATCGTACGTGATTTGATAGGTTTCGCCGTTTATAGAAGTTGGAATTTTCTTAGTTTCAATAGGCTTGAAATGGGGTGCGATTCATGTTTTTGATGTTGTTTGAGGTGATTTGAGGGCTCGACTAAGTTCGTATCATGTTTTAGGACTTGTTGGTATATTTTGTGGAGGTCCCGGGGGCCTCGAGTTGATTTCGGATGGTAAACGGATCGAAAATGGGATTTAGTGCATTGTTGAAACTGGGAGTTTTCTGGTGTGATCGCACCTGTGAGGGGTTGGCTGCAGGTGCGATGCCGCGGATGCAGCTGGAGTAACACAGAAGTGGAGGTTGGATTGAGGACTATTGAGCGCAGATGCGGAATGATTTCCGCATGTGAGGACACTCACCTGCGCGTGGAGTGTCGTAGAAGCGGCAGGGAGCCGAGGAGACTGCTCCGCAGAAGCGGATGATTTGCGCAGATGCGCATCCGTAGAAGCGGGGTTTGCGACCGCATAAGCGGTAGGTCGACTTTGATTGAGTTCTGCATATGCGGATGGTCGATCACATAAGCGGTGCCGCAGAAGCGACTAAATGAGTCGTAGAAGCGAAAAGCCTGGGCAGAACACTTAAATTCGAGGGTTCGTGATTTTTCTTCATTTTTAGACATTTCAACTCGGTGTAAGGCGATTTTTGAGAGGACTTTCGAGGATTTTCTTGAGGTAAGTCACTTGTGCTCATTTTTGTTCGATAATCTTGTTACCTCATTGATTTTTCCACCTAGATTGTGTGGTTTTAAGGTGTAATTTGGGGAGTTTAAGGCTAGAGATTTGGAGAGTTGAATTTGGGTTGGGGATTTGGGTGGTGATTTGGTGTCGGATTTTGGCAAATTTGGTACTGTTGGACTCGTGATTGAATGATCTTTCAGGTTTTGTAACTTTTATCATATTTCGAGACGTGGGCCCGGGGGCCGGCTTTTGATCCGATTTTTGACTTTTGATTAATAACTTAGTATTTTCTTATAGAATTGATTCCTTTAGCCCGTATTGATTGTATCAAAATATTTGTGACTAGATTCGAGGCATTTAGAGACCGACTCACGAGGCAAGAACGTATTGGAGTAGGGATTGGCATGGTTTGAGGTAAGTAACAGTTCTAAAATTAGTTTTGAGGGTATGAAACCCCGTAATATGTGTCATGTGATTGGTTTTGAAGGTGACGCACATGCTAGGTGACGGGCGTGTGGGCGTGCACCGTTGGAATTATGACTTAGTAAATTCCATGGAACTGAGTAGTTGGAGAATCTATTGTTATCCGTATATTCTTCATGTGTTATAGAAAATGAACAGCAAAGCATGTTAGAAATCATTTTTAGACTATGTGTTAGCACTGTAGGGACCCACAAAGGTCGTGTACATGTTGAATTATCTACTAAATTATTGTTTGGTACTCAGTCACATTTTGGCTTGCATATTACATCTCAGTCTCTATTGTTCATTATTGATGCATCATATCATTGCTGTTTGGGTTGATTAGCATATTTACTGAGAGCCCGAGAGATTGGGGAGGTTGATGACTGAGTGAGGCCGAGGGCCCAATTTTTGTGAGGATATTATGGGATCGGACTGCACGTTGCATCATGTTTTATTGATTTGTGCTATGATTGGCTTGTTATAGTGCTTGGGCTGAAGGATCCCCTCCGGCGTCTGCGCACCCAGAATGAGCACAATGGTTTTATATTGAGGGATAGATCTTCCTTGGGCATGGACGTTGCACGAATCATCTATATATTTTGGATGGATCTTCCCTGGGCTGGATTGACCTTATACAGTACTGAGTGACTGACTGTCAGTCGATACATATATATTTGGGATGGATCTTCCCTGGGCGGGAGTGGCCATATATAGTACTGAGTGGTTGAGTATTCCGAAAGTGTGAGTGCACGAAACTTCTAGTGTGGTGCATTACATACAGCATGTACATTGGCATGTAGATATGGAGAGGTCGTATTCCTCATATCATTCAGTTGATCTATTTTACTTGCACTGAGTTTAACTGTTGAACTTGAAAGCATGTCTATCTTTCTATGTTGAAATTTGTGTAATTGAATTATATATGTGAAGCTCGTCACTACTTTCAGTGCATTATTTAGTCTTGTTACTTACTGAGTTGGTTGTACTCACGCTACACCTTGCACTTCGTGTGCAGATCCACGTGCTTCTTGTTACGGTGGGTGTTGATTTCTTTGTGCAGCTTGATCATTGGAGATTCCAAGGTAGCTGCCCGGCGTTCGCAGACCTTGTCTATCCTTCCTTATCTTTCCGCTTTATGTACTTAGTTTTAGTCTTTTATAGACAGTATTTCCAGACTTGTGTTGTATAGACGCTTATGAACTCAGTGACACCCCGATCCTGAGAATTTCTGTATTGGCTTTAGATTTTCTATCCATTGTTTTGAGGGTTTTGATGATTTACACCTGTGTTATTCTTATTTTTCATTTAAAAGTGTTGGAAGTATTTTGAAGTGTAGGCTTGCTTAGTACCACGTTTCCATCATGACAGGCTAAGTTTTGGGTAGTGATAAGTTGGTATCAGAGCCTAGGTTACATAGGTCTCTCGAGTAATGAACATGTTTAGTAGTGTCTTGCGGATTGGTATGGAGACGTATGTACTTATCTTCGAGAGGTTGTCGAACCCTTAAGAAACTTCACATTGTATTCTTGTCTGCGAGTTTGTTGATTCTGGTCACTAAAATTTTGTTGTTCTATTCTCTCACGGATGGTAAGGACACGTACTACCGGACAGGACAACCAGCCACCAGTACCACCAACTAAGGCCATGAGAGGCCGAGGTCGCGATAGGGGCCGCGGTAAGGGCAGATGTGTAGCTCGTACATCAGCTAGAGCAGCATCTGCAGATCCACCAGTTTCTCCAGCCTAGGAGTAGGTTCCGGATGTGATTGAGCCAGCAGGGCCAACTCAGGCATCAGCTGTGACCATTGTGATTCCAGGCCTTCAAGAGGCTTTGTCCCAGATATTGACTATTTGCACTGGCCTTGCTCATGTGGTTTTGGCTTAGGTCCTACCAGCCATTTCTCAGGCCAGGGGAGGTACTCATACCCCCACTACTCGTACTCCAGAGCAGGTGATGCAGGGACTTCAGACATCGTGGGTACTACCAGCCCAGTCTGTTGCAACTGCTCAGGCTCATGTGGGTCCTATTATGACTGATGATGAGCAGAGTAGACTTGAGAGGTTTGGGATGCTCCATCATTCAGTGGGTCTGAGTCTGAGGATGCCCAGGACTTTTTGGACAGGTGCTAGGGATTCTTTGCTCGATAGGTATTCTAGAGACCAATGAGGTCTCATTCACTACTTTTCAGTTTACTGGGGCTGCCTTCAGATGGTGGGGAACCTATGAGAGGCGCAAGCTAGTCGTTGCAGAACTACTTACATGTCATGAGTTCTCCATTCTCTTCTTGGAGAAGTTTGTGCCACAGTCTCGCAGGGAGAAGCTGTGCAGACAGTTTGAGCAGCTTCGTCAGGATGGCATGTCGGTGACCCAGTACGAGATGAGGTTTTTCAGAGTTGGGTTGTCACGCAGTTTGGTTGGTTCCCATGGACAAGGAGAGGATATCTGGTGCTACCTTCAATGAGGTAGTTGATATTGCTAGGCAAATAGAGATTGTCCGTAGTTAGGAGCGTGAGAAGAGGGAGGCCAAGAGGCCTTAAGGTTCGGGTGGTCCTAGTGGTGTTCATTCTGGGGGATAGTCTTACCACAATAGGGGTCGTCCGTCTAGGCCCGCTCAGATGGCTCATCCAGTTCACAGTGGTGCATCATCCAGCCATGGTTTCATACAGTGCTCATCAGAGTCAGTCATCTCTCAATTACCTTCTAGCTCAGAGTTCGTCCCGTGCTCCTTCAGTTCAGGGTTCATCTACAACGGGTGCTTCTAGCGGGTATTCTGGTTCTCGAGGTCCTCCTCAGTATTTGTCGCTATTTTCATAGAGGGGTTGCTTCGAGTGTGTGGGTCACATAAAGAGATATTGCCCTCGCCTTTCGGGAGGTTCAGCTCAACAGAAGAGTCAAACTACGACTTCAGCACTAGTTGATTCACCACCCGCCTAGCCAGCTCGGGGTGGGGCTCAGTCAGCTAGGGGTCTCCCAAGAGGGGGAGGCCGATCAGGTGGCGGTCAGACCCAATTCTATGCTATTCCTGCCAGACCAGATGTTGTTGCTTCAAATGCAGTGATCACAGGTATTGTCTCAGTATGCCACAAGGATGCCTCTGTATTATTTGACACTGGCTCCACTTATTTGTATGTATCATCGTATTTTGCTCATTGTCTGGATATGCCTCGTGAGTCCTTAGTTTTAACTGTTCATGTATCTACGCTAGTGGGTAACAACATTATTGTGGAGCATGTATATCAGTCGTGTGTAGTGACTATTGGGGGATTAGAGACTAGAGTTGATCTCTTATTGCTTAGTATGGCTGATTTCAACGTGATCTTGGGTATTGATTGGTTGTCTCCATGTCATATAGTTCTGGATTTTCACGCTAAGACCGTGACGTTGGCGATGTCGGGGTTGCCAAGGATTGAGTGGTGAGGTTATCTAGACTATGTTTCCAGGAGAGTGATTTCATATTTGAAGGCCCAACGGATGGTTGGGAAGGGTTGTTTATTTATTTGGCATCTGTGAGGGATGTTGGTACTGATACAACTTCTATTGATTCTGTTCCGGTGGTGTGAGATTTCCCAGATATGTTTCCTGTAGACCTGCCAGACATGCCGCCCTACAGGGATATTGACTTTGGTATTGACTTGGTGCCGGACAATTAGCCCATTTCTATTCCTCCATATCATATATCACCAGCTGAGTTGAAGGAATTAAAATAGCAGCTTCAAGAACTTCTTGATAAGGGGTTTATTAGGCCTAGTGTGTCGCCTTGGGGTGCACCAGTCCTGTTTGTGAAGAAGAAGGATGGTACTATACGGATGTGCATCGATTATAGGCAGTTGAACAAAGTTACAATCAAGAACAAGTATCCTTTGCTACACATTGATGATATATTTGACCAGCTTAAAAGAGCAAGGGTGTTCTCTAAAATTGACTTGAGGTCTGGGTATCACCAGTTGAAGATTCAGGATTCGGATATTTTAAAGACAAGATTCACGACCCGTTATGGTCATTATGAGTTCCTTGTGATGTCTTTTGGGCTGACTAACTCCCCAATAGCATTCATGCATCTAATGAACTGTGTATTTCAAGCCTTATCTTGACTTGTTTGTCATAGTGTTCATTGATGATATCCTGGTGTACTCTCATAGCCTGGAGGAGCATGCCCATCATTTGAGAGTTGTGTTGCAGTGGTTGAGGGATGATAAACTAAGCCAAGTCCAAGTGTGAGTTTTGGCTTAGTTCGATGGCGTTCTTGGGGCACGTGGTGTCCAGTGAGGGAATTCAGGTGGATCCGAAAAAGATTGAGGCGGTTCAGAGTTGGCCCAGACTGTCCTCAACTATGGAGATTCAGAGCTTTCTCGGCTTGGCCGGTTATTTTCGTCGCTTCGTGGAGGGTTTCTCATCTATCGCATCGCCCTTGACCAAATTGACCCAAAAAGGTGTTACTTTCATGTGGTCAGATAAGTGTGAGGAGAGATTTCAGAAGCTCAAGACTGCCTTGACCACAACTCCAGTTCTAGTTTTGCCTTCAGCTTCAGGCTCTTATAAAGTGTATTGTGATGCTTCTCGGATTGGTATTGGGTGTGTCTTTATGTAGGATGGTATAGTGATTGTTTATGCTTCGCGTCAGTTAAAGCCCCATGAGAAGAACTACCTTGTTCGTGACTTGGAGTTGGCTACCATCATTCATGCATTGAAGATTTGGAGGCACTATCTCTATGGTGTGACTTGTGAGGTATTTATAGATCATCGGAGTCTCCAACACTTATTCAAACTAAAGGATCTAAACTTGAGGCAACATATATGGTTGGAGCTGCTAAATGATTATGACATCACCATTTTGTATCACCCCGGGAAGGCCAATGTGGTGGCCGATGCCTTGAGTAGAAAGGTGGTGAGCATGGGTAGCCTTGCATTCATTCCTGTTGGTGAGATACCTCTTGCAGTTGATGTTCAGGCTTTGGCCAACCAGTTCGTGAGATTAGATATTTCGGAGCCAGTCGGGTTCTAGCTTGTGTGGTTTCTCGGTCTTCCTTGTATGACCGCATCAGAAAGCACCAATATGATAATCCTCAGTTGCTTGTCCTTAAGGATACGGTTCAACACAGTGATTCTATAGATGTTACTATTGGGGATAATGGGATGTTGAGGATGCAAGGTTGGATTTGTGTGCCTAATGTAGATGGGCTACGTGAGTTGATTCTTAAGGAGGCCCACAGTTTGCGGTATTCCATTCATCCAAGTGCTGCGAAGATGTATCAGGACTTGAGACAACATTATTGGTGGAGGATAATGAAGAAGGATATAATGGAATTTGTAGCTCGGTGCCTTAACTGTTAGCAGGTGAAGTATGAGCATCAGAGGCCCGGTGGATTGCTTCAGAGGCTAGAGATTCCAGAGTGGAAATGGGAGCGGATCACCATGGATTTTGTAGTTAGGCTCCTACGGACTTCAAGGAAGTTCGATGCTATTTGGGTGATTGTTGATCGACTGACCGAGTCCACGCACTTCATTCCAGTTGGGACTACTTATTCTTTGAAGCGGTTGGCTGAGTTTTACATCTATGAGATTGTTCGCCTTCACGGTGTACTAGTATCCATTATTTCAAATCGGGGCATGCAATTTACATCGCAGTTTTGGAGAGCCGTGCAACGAGAGTTGGTCACCGAGGTTGAGTTGAGTACAATATTTCACCCTCAGACGGACGGACAATCTAAGCGCACTATTCAGATATTGGAGGACATGCTACGCGCTTGTGTCATTGATTTAGGGGGTTCTTGGGATCAGTTTCTGCTGGTTGCAGTGTTTGCCTACAGCATCAGCTACCAGTCGAGCATTCGGATAGCTCCGTATGAGGCTCTATATGGGAGGCGGTGTCGATCTCCGGTGGGTTGGTTCGAACCGGGGGAGGCTAGGCTATTGGGTACTGACTTGGTTCAAGATGCTTTGGAAAATGTTAAATTGATTCAGGATCGGCTTCGCACGGCGCAGTCCATATAGAAGAGTTACGCCAATAGGAAGATTAATGACGTTTCTTTCATGGTTGGGGAGAAGGTACTGCTCAAAGTGTCACCCCTGAAGGGTGTTGTGGGGTTCGAGAAGAAGGGCAAGTTGAGCTCTCGTTATATTTGGCCGTTTGAGGTACTTCAAAGGATTGGAGAGGTGGCTTACAAGATTGCCTTGCCACCTAGTTTGTCGAGTGTACATCCAGTGTTTCATGTTTCTATGCTCCGGAAGTATGTCGGCGATCCGTCTCATGTTTTAGATTTCAGCACGGTTTAGTTGGATGGTGATTTGACTTATGATGTGGAGTCGGTGGCCATTTTGGATCGGCAGGTTCGAAGGTTGAGGTCAAAGGACATAGCTTCAGTAAAGGTGCAGTGGAGAGGTCAGCCAGTTGAGAAGGCTACTTGGGAGACCGAGCGGGAGATGCGGAGCAGTTATCCACGACTATTTGAGACTCCAGTTACGTTTCTAGACCCGTTCGAGGATGGACATTTATTTATGAGGGGGAGGTTGTAATGACTCGACCGGTCATTTCGAGAGTTGTAGCCCTGCTACCCCATTTACTGCTCATTTTATGCTTTACAGATGTTATGTGACTTGTCGAGGTAGTTGGTTCGGGTCCGGAGGGATTTCAGAATGAGTTAAGATACTTAGTCTCAAGGTTGGAAGCTTAAGTTAAGAAGGTTGACCTCATAATGACGTATGTGTAAACGACTCCAGGATTGAGTTTTGATGGTTCCGTTAGCTCCGTTGAGTGATTTTGGACTTAGAAGCGTGTCTAGATTGTGATTTAGAGGTCTATAGTTAAATTAGGCTTGAAATGGCATAAGTTAAAATTTTGAAAGTTTGACCAATAGTGGACTTTGTGATTACCAGGCTCGGATTGGAGTTCCGGGAGTTGAAGTAGGTTTGTGGTATTATTTGTGACTTGTGTGTAAAATTTGTAGTCAATCGGACGTGATTTGATAGGTTTCAGCGTCATTTGTGGAAGTTGGAATTTCCTTAGTTTCAATAGTCTTGAAATTGGGTGCGATTCGTATTTTTGATGTTGTTTGAGGTGATTTGAGGGCTCAGCTAAGTTCGTATCATGTTATAGTACTTGTTGGTATATTTGGTTGGGGTCTCGGGGGCCTCGGGTTGATTTCGGATGGTTAACGGATCGAAAATGAGATTTAGTGCATTGATGAACCTGGGAGTTTTCTGGTGTGATCACACCTGCAAGGGCTTGGCCGCAGGTGGGATGCCGCAGGTGCGGCTAGAGTAATACATAAGCGGAGGTTGGATTGAGGACTGTGGGGTGCAGATGCGGAATGATTTCCGCAAGTGCGGACTCATACATGCGCGTGGAGTGTAGCAGAAGCGAAAGGGTGCTGGGGAGGTTGGCCCGCAGAAGCGGATGATTTGTGCAGATGCGCACCCGCAAAAGCGGGGTTTGCGACCGCATAAGTGGTAGGTCGGATTTGAGTGAGTTCCGCAGATGCGGATGGTCGACCGCAGAAGTGGCTAAATGAGCCGCAGAAGCGAAAAGGCTAGGCAGAACACTTAAAATTAGAGGGTTCGCGATTTTTCTTCATTTTTGGACATTTCAACTGGGTCTACTGCGATTGTTGAGAGGATTTTTGAGGGGTTGCTTGAGGTAAGTTACTTGTGCTCATTTTTGTTCGATAATCTTGTTTCCCCATGGATTTTCCCACCTAGATTGTGTGGTTTTAAGGTGTAATTTGGAGGTTTGAGGTTAGGGATTTGGAGAGTTGAATTTGCGGATTTGGGTGGCGATTTGGTATCGGATTTTGACAAATTTGGTATAGTTGGACTCGTGGTTGAATGACCTTTCAGTTTTTGTGAATTTTATCGTATTTCGAGACGTGGGTCCGGGGCCCCACTTTGGAGCCGATATTTGACTTTTGATTAATAACTTAGTATTTTCTTATAGAATTGATTCCTTTAGCCCGTGTTGATTGTATCGAATTGTTGTGACTAGATTCGAGGCATTTAGAGGCCGACTGACGAGGCAAGAGCGTATTGGAGTAGAGATTTGCACGGTTTGAGGTAAGTAACAGTTCTAAATTTGGTTATGAGGGTATGAAACCCCATAATATGTGTCATGTGATTGGTTTTGAAGGTGACGTACATGTTAGGTGACGGGCGTGTGGGCGTGCACCGTAGGAATTATGACTTAGTCAATTCCATGGAACTGAATAGTTGGATAAGTTGTTATCCGTATATTCTTCATGTGTTATAGAAAATGAACTGCAAATCATGTTACAAATCATGTTTAGATTATGTGTTAGCATTGTAGGGACCCACAAAGGTCGTGTACATGTTGAATTATCTACTAAATTGTTATTTTGTACTCAGGCACAGTTTGACTTGCATATTACATCTCAGTCTCTATTATTCATCATTGATAAATCATATCATTATTGTTTGGGCAGATTAGCATGATTACTAAGAGCCCGAGAGACTGGGGAGGTTGATGACCGAGTGAAGCCGAGGGCCCGATTTTTATGAGGATATTATGGGATCGGGCTGCACGCAGCAACATATTTTATTGATTTGTGCCATGATTGGCTTGTTATAGCGCTTGGGTTGAAGGATCCCCTTCAGAGTCAACACACCCATGTTAGGCGTCATTACGATAGACTAAGTTTTGGGTCGTGACATCTAGGGTTTAGTTTGAAGTTCTTTCCTGGGCTGTCTTGTTGCTGCTTCGCTGCTAGATGTTTGGCTGTGTTCATTAGTTTGCTCTTCCAAAGTTTTCTATTTTCTGCAATCCAAGTACCCTTTTAACTTCTGTAATTTCAGATTTCCATTTTAAATAACAATGAGAGTAACTTGAGCTTATTTTGATGTTTAAGCATGTCCGATTTGATTTTTATCTTGACAAAAATAAGAGTTCGTAAGTTATAATTATGTGTCAAGCCTTAACTTTATTATAATGTGTATATATAATTCCTTAGGATGTTCTGAATGCCAAATATTATACATTCATGTTTAAATCTGTTTAGACAATATAACTTACTTTTTATTGTGTCTGCAAATAAGTTTAATTAGTAGAAAGGGTTGTGTACCATTTAAATAAGCATGAGAAAATGCTGTACGTGTAATTGTGTACTGCCTATGGTGGCCCTTCATGCAGCATAGGATTCTTAAGTTCAACTTTATGAAATTTAATTTAGCACATCAATTGAAAATGAATGGGAAGCACTGATTTTTTTTAAGTTAGAAAAGTGAAGTTTATTCATTAATTGAGTCGGAATCGTTTGAGCCGTTGGAAAGTGGAGTTTTACTTCATTGTGTTTTAGCTATTCTAGTCAATACTTTATTATATTTTTTTAATTATTATTACGTTTTTTTTTTTGGAATTGACTATTAAATTTCTAAGAATATTGGGTTAGTTTTCCTATAGTATTCATTTGCCTTGTTTGATAAGGCAACAGGGAAACTGAGCTTTTACAAAGTCAGGTAATTTGGACATTAGAATTGAATAGGTCAGTGATTTTCGTTAACTTCAGTGGGTTGTAGGAAGATGTTTGTTTTTTATTAAAAGAGAAAAAAAAAAAAAAAAAAGTTTGGACCAAAAGCCAAATTCTGCTAGGCCCCCCCCTTCTCATGAACCAATAAAGCAGACCCATTGTCATCATTTTTTATAATGATTAGCTGGCCCATTTTTGTAATGATTTCAGCTGGCCCATTTTATTTAATGACAAAGCAGCTCATTATTTAAATTGATAGAAGCTGGTCCAACTTTTAAATACCATGGATGACCAATATTAATCTGACATGTCTTCTTCCATAATAAGATCCAAAAAATCAGCTTTCTTCTTAATTAAATAACTCAACCGCTTCTAATAATATAATTGCCACTTTAATAATAATTTGTGTTTGATCACGTGATCATACTCGTTCCTTGATTAAACAAAAATGATTAAACAAAAAGACATAGTGTGCTTGCATGCTCCTAGGTTAACACAATTAATAAAATTCAGTTAATAATTGAGCGACGATAGACAATCGTAATCTAAGGTAAATAACAATTTTAATCAATAAAAGTGACTGTGCTAGAACCACGGGATTCGGGGAGTGCCTTACACTTTCTCCCCGGTCAACAGAATTTTTTACCCGATTTTTTATTTTCGCGGACCAATAAAAATAGAGTCGAACCTTCCTTTGACTAGAGATTCAAATAAAAGGTAACTTGGAACAACAACAAAATCAATTTTAAGTGGCGACTCTGTAAATAAAATAATCCCTACTCAACTTTGTCACTTAAATTGGAAAAATCCTTTAATCCACAATCCACATAATATTATTTTGTGGGTGGTAAAGAGGGGACGACTCTGGCGACTTTGTTGGGGAATCTACTATGTGCTAGAATTCGAGCTTTTGTTCATTCATTAATTTTTTGGCATTTTTTTTATATTACTGTGTTTGTGAGCCTAATGTGTTAATTCTCGCTCATTTACTGCTTTGATATTGTTTGAACAGTATTATATAAACTGCCTTCTCTCGCACCATATTCGAGTCTTTTGATAAGTAATAATGTCGTGTGTGCTCACCAGCTCCACAAAATTTTCTGTCTGAGATAAATCCAATGTGCATACCTACTCCTGGTGAAAGTTTTAGTTACATATGTTTAGGCAGGGAGAACTACCAGTAAAGTCGGAACTACTATAACGACTCAACAGGTCGTTTTGAGTATTTGCATGTCGCTCGGTAATTTGAGGGCATGGGTAGCTCTATATGATGTATTGTGACTTGTGTGAATCGTCGGTTTTGATTTTCAGGTTAATCGGAATCGATTTGGCTGAATGAATTTCATGATTGAAGCTGTAAATTGGAACAGTTGACCAAGTTTGACTTTTGTAAATTTGACCCCGAAATAAAGTTTTGAGGTCTCCGTTAGGTCCGGATGGTGATTTTGGAGTTGGGCGTATGCCCGAATTTACATTTGGATATTTCTTGAAGGTTTCGGCGCTAATTGGCGAAAGTTAAAAATTTGAAGGTTTGGAAAGTTAATGGGTTTGACCGGTCATTGACTTTGATGGTATTAGATTCGGATTGGGGTTCCGGGAATTGGAATAGCTTTGTTATGTCATTTGGGGCATGTGTGCAAAATTTGAGTTCATTCCGGGTTGATTTGATATGTTTTGGCGCGAGTTTTGAAAGTTGGAAGTTTAAAGTTCATTCAAGTTTGAATTGAGGTGCGATTCATCATTTTGATGTTGTTATGTGTGATTTGAGGCCTCGAGTAGGACCGTATTATGTTATGAAACTTGTTAGTATATTCGGACGGGGTCCCGAGGGACCCGGGTGAGTTCCGGGAGAGGTCCGAACCATTTCTCATTCTTATTTGGTTGCTAGTAGCTGCTGGTACTGGTGTTGCGCACTTGCGGTTTAATTCACACATGTGCGATGGTCGAAGGAGCGGATGTCGAGCTGGAGCAGGGATCCGCAGATGCGACAGTTGGGACGCAGCTGCGGAAGCGCAGAAGCAGTGCGTTGAGTCGCATGGGTGAGGAAGTTCACAGGTGTGATGGCAATGCCGCATCTGCGGTCGCGCATATGCGAAGTGTTATTCCGCATATGCGGTGTCAACTAGGTTCTGGGGTTCTCGCAGAAGCAAGATTGAAACCGTAGAAGCAGTGGTCTCAGATGCGACAATATGACCGCATATGCGGAAATGCTAAGCAGAACTATATTTTCGAAGTCTTGGTTCTTAATTCACATTTTGGGATTTTGGAGCTCGATTTGGGCGACTTTGGAGAGGAAATTCACCATATGACTTGGGGTAAGCATTCTTGACTCACTTGTGATTATATTTCATGAATCTATTCTCGCTTTTTGGCATTTGATTGATGATTTCAAAAGAGAACTTGGGAGTTTTAGCCTAAAGTGTCATAAAGTTAGTTTTTGAGTTTTGAACATCGATTTGGAGTCGGATTTGAGTGAAACTAGTATGGTTGGACTCGTAATTGAATGCGTTATCAGATTTTATAAGTTTCATCGAGTTCCGAGGCATGGGCTCGGGTTGGACTTTTGGGTTGATTTTGGGCTTTTGATTAAAGATTCGACCTTTATCGATTTGAGTTTGTTTCCTTTGGCATTAGTTGATGTAATTGAGTTGCTTTTGGCTAGTTTCGAGCTGTTCGGAGGTCGGTATGCGCGGGATAGAATTTTTGGAGCATCGCTTGGCTTTCTCGGTATTGGATTTAGCTTGTTCGAGGTAAGTAACACATCTAAACTTGGTGCTGAGGGTATGAAACCCCGAATTGCGAGTTATGTGATTGATGTTGAGGTGACGCGCATGCTAGGTAACGGACGTGTGGGTGTGCACCGTGTGAATTGTGATTTAGTCGATTCCATGAAACTATGTAGCTATCTTATCTGAATATTTTTGACATTACTCTATGTGTTAGAGCACTTGAGCTGTAATTTATGCTAGAAATCATGTTTAGGCTATACACTTGTACTATTGGGACCCACAGTGGTCGTTCTTTGTTGTTGAGTTATTTGCTTAATTGCAGTTATGTACTCAGTCGCATTCATCATTTCATATCTCAGTCTCGGTTATCGTATATTGTCACATCTCGTATCATTGATTAGGGCTGCTTAGCATGAGTGTTGTGATCCCTAGAGACCGGAGAGATTGATGATTGAGTGAGGGTGAGGGCTTTTGTGAGTGATATTTATGGGATCGGGCTACACACCGCATCATGCTTTATTGATTCACGTCAGGATTTAGCTTAATATAGCGCTTGGGCTGGATCGGCCCCTCCGGAGTCTGCACATCCACAGTGGGTGCAATTGCGAGCAATCATTTACATTTGGGCTTGATCTGCCCTGGTTCATTTGCATTGGGCTGGATCTGCCCTAGTTTATTTGCATCTAGGTTCATTTGCATTGGGCTGGATTTTCCCTAGTTTATTTGCATCTTTAGGCTAGGTCTTCCTTGGTTTATTTGCATTTGGGATGGATCTGCCCTGTACAGTACTGAGTGACTGAGCGTGCTGAGTATTGAGCATGATGAGTGAGAATACGAGACAGTGAGATTGAGTACTCTGAGAGGGTGAGTACACGAGTTCATCATTGTGATGCATTGCATTTGACATGCGTACTTGAGATACATGCATAGAGATGCATTTCCTTCTGCTACCCGACTTTGGTGACATTCATGATTTCACCTGTATATTGACATGTAGGCATAGAGATGTATTTTCCTCATGCTATCTTAAAATGAAACATTTTATTTATTGTTGAAAAGTTCTTGGAAAAAATTACGGTTTTCAAACTTATCCATATGCTTTTGGTGTTTTCGGTGAAATATTTGAGATTTACTATTATACTTGAAAATCATGCCTATCTTTCCTTAATTGTGAATGAGTTGAGTATCTTACCTCTCAAATATTTTCATGTATCATTTTATTATTATTGTTATGGTTGTTGCTGGTTATTGGAGTTGGACTCTAACCGTTGTCCCAACTCGTCACTACTTTCAACCTAAGGTTAGGTTTGTTACTTTTTGAGTACATGGGGTCGGTTATACTCATATACACTTTTACACCTTGCGTGCGGATGTTGGATGCTGATGTTGCTGCGTACGTCGGGAGCTGGATAGGAAGATATACCCGCATTCCAGTTATGGCTATCACTAGTCCTTGGTAACATTAGATTCAAATTCTGTTCATTTACACTTCAAATAAATGTTGTAATTATTTCAATTCAGTTTTTGTAAAGAAATCTAAATCTTAGACGCTCATGATTTGTACTACTAGTACTTGGGGAGTTGTATAAAATTCAGTTGTCTCATCTTTGACTCACATCTGTATTATTATATTATGTTTTATAGTTAATTGGCTTACCTAGCGGGTTGGGTTAGATGCCATCACGACGGTTTGGATTTTAAGACGTGACATCTACGACCGGCATGCTGATGCTCCTCCGCTTGGGTTATCCGCCCGAGTATGCCACGTCTAGATACCTTCTCCTGTAAGATTTAAAATCTAGAAGAACAAGCTACATGCTTGGTTATCCCTAGTAGGATCATTTTGCTACATCATGTGCATTCTACTTAGCGAAGCTCGGCACAGGGGTCAGGTCTGTATAGGATAGGTATCCTCCTTGAGACCATCATGTTCACTTATGTGCTACTTGGTACATCATTTGGAAGGCTTGTTTACATTGTTGACCGGCTTTAGAAAAATTAATTGAGCAGAAGTGAAAAAATTTGGTATGACCATATGATTTTTACTAAAATCCATTGTAACGTGTTATAAAAAATAAAAAAAATCAAAATTTTCAGAGTTGGTCAATTTTTTTTAAGGTCTTGCCTAATCTACGCGAGTCTGATTCTCACAAATCTAGTGGGAAACGTAGGGAACCTCCATCAGGTTCGGCCCCCAATTTTGCAAAAGCTTTTGAAAATCGGTTTGTCCATAATATTTTATTTTAAAAATATATAATAATAATAAATCGATAATTTTGTCATTTTGTCATTGTATCTGGCTGTTTTTTTTTAATACAGCTCTAGTATCTTTCTCGGAAGTACCGAATGGTTGTTCTCGAATAAATAGCCATTTTATCCTCATTTGCGACAATTTTTACTGTCTTGCCTTTTTGTCTTGCCTTTTCTGCCAAAGCAGCCTTAAAACCTTCCTCGTGAGTTCCGGGAAATGTTTCGTAAAATAGTTAATTTTTCTATTTTTATCCATTTTTTTTTTATTGTTTCACTCATGTGTCCGGCCATTTTTGCCGAGACATTCTTAAAACCTTCCTCGTAAGCGCCGAAGGGCTATTTTTGTAAAAATAGTTGATTTTTCTATGTTTATCCATTCTTTTTATTATTTCACTCATGTATTCAACCGTTTTTGCCGAGACAGCCTTAAAACCTTCCTCAGAATAATTGAAAGGCCATTTTCGTAAAACTAGCTATCTTTGACCATTTTTCCCTTTGTCTGGCCGTGACAACCTTGAAACCTTCCTAGGAAGTGCTGAATGGCTGTTTACGTTAAAATAGCCATTTTGTCTTATTTTTTCTTAGGGCCCCTCATGTCCCACTGTTTTACCCAAACTTTCATAGAGTAGATGTTTGCTTTCAAATATTATTTGCGCAAACTGCATGTACATATCTTTTGCCTTTAAGGTTGGGCACGTAGGTAACCTATCTAAGGCTCGTTTCCTTTCCATCTGAATTGGACGGGCCGTGCAACATTAATGTCCGGGAGTCAGAGAATCAAGGAATTCAGGATTTGGGTATCAATTAGGTCTAGATAGGCCCTAACCTCGTGCTTTCCTTGTGTAGGTACAACATAAGTACAAAAAGTGAAAAATCTGAAAAGAGGCCTAAAGACGAGGAGATACCACAATTTTATTGTCGATGAGGTACCTGCACTTCTATCAATTTAGTAGAATGATATAGAGGATTATGATTAATGAAAGATAAAAGGCTACTTAGGACATCTTGTTCACATCATCATTTCACAACCAAGAAAGGATGTGATAGAAGCTCTAATTCCCTGCTGGGACCCCGGATAACAACGTATTTCACTTTAATGATTATGAAATGACGCCCACACTAGAAGAGGCAGCGAGCTTCATGGGAAAAGGCTAATATCTTCCCCGTGATAGACTTATAGTACCAAAGAGAGTGCGGGCATGCAAAGTTTTGGAACTCCTGAAGATCAATCATGAAAAGTATCAGGAGTTATCCTATCGATGGGTCACCTTGAAATTTTTGTTTGACAAATATAGCGATAGAGATGCTTTTGAAAACAACTTGGGTCAACTAAAAAACAGAGGGGACATAGAAACATGGAAAGTGCACAAGCATTTAGCTTACATGGTCGCATTTTTGGCCCGCATGGTTTTCCTAGATGTAGAGGGGTGTATCGATATCCGATTAGATGGGGTAGTGTAAGCTTTGACTACCATGGAAAAATCGAATCTTGTCTTTGTGATTCTTTCAAGTATGTTCTAGGCTTTGACCAAGTGCTAAGAGGGACATAAATATTTTGAGGGCTGCAACATATTGCTGCAAATGTGGATTTTGGAACACTTCTACTGTCACCCTGTCATCGAGAACTTCAACCCGCATTGGCCCAATTTTGTCCAAAACCATGAAGGGAGGATCGAAACATGTGAGTTTCCTGAAGCAATTGGAGATTGGAAAGAGTTACTACTCACCTTGACCGCAGACTGAGTCACTTAGAATTACAATTGGTCTTCTATAAAAGACGTTATTTGTGAATCCTCTCATCAACCTTTTCTGATATTAATGGGGCTCAACGGCATCCAACCTTATGCTCCGCTTTGGGTAATACGCCAGTTAGGCCGGCGCCAAGAAATACCACCAAAAAGGGATATGAGCAAGTTCGCGTATGACATTTCTCTGAAAGAGCTAGTCGATGACAAGGAAGTGATGAATAGTTGGTTTGGGAGCGGAATTTTCGAGTTCCATGAGATGGTAGAAAGATCGCGACAGAGGGGAGGTGGTACCCAGATACCTTGCTTGGTTTCATGACCCTTCATCATTGGCAGATAGGCTAGAAGGGTCCAACAGAAGAAGAAGTGACTACATAGTCGTACAAAAGTTGAAGCAAGAACTACAACAAGCTATGAAACCATCTTTCGACAACATGCCCAATATCAGGCCAACATCATTTAAATCCGGCCAGAGGTTAAGAAAGACTACCAGGCCTCCCTACAGGTTATGGATAAGGACTTAAAGACCGATCGTATTAATCTAGCATGTTTGGAGAAACAGTTGGCAAACAGGGTCAAGTTGGCACAAAAGAGAGATGAGAGGGGCCGACTCTCTAAAATTCACAGGCTACAAGAAGACTTGAGCATCGTCGAGGAAGTAGTGAACCAGAACAAATGAAGTTTGATCTACAGAGGGAGAAATTTGAGTCAAGTAAGAATCACCAACTAGCCGAGTTCGAGATGGAGAAGCGTCATTATCATGAGATAATTGGCCGACTGCAAAATGACTTGATAAAAGCCATGAAATAAAGGAAATCCGCATTGGACCGCGAGGAAGATGCCCTTGGGAGGCAAATCGCTGGCATGTTTGTGTTCTAGGAGAATGTCAAGAAGAGGATACATGAGACAATCGAGTACACTGCTCTGGGGTGCGCATATTGTCAAAAAATGAACAAGAAAATATTTATCGAATTCGCAATCAACCTCGTGCGCCACATTGCTACAGATATGGAGGTCATGTACAATGATCTATCCAACCAACTGGGATAGGGAGCGCCCCAACCGAGATGATGTCAAGCGGATAGTCTGCAAATTTGGAGTTTCTCTATTGCATTCACTTTCTAGGATGTTTTAGTACGTGTATTTTTAGTTTGAGTCCATAGGGGATGTCACAACGGAAAATTCAAGTAGTTGTGATGGCACCTAACCTAACCCGCTAGGTAAGCCAATTAGTACCAATCTAATTCAAATAAGATTTACTGAGAAAAATAAATGATGAAATAACTGAACTTTTATACAACTTCCGAAGGACTGGTAGTACGAGTTATGAGCTTCTAAGATTTAGAGTTCACATAGATAGTATGAAATAAATACATTATATAATTGAAATATACATAAACAGATTTATAAATCTAAAGTAACCAAGAATAAGAGGCAGCTATAACTGGGGCGCGGGTACATCTTAAATGCCAGCTCCCGCCATATATAGCAACATCAACTCCAGAATCTGCACGCAAGGTGCAAAAGTGTACCATGAGTACAACCAACCCCACATACTCAATAAGTAACAAACCTAACCTTAGGTTGAAAGAAGTGACGATCTTGGACAACGGTCATAGTCCAACACCAATAGCCAAGAACAACTCGTACCAATATAATAAAAGCAGTACAAGTAATAGCTCAAAGATCTGTTGCTCAGCTCGTTCATAGTTACGGAAAAATCGGCATGTTTTTCAGGTGTAACAGTAAAATCCCAAATCTTTCATCGAAATCATAAAAATATGAGAATATCAGAAAACAATGATTCTTCCCAAAATATTTTAACAACATATTAGATATTTTATTCTGAGATATCATAAGGAAAGTACATATCTATGCCTACATGTCAATGTGCATGTGAAGTCATGAATGTCACAAAACCGTATAGCATGAGGAAATGCATCTCTATGCATGTATGTCAATATGCATATCAAATGTAATGCTCACAATGATGAACACATGCACTCACACTCTCGGAGTGCTCAATCTCACTGTCTGGCACTCTCACTTATCACGCTCAATCACTCAGCACACTCAGTCACTCAGCACTGTACGGTACCTGCACTAACTGATGGTATGTCAGACTTCGGAGGGGCGAATCCTGCCCAAGCGCAAATATCAAGCCAATATGGCCTGGTGCGGCGTGCAGCCCGATCCCATCAATAATAATAAAGCCTATAAGGCATGCTGTGGTATGCAGCTCAATCCATATAATAATAATAATATATAAAGCTAATATGGCATGCTGCGACGCATAATCCGATCCCATCATGAATCAATAAAACTTGATGCGGTGTGCAACCCGATCCCGTCAATGTCACTCACAATCCGGCCCTTAGGCCACAACTCAGTCATCAACCTCTCCAGTCTCTCGGGCTCACAAATCTCATGCCAATAAGCCCAAACAATGATAACATGATGTGACAATAATTAATAACAGAGACCGAGATATGATATGCAAATGAATGAATATGACCGAGTATATAATTACAATTTAAGAAAATAACTCAACAGCAGAAACGACCTCGGTGGGTCTCAACAGAATAAGCATATAGCCTAAACATAATTTCTTACATGATTCACAGCTCATATAATCAAACAAGTAGTGAAAACATGGATGTAACAAGATATAACAACAAAACAAGTCCGGTCATAGTCTAACTATCAATTAAAATCATAATTTCCCTAGTGCACGCTCACACGCTCGTTGCCTAGCATGTGTGTCACCTCAATACATCTCTTATAGCATAGTTCGCAGGGTTAAATACCCTCAAATCCAAGTATAGATATGTTACTTATCTCGAACAAGCCAAAACCAATACCGAACAAGCCAGACAATACTCTAGAAATGCCATCCCGCGCATATCAACCTACGAACGACTCGAAACTAGCCAAAAGAAATTCAAAAACATCAAATAATGGCTAATGAAACAATCCCAAATGATAAAGGTCGATCTTTACTCATTTACTCAAAGTCAACCAAAAAGCCAAACCTAGGCCCGCACCTCGAAATGCGACAAAACTCACAAAATATGATAACCCATTCAATTACGAGTCCAACCATACCGGTTTCACTCAAATTTGACTCCGAATCGATGTTCAAAACTCAAAAATTTACTTTAGGGAAATTTAGACATAAACTCTCTATTTCTCTTTAACATTCATAATCCAAATGCCAAAATCAAAGATAGATTCATGATATATAATAAAAAGCGAGTCAAGAATGCTTACCCTAATACATGTGGTGAAATTCCTCTCCGAAGTCTCCCAAAACCGAGCTCCAAATCTCAAAATATGAATAAAATGACCAAGCCCTCGATTTATAGCTTCTGCCTAGGCCTTTTCGCATATACGGAACAGTAGCCGCTTCTGCGGCATTGCTTTTGCGACCAAAACAAGCTTCTATGGAGAATCAGTGAAAACTCGCTGATCGCACTTATGGAATAAGCCCCTCTTCTGCGTACATGCAGGTGCGACAACAAATCGCGCTTCTGCGCTACACTTCACTTATGCGCCCCATGCCCCGCATCTGTTGTGTCTCATATGCGCTAAAAATCCCGCTTTAATGGAGATAGACCAACTCCAGCCTTCGTTGCAGGTGCGACCCAATTTCCGCTTCTGCGACCACCGCACCTGTGCAAAACCAGCTGCAAGTGCGATCACACTAGATCCTACCACAAACCAGCCTTAACCAATAAGTTCCAAAATGATCTGAATCATGTCTGAAACTCTCCCGATCCCCTCGGGACTCTGTCCGAACATACCAACAAGTCCCAAAGCATAACACGGACCTATTCGCGACCTCAAATCACACATAACAACATCAAAACCACGAATCGCACCTCAAATCAAACTTCATGAACTTTAAACATCCAAAACTCGTAACGAACCATATCAAATCAACTCGGAATGAACTCAAATTTTGCATACAAGTCCCACATGATATAACGAAGCTATTCCAATTCCCGGAACCACAATCTAAGCCCGATATCATCAAAATCAACTCCCAGTCAAACTTATGAACATTCCAAACCTTCAAATTTCTATCTTTCGCCAAATAGTGCCGAAACCTTCTAGAAACGTCCGAATGCAAATCTGGGTGTTCGTCCAAGTCCAAAGTCGCCATCCGGATCTAATCGAACTATCAAAACTTTGATCTGAGGTCAAATACTCAAAAGTTAAACTTGGTCTACTCTTCCAACTTAAAGCTTCAAACATGAAATTCATTCTTCCAAACTAATTCCAAAACACCTGAAAACCAAAACCGACGATTCACATAGTCATAATACATCATATGAAGCCTCTCAAGACTTTAAACGGCTGAACGAAATACAAATGCTCAAAACGACCGGTCATGTCGTAACATTCTCCCTCACTTAAATATATGTTCATCCTCGAACGTGCCTAGAGTCGTTCTAAAGCCATCAAATTGCCATGTAACCTTACCATGCATATACCCGGGGGTGATCCCATGTCACCCCAATCCATGTAATCCTGACAACACAACATAACTGAATATCATTACTTCAACCTTAGTCTGTAAACCTTAGAACTCAATTTCCAACATTCGGAATCCATTACTAGACCCGAATCTCTCGTTTACACCCTGTATAAGCCTGAACAAGATATATCAAGCCATAACCACAACCCAAGATGAAATCACATGATATACCACATAACTCGCATACTCGTAATAATAATGTCCAATCACTGTTGCTGCTCAAAAATAAACTTTGTACCGGTAATGAACCTCATATCAAATAAAACTTCGTTCAAAACCTTCATACACTGCTGATGATGAAAGAAACACGCAAAAACTCTTAACCACTTATCAGATCAACAAGTCATGGAGCTCTCTCGCCCAACCAGAACCATAGCCCAAATTCTAAGTTGACTTCTGATATTACTCTTCTAAAATAATTTAATCAAATTCGATAGCAATCACTTCAGGCCCAAAGACTTCATCTCATCAAATACAAGCTACTCTAGTGACATACCACACCAATACTACCTAGATCCATAAACTGTGCAATCCGTGCACCATTAAGCAACAACACAAATGTACTCAAATAAGGAAAATGATTCAAATGAGAGAGCTGTCCAGCAAGCTCATCAAGTACCACCACAAATGCAAAGTGCATTATCATAACCATGGAGAAACAGATATCACAATATACCACCTACAGGAAAAACCATAACCAAGGCACAATCAGCTATTCAACACCCTAATAACCATCTCGCTTGAATTTCACTGCACGGCCCAAGCAGAAACGAATATAATGTGCAAGTAACCAACAGATCACAACCCATTGTAGCATAGAAGAGTAACACATAAAACATAGCAGATACGAATAAGATCAATTCTAATCGAATGGCACATCCCTCAACATTAGAAGTACGGAGTCAACCAATCCGACCCGATGTAGAATACGCATCCTTATTAGGCCTACTAATGAGCCTCCAAATCAACCCCGGTTATTTACAAATAGATAAATAACCCTCCAAAAATCCACAATGACCTAAACATAACACATACTACCATCTGGCTTACTTTGGTCACATTTTCACAGTCCACAACCACGAAACAATCTACTTATGAGAACTCCTAGTCTCCAAATTCATAGAATACACGAATCACCATAATTAATCCTAACTCCACCATTCGAATGTTTAACATATCTCTCATACACGATCATCCCATGAGGAATACTTCTATATTCTTTATTGCCATATAGAAAAACTCTGAATATCAGCAGTCGATCAACCAGGCGAGTACCGCAATATTATGAAGCTTCCATAGGTCAAAATTCAGTGCGCCTTCTGAATATTCACTCTTCTAAAGTAATACCAAATAGTGCCAACATTTTTCTCACCATCTGAAATCGCATGTGCTATATAAACTCATGACCTTCTTCTTGAAACTGAACTGTATACTTGCACATACAAATCCCAGTCTCACAACACGCATCTCCTCTATCAGACCATCATATAAAAATACGAGAACCTCATTATCAACTCTGAGTCTCAAGCATAATACATACTCAATAATCTAGAAACCTTCCACTTAATCCCATCCAGGAGAAAATTACAATACCCGACACACTCCTCATGCTGGTTGAAAATATCAATCTCAATCTATGGTAGAAGTCATCGAGAACTCTACGAAACCCATATGCACATAACCAAATCCCTCTAACTCAATCAAATCACTCAGGTCTCCAAACACAAGAGTATTGCCACAAAACACTGGCAAAGCCTCACTACATCATAAGAACCAAAAGTATCGATCTTATCTATTACCGTGTTGATCCAACATGCTCCCAAGTTGTCCTATTTCTCCGAGTTCCTCCCGAATTACACCTCAATTTGATACTTCTCCTTGCCAGAATACCACGATTCTTACTTGAAGATCACCACCATAGATCCTAGAATAAAACCACACCGCCTTAAGGCCCATAAGCTGTTGTATTCCCATTTTAACACTAAAAATACCGCATCTGATATACCAACTACGAGGATACTTATATGAATTTAATGTTATTACTTTTACCATTCTGATACTGAATTGTAGAATCCACAGTGATACCTAAATACCGCAAGTCCCGGCACCATCCAATGCAAATCTCAAAAATTAGCCATATACAAATTTTTAAAAAAATCTCAATTGCCACATATAAATCTTGAATCCATTAGAACCTTCTCGAGAGTCATCCACTCTGTTCAAATCTCAATTGCACCGCCCAAACGGGCCGAACAACATGTTCCCCATTAGCACAATAAAACCCAAAGAAGTAATGCATACCTCTAAGCCACCGAGTGAATCCTTTTTCTTGGTATATTACATCTATCACGAAAAGCAACCCTAGACCATTTCCAAGACTTCTATATATCCACAAGGTGTAATACATCATGCATCCAAAAATTCCTTACTAAAGTCATCCTCAAAACCTACCTCTGCAAGTCATAACCGAACCACAAGTATGCCTCAGGCCGAAACCAATATAACACATAACCATGAAATTAAATCGCCGATGGTAGACTCCCCCACTTGGCTCAAATCCATAGAATAAAATATCTGATAATTCACAATACCCATACTCTATTATTGTCATACTCTCGCAGTGAGATTCAACTAAATCATTCACAAGCTCCTACAACACAACCCATAAAATGCCTCAAATCATCTACTAAGCTCACATTCCTCCTCGTGATAATCAGATCAACTTTCTCTGCCAATCCAAACTCAAATCGCAACACATATAACCTATTGGTAGAAAGAAACTCTCCACAAAATATCATAAGGATCACACATTTATAGATTATCCCGCAGGTGATAACCACCTGCTTAGCTTCAAACTGACATCTCCCTATACCCTTTCACAACCACCAATAGGACACAATCACTTAATCTTCCTGAGTCTGAACTCATCCACAAGACATGTGAATCTACTTCGTTTAACAAACAAATGATATGAAAGATTCCTCAATATGATAATAACTCGAACTGTACAACACATCAAGACAGAAGTCAAGCACCCAATAGTCCTTTTCACATCTCAAGCAAACACTTCTCATCACATTCAAACAATCTGAATACATCCTGCAGTCACATCATACTAATTATGTATCCACCCAACCACTCACCGAGCTACCAGTCTCACTCATATGGACACCATCGAACATAGAAGTCCAAAAGTACATACTCACATAGCTAAAATCACCATACTCAAGCTACATTCAAAACCCGACCGTAAGTCCTCTGGACTGGCCCCTCACCAAAATATGGAAAACATACCTCGCACTTTATCCATGGAACTACGAGCCGTCAATGCACAGCTGGTACCGAGCGCTCATATGTCATATGAGTGAGTGGAAGGAACTCAAAGATACGCTTCAAGCTGAATCAATGCCGCACGATAAGGAAAGAAAGATGGGAAGTTTATCCTAAATGCCATGAAACCTCTCGAAGATAGGTATGAACGTCATCATACAGATCTGCAAGACTCTACTAGATACTTTCTCATGACTTGTAGAACCGATATGCAACATTTTACTTTGAAAAATATTGTAAAGCAAAAATAAAGTGCGTGTTTGCTTATTGGATAATTCGAAAATGAACCCAAAAAAAGAGGAAAAAAAAGAATGATTTTTTTTTTTGTAAATAAAAAAAATCAATCAAGTGTCTTACGTCCCTGAAGTACATAATGATCTGATTCATGCGGCGACATAATACGTAGGTAACCTCTAAAAGGTTCAATCGAAATATTTTTCAATGACTCTAAAATCAGGGATCAAAATGAGGTAAGTGAAAAGAAAAGAAAAAAAAGGGGGGGAGGGGGGTGGGGGGAGGAAATATTAAGAGCTTCAATAAGCCGCAACCTTTATAAGTCGGAATGAAACATGAAGCCTTCCAAAAGCATGTTAGAAATGGTGATAATGTTAAGAGCATGGCATATTACATGTGATTCATTTCTGTAAAATACTTAACCCTAACATATTTGTTCTCTCTCATATAGTAAGCCTAATGTGGTTGGTTTGTGGTAAAAACTGGCAACAGATCATTACTTTACCAAATCCAAGGGAAAGATAGCAATGGCTAATAATGATGAATTTGAGTTGGTCAGTAACGACCCCCAAGGTCAATCAGTTGAGCAAGAGTCGGAGAAAGTAAGAAGATTGAAACAACAACTGTCTGATGTGTATTAGGCGTGGGTCTCCGGTCAGCCTCCGCCTCAGGGTCCCTCATAGGGAACTTTCATTGTACCCCTGGTTACTCAACCGCCGCTCCATGCAAAGAGAGATCACATTCTACCACCAAGGTATGTGCCAAATTACAGATTCCCTGCTGCCCATGGTACCTCTAATGTGTGACCTCCAGTTGCACCGGTCAGGAACACCCCCTCGGCGTGTCTGGTGTGCCGGCATATATAGTCCTGCCACCACCTCCGATGACGAGGCCAAACAATAAGCTACCATCGCATGCTTATGATGGCCAATAATACTCTCCAAATATGGCTTTCAGAGTCTCAGCTCCATACAATCAGACTCCTCAGTACGAGTCACTAGTGAAAAAGGAAAAGCCTGTCAAGACGGTTGAGCCGGGTGAGATGGCCAGAAAAATGAAAAGTCTTGAGCAGAACATAAAGAACATACAAGGACTATGTGTTCACAAAATCATTTCATTCAGTGATCTATGCATGTTCCCTTACATCCATTTACCACTAGGGTTTAAGACCCTGAAATTTGAAAAAGATATTGGAAACGGTGACCCTATCACCCATTTGAAAAGGTATTGCAACCAGCTGAAGGGTGCAGGAGGAAAAGAAGAATTGTTAATGGCTTATTTTGGGGAGAGTCTAGTGGGAGTGGCTTTTGAATAGTTCATTGACCAAGATATCTCTCACTGCATATTTAGGACGACATGGAATAGGCCTTCGTCAACCAATTTCAGTACAACATTGATATTGGGCCAGATCGCAATTCCCTATCCAATATGAAAAAAGAGCCGACTGAAAGCTTTAGGGAGTATGCCATCAAGTGGATGGAGCAAGCGGCTAGATTTAAGCACCCATGGATAACTACGAGTTGATCACTATTTTTCTTGAGGCTCAATAGCCTGATTAATTTAAGAACATGATGTCCGCGATGGGTAGACCTTTTGCAGAAGCTATCAAAATAGGGGAGATGGTCGGAAATGGCCTCAAGACTGGCAGAATTGTAAGTCAAGCTGCTCTCAAAGCCACCACCCAAGTAATCCAAAATGGGTCAGGAAGTTCAGCAAATAGAAAAAAGAGAGATGAAGGGTCCATGATGACTTCAGGGTCTAGAGAAGTTCAAAGAAGGGCATCGCACCCTTATGTGCAAGTTCAGCAGTGGAAGTTCAGCTACCCTCACCATTACTATCCCCCATCAATTCCTCAATACTCAATTGGCCCACCACAATACACAGTGTTTAATGCTCAGTCTTATGCTCGGCCTCCTAATCAACAGGTACGAGCGCCAGCTCCAAGGATACCCCGTTCTCAGCAGTAAAATTTTTGGGGACCCTACAATGCTCATCCCAGGCAAGATTATGGTCTAGAGCATAGGCCGATGGAAAAATTCACTCCATTGCCTGAATCATACTCTAGTTTGTTCCAGAAGTTGAAGCAGATGGGCGTGATTGGACCCATCGCTCCCCACCATATGCATCCTGATTAACATTGATTTTAAGCAAATGCTAAATGTGAATATCAATCAGGTGCTCCGGGGTATAGCAAGGATGACTGTTGGACTCTGAAAAGATCCATAGAAAGACTTATCGCTAAAAAGTTGATTGTGGTAACAAATGGCGAGGACCCTCCTAATGTGACAAACAACCCATTGCCAGCACATAATAATGTTCATTTTGTAGGAATGATTGGCTGAGGTAAAAAATACAAGCCAGTTGGCCGAGCAGAAATGACAATGGGAATGATTTAAGAAGGAACTGGACTGGAAGTAAGTCCAAGCTGAGATATGCCATTGATTGTGAAAGGCACCCAGTTTTCCAAGCCCGAGGTTGTATGTCCTGGGACGCCACCCCACAAACACAAAAACCATTCCTTGGAACTACAATAAAGTTATAGTGACCTACAAAGGCAAGGAAATCATAGAACAAGTGGGGGGAACTGGAGGTTTGACTCGATCAGGGAGGTCTTACTCTCTAGGATAGTTGAGGAAGGCCAAGCAAATCAGAGAAGGCCAAGCAAATCAGAGAAGGCCAAATGCCAATAAAGAAGCCAGTCACCGAAGAAGAGGAGGAAAAGTTTTTAAAAAAGATGAAAGTTCAGGATTACTCAATCATTGAACAGTTGAGAAAGACTCCCGCTCAAATTTCTCTGCTATCTCTGCTCATACATTTAGAAGAGCATGCCCGTGTACTAATCAAGATCCTGAATGAGGCATATGTCTCAGAGAAGACCATAGTAAATCAGTTAGAGAAGATGGCCAACAGATATTTTTAGGTGAACAAAATCTCTTTTACGGACGATGAACTCCCCGAGGAGGGAGCCAGGCACAATATTGCTTTGCACATGACTGTCAAATGTGAGGGGCACTACGTAAAGCGAATCATGGTTGATGGAGTCTTACGTAGATGTATGCCCTCTCTCTACTTAGCAAAGTATAAAGATCAATATAGATAGAATCTGACCCAGCAATGTCCGTATTAGAGCTTTTATGGCTCAGCGAGAGACACCATTGGGAAATCAGCCTCACCGTGACAATTGGGCCGATTGATTTTGAAATTGTCTTCCAAGTAGTGGACATGAAAACTTCTTATAACTTTCTTCTTGGAAGGCCATGAATTCATATGGCTCGAGTTGTGCCACCCACTTTGCATTAGATGCTCAAGTTTGAACATAACATGTAAGAAATTATTGTTCACGTAGAAGACGAGTTATCCATTTATAAAGACCCGTTAATCATGTGTATTGAGGCCAATGAAGGGTATGAATCCATTGTCTATCACAATTTCAAAGTGGTTGTTGTGGACCATGTTGAGGAAAGAAAGCCTATTATGCATCCTCGTCTTTCCGCCACATCAGTAATAGTGGTGCACTTATGCTAAGATAGGGTTATGAGCCAAGAAAAGGCCTGGGTGCATCATTGTAAGGAATTTCGGAACCCATTTCTCCCTTTGGTAAAAAGGGTACTTTTGGCTTAGGTTTTAGGCCAAGACAAGCAGATGAAGACAAAGCCAAGCACCGCAAAAAGCATGGGTGGGTCTTGCAGAAACCGATTCCTTACATTTTCTACACTTTTTCCAAGCCACGACTCCAAGAGGGTCAAAATTCTCGGCACAGGTAAACATTGGTGAAATTTGCCATGGCCTCAGCCAGATATTTTCTGAAGTGAGTATGATCCAGGCTGGTGAAGGCACTAGTCATGCCGATATGCAACTAATTAGCCTAGACACCATGCTCAATAATTGGGAAGGAACTCCTCTCCCCATAAGGAAGGAGTCTTGGTAGTTTGCTTTTGCAGCTTCTTTTTTGTATTTGGATTACTTTCAGGGTTGTAATCCAAACATCTCAGTATGCTTATTTTGTTTTGATGTTAACCCTTCTATCCTTTCAAATCCAAGGAAATGTAGTTCAGTTTCATATTAAGTTATGTATCTTTTCCTTTTTTTTCTTTCTAATTCCTGTCATTTTGTTTCCATTTCAGTTTGGTTAATGTCGGCTTTAATAACATGACATGCATGTGGAATTCACGCCAAGATCTTAAAAAGTTATCTATTTCTGAAATAATGCATCAAGAGATTGAATATGATGAAGATGAGGTTGTTGGGGAAATAAAAAAGAGAATTGGAACAATTTGAAAACAATCATAAGCCCAACCTCAATGAAACTTAGCCGATTAATATCGGAAGTCATGAAAAAGTTAGAGAAACAAATATAAGCATACACACTGAATAAAAAACTAGAGATACCTTGATTCAACTTTTATTTGAATACATAGATATGTTTTCTTGGTCTTATGATGATATGGCGGGTTTAAGTGTTGATATAGTGGTTCATAAGTTTTCCACGTATCCTAATTTTTCACCAGTCCAACAAAAGCAATGAAAATTTAAAACGGCCATGAATGATAAAACCAAAGAGGAAATGATGATGCAACTGAGCGCCAATGTAGTTAGAGCCGTCCGATACACCACTTGGGTGGCAAATGTTGTGCTTGTGCCTAAGAAGAACGAAAAAACCAGAGTCTGTGTTGACTACAGATACTTGAATAAAGCAAGTCCAAAAGATAATTTTCCTTTACCAAACATTCGCATACTGGTAGATAATTGCACTAAGCACGAGATATAATCTTTTGTGGATTGCTATGCTAGGTACCACCAGATTCTAATGGATAAGAATGATGCAGAAACGATCGCTTTCACCACTCCATGGGGTACTTATTGTTATAGGGTCATGACATTCGGTTTGAAAAATGTAGGGGCAACTTACACGAGGGCCATGACCACCAATTTTCATGACATGATACTTAAAGAGATTGAAGTATATGACGATAATGTCATCATAAAGTCAGAGACACATGTTGATCATGTACGCGATTTGAAAAGTTCATCGAATGGTTGTGGAGGTATGACCTTAATCTCAATCCAGCCAAGTGTGCATTTGGGGTTCCGTCTATGAAACTCCTCGATTCTATAGTCAGTCGTAGAGGCATCGAATTGGATACATCTAAGATAAAGTCCATTCGCGATCTAACACCCACGAAGAACAAAACTGATGTCATGAGTTTGCTCGGGAGGTTGAACTACATCAGTAGATTCATTGCTCAGCTCACAACCACATGCGAGCCTATCTTTAAGTTATTGAAAAAGGATGTTGTTGTTAAGTGGACAGACAATTGCCAAAAGGTTTTTGACAGGATAAAAGATAATCTGTCAAAACCCCATGTACTGATCCCACCCGAACCTGGTAGACCTTTGTTTTTATATCTATCGGTGATGGATAATTCCTTGGATGCTTTCGGGGGCAACATGATGCTACAGGAAAAAAGGATCAAGTAATCTATTATTTGAGCAAGAAGTTCACCAATTATGAGGTTAAGAATACACTTTTAGAAAGGACATGTTGTTCTTTGACTTCGGTCGCTCAAAAGTTAAGGCATTATCTTTTGGCCTAACTACTTACCTCATATTCAGAATGGATCCTTTGAATTACATCTTTCAAAAGCGAATGCCCACTGGCAGGCTCGCAAAATGGCAAATTCTGCTCACAATGTTTGACACTGTCTATGTCACTCGTACCGCAATAAAAGCACATGCTTTGGCAAATCATTGGCAGATAATCTAGTTAATGATGATTACGATCCACTGAGCACATACTTCCTAGACAAAGAGGTCAACTCAATAGAGGAAGCAGTTTCGGACGACAACCAAGTATGAAAAATGTATTTTGATGGGGCTGTTAATATCAAAGGAGTTGGGATCGGGGCAATCCTCATCTCACTTATTGGACAGCATTACCCTGTAATGGCTCGAGTTTGGTTCTACTATACCAATAATACGGCAGAATACGAGGCTTGTATCATGGGTCTAAAAATGGCTCTTAGTCTGGATGTGAATGAACTATTGGTTATGGGAGATTCCTACTTGCTTATCCAGCAAGCCCAAGGTGAATGGGAGACTCGAGACATCAAGCTTATTCCATACAGACAATGTGTGCAAGACTTGAGCAAAAGATTCAAATCCATCGAGTCCAGGTACATTCCCAGGTTTCACAACGAGCTAGCCGATGCCTTGGCAACCTTAGCCTCGATGCTTCCATATCCAGACAACAACGCATATTCATCCATTGTAAATCTAAGTGTAGAATCAACATGGTTACTACAATATAATTCAGGCAGAACTAGATGGTGAACCATGATATCATGACATAAAACGATTCCTGAAAATAAGGGAATACTTGGTGCATGCCAAGGGAGATCAAAAAAGAACTATAAGGCGGCTCGCCTGTGGTTTCTTCCTAAATGGGGAAATCCTGTACAAAAGGACCCCAGACTTGAACATGTTGAGATGCATAGATTCCATAGAAGCTGAGCGGATCATGAGTGAAGTGCATTCAGGAGTATGTGGGCCTCACATAAATGGATATGTTTTGGCAAAGAAGATTCTGTGGGCAGGGTATTATTGGCTTACTATGGAGCAAGATTGGTTTAGTGTTGTTCGCATGTGTCACCAATTCCAGATTCATGGTGGCCTGATTCACTCGTCTACGTCGGAGTTGCATCCCATTTCCTCTCCTTGGCCTTTCATTGCTTGGGTAATGGATGTTATTGGGCCAATCGAGCCAAAGGCTTCAAATGGGCATAGATTCATTTTAGTCGCCATTTATTACTTCACCAAGTGGGTAGAGGTTGTCACTTTCAAAGCAGTTACCAAGAAAGCAGTGGTAGACTTTGTTCATTCCAACATCATCTGTCGCTTTGGTATCCCAAATACCATTATCACTGACAATGCAGCCAATCTAAATAGTCATCTGATGAAGGAGGTATGCGAGCAATTTAAAATTGTGCATTGCCATTCTACCTCTTACTGATCAAAAGCCAATGGAGTCATTGAAGTGGCAAACAAGAACATCAATAAGATTCTCAGAAAAATTATCCAAGGGTCCAGGTAATGACATGAAAAGTTGACTTTTGCTCTTTTGAGATACCGCATGACTGCTCGCACATCTGTCGGTGCAACTCCTTATCTGCTGGTATATGGAATTGAAGCTGTAATACCGGTTGAAGTCGAAATTCTCTCTCTCCGAATCATTGTAGAATCAGAGATTGAAGCTACTAAGTGGGTCAAGACCCGATTAGAACAACTAATGTTGATTGATGAAAAACAGCTACCAGCGGTGTGTTTTGGCCAGTTATACCAGCAAAGAATGGCACGCGCTTATAATAAGAAAGTGCGCCCAAGGCACTTTGAGGTAGGCTAGCTCGTTTTGAAACGCATCCTTCTGTAACAGGTAGAAGCTAAAGGAAAGTTTGCCCCGAACTGGCAAAGACCCTACAACATGAAGAAAGTGTTACCAAAGGGGCTTTGCACTTGGTTGATAATAAAGGACGGGTACCAGACATGAATATTAACGCAGATGCAGTCAAAAGATATTATGTTTGATATATACCTACTGTAGAACTTTCACGCATGATTTTATCAGATAGAGATGAAGAAGGCTATCATTGTTCACTATCCCTAATAGGTGTCACCCTTTTGTTAATCATGTTCGAGCCATATTTGTCTTTTTTCCCTCTTTTTGGAACCTGTGTACTTGTAAAAAACAAAAAAGAAAAAAATAACAAAAACAATATTAAAAAAAGAAGAAAAAAACAAATCTTCTAAGTCGGTGAACTACGTTCGACCTGATTCTGAAAGGATACGTAGGCAGCCCTACCCTGGGTTCGGTCCTATCGCAACAGAAAATCCATAGCCCAATACTTCAAAATTGGGGTAGAAGTTTGTTTTACTTTTTACGGTCTTCTATTAAAAAAACCGTTCCAAAAGTTGTAATTAAGTTCAAGGTTCTTTTGCCTTTTCCCGTTAAGGCCTTCTAATCGATCTCTGAGAATGTTGAAGTCACCATGCCAAGGGCGTTGGACAACCTGCTGCATGCAGTATCTTAGTCAAGGGCGGTGAAAGCAAATATGAAAGAGTCTTATCGATGAAAATTCGTATGGGCATCGTAAGGCGACAGTGAGAAGAGAAATGAGAGAGATCGGTTATCGAAAACCCGCAAAGGGCGCTACTAGCCGATTGGGGGTCTTTGATACTCCGGCATGAGCCCAACCAAGACAGTTTCAAGATGAAGGTTTGCGACAAATTTTGAGAATTAGACAGCTAAGACCGATTAAGCGCCTAGTCCAAAATGCATGTCATGATTCATTGAAGTCGGCACATACCTCTGGATAAGTCTCCCTATTCTTTTCTCAGAAAGGGACACCTTTTGTTTAAACACAGTTCTTTTTCACTTTCAATTGCTCTTATTTTTTTTTCCATAATTTTTGTTTGAGTCCTTTTCAATCTAATTCTTGCATCAAAAGTAAAGCAAAGAAATGGCACCAAAACTTGCTACAGTTTCCCCGTAATACTGAGCACAATTTGGGGCATATGCGACATTGACAAAGGCACGAATCCATTTGTTATCTCCTCTGATAAATTGAATAACGTGTTTCAAAGAAATCAAAAAGGTCGCCAAGCAAGACTTGCTTCATGGGCAAAGCTGATAGCGCCACACACACAAACTGGCATCAGGTGCATGATATTCAAGTTTTATATTTAAAAGAAAAAAAAATCGCCAAAGTAATGACTTGCTTTGTAGACAAGGGTCAGCAGCACTTTAGACATCCGGGTATGAAACAGTTGGGGCAATGTCGGAAAGTCAAGGTCTCCAGAAAGCAATACAGAGTATCTGAGCACCTCGGTACCACATTGACAGAATCAGTTCTTCTATAATAGAATGATCGAGAATTTAAACTACTCAGGGCATCAAGACCATAAACCAACCACCATTTTGAAAACTCACAAATGTTTCTTTGTTTGAAGCAGGAACACAACAATACAAAATGGTGATTCTCAAAGGACGAACGTCACCAAAGGTAAGTTCCTCAAAATCTTCATTTGCTTTTACTTTCAGTATGCATCCCTACTGTTCATACTTCCCATTTTCCGTAGCTTAACTCGGGTAGAACCTTTTCTCCTAGGGGGATTCAACTTATGGTTCTAGGTAGAAGTACTCTTCGCTCAGGCTGTTTTACGTAGCTTAACTCGGGTAGAACCTTTTGCCTGGGGGATCCAGCTTATATTTCGGGTAAAAGTATTCCTCGCTTGGGCTGTTTTACGTAGCTTAACTCAGGTAGAACGTTTTCTCCTAGGGGGATACAGCTCATATTTCTAGGCAGAAGTACTCTTAGCTCAGGCTATTTTATGCAGCTTAACTCCGGTGAAACCTTTCTCCTAGAGGGATCCAGCCCATATTCCGAGTAGAAGTATTCTTCGCTCAGGTTGTTTTACGTAGCTTAACTGAGGTAGAACCTTTTAGCCTAGGGGGATCCAACTCATATTTCTGCGTAGAAGTACTCTTCGCCAAGGCTGTTTTACGTAGCTTAACTAAGGTAGAACCTTTTCTCCTAGGGGGATCCAATTTATATTCTGGGTAGAAGTACTCTTCGCTCAGGCTGTTTTACGTAGCTCAACTCGAGTATAACCTTTTCGCCTAGGGGATCTAGCTCATATTTTGGGGTATAAGTACTCTTCACTCAGGCTTTTTTACGTAGCTTAACTTAGGTAGAACCTTTTTACCTGGAGGGATTCAGCACTTTATCAGTAATACATGGTACCAATCCCTGGTTACACTCCTCCTTAGTGATACAAGACTCCAACCCCTGGTTACGTTTTCCTTCAATAATACAGGGTACCAACCCCTGGTTATATTCCTCCTTGGTGATACAGTGCGCCAACCCCTGGTTACGTTTTCTTCAATAATACAAGGTACCATCCCCTAGTCACGTATCTTTTAAGTAATATAGGGTATCATCCCCTAATTTCATTTCCTTTTGGAAACACAGGGTACTACCCCCAGTTGCATATCCTCACATAGCTAGTTTACACTACTGTCTTTGTCTTACTTTCTAAATTAGATAATTTATAGCTTTCTCTAATAACTCATAAATATTTTCTAGTGCCAAACTGGGGCAGAAAACTTTTGTTCATTTTTTTTTGTCTTTGATGGTTTTAAGTACCCCGCCGTAAAGCACAGATTGTGACGATTAAAACTTGCAGTTTCAGTTCTCGTCAGAAAAAAGAGGTCTTTCGATCACAAGATAATCGGAGTTAGCTTTGATAATGTGTCAACATTCCAGCTTCTCAAGTTTCATTTTCCCAAATTTTGATCGAGAAATCAAGCAATCGAGAATGAGCCATAATCTTTTCTTCAAAGAGCATCAAGATCCAATCTAAGGTCAACATAAGCAAGCAAGTCAAGAATCAAGATTTGACTCAAAAAGACACATAGATAGGAATTTTGTAAGTCTTAGTTTGCAGACATATGTAGTTCCCTTCTCCTTCTTCTTCTTTTTTGATGTAAGTAGCAAGTAACAATAACGGTAACAAGTAACAGTAACAACAACAACAACAACAACAACAACAACAACAATAACAACAACAACAACAACAGTCTTAACTCTAGTGTCTAGTAGTACCAGCTACCAAAATATTTCCAAAACTATATTGACATGATTCCTTTATCGCCAAGGATAAGTAGGCAAGCTCGGAAGCAAGGTTCGGTCACCTTTTTTCAAGAAATGCTTTCATTGGACTAGTACATGAGAAAAATTAGCTATGAAAATCATTTTCATTGCACGAAAACTCTTCATGTTCTCGAGCAAAGAGAGGCAGTTGTACATACCTAATTTTTGCTCTTTCTTCTTCTCCTACATATATTATTACTTTATTTTTTTTTGTGTGTGTGTGTGTGTGTGTGTGTGTTTGTGTAAATTTTAGAATTAGATTATTAAATAATTTGTTAGGGTAGTTAGGGGATTAATAGTGTCATTTTAAGCCAAAATTAGCCTAAACATTGGACCACATCTGGCAACCCAGCAACCCAGGACCCGATCCAAATGATTTGGCCTGGAAGACGCCAAAACGACATCGTTTTGGTAAGTGGATGAGATTCAATCTCAGCCACTCATATTTACTTTATTCAAAGGCCACAAATCAACTTTCACCCTAGGTATTTAAAGCCTAGAATAGCCGAATTTTGCCTCCATTTTTCCTTTACTCTCTTTCTCCTCTCTCTCTTCTCTCTCTCATTCCCTCTCCCTCTACTTCGCCCGTTGCCGCCCGCTAGAATTCGCTACCGGCGGAGGCCAACCTCCAAACACCCCCAAATTATCACCATACACTCTCCTCAACCTCTTCTATTCGAATATCCAAACCGAATTTCTCAAAACCCCCTCAAACTCCATGATTAGTAGATCTAGAAAACCCTAGTTGCCGCCTATTTTTCAAATTCGTGCAGATCTGACCACCTTCGCCCTATAACACATACATGAATGGATAGAGCTCTATGATACCTACACTTCCCTCCTAATTTCACCCATAAACCCCGACCTCTACCACTGTCAACCTCCGGATACCACCACCATAGCCGCCCCTAAATCACCGTTGTTATGCCTGAATCTCTTCTCATCCAAGGCGTAGGAATGACTCCAAATATCCTTTCTTGTTGGTGATGAAAATCGCAGCCAAAATTCTTGTTTGCTGACATTCAAGGCTACGATTTCCACCAATAAGAAAGACGTGCTTGATAGTTGATCTCGGGTCATGACTGTTACAATGCGCTCCGATGACCTGAGCCAATTTTTGGATCCCCGAGCTTTGGTAAAAGCCTGCCTTCCCTAATTCTAGCTACTAGTTTAGTTTTCAGATTTAGTTTTATGTCTTGTTTGTGTTTATATGTTTGTCCATTGTGTTATGATACTAGTCGTCTAGTTTCAGATAGTTTAGTCATCTATATGTTCTAGTTTAATATTATTTTGTCCTTCGCTATTGATTATGTCAACTACGGGTAGTCATTTTATTGGCTTAGATTCGTGTATATTAGTTTGAATTATTATTAGTTTAGGTTATTTAGATTGTGCTTTAGATTCAATTAGTTTATTAGCATGTTGTTTATATTGTCGTTGTCTCTGTTAAAAAAATCTCTTTTCCCTGATTTCAATAATTAATTTAGTTTTAAATTTTAGTTTTCTTTCTTGTTTATGTTTCTATGACTATTTGTTGTATTATGAGAGTGATCAATTAGTTTCGGATTGTTAGTAGTTTATATCAATTAAGTTAACTATATTATTTTGTTCCTTTTTGCTAGTTTGGTCAATCATTGTTATTGTTTATTTGTTTGATTTCCATTAGTTTATGTGTTGATGTTGCTTTGGTTTTAGTATTTTGAGAGACTTGTTAGCTTAGTTTATAAGCTTGTTTGGTTTGTTTGGTAGCCATCTTGTTGCATTATGAATTCTGATTAGTAGTAGTTTATAATGGGGATTGTCTTGTTTATTTTAGGCTTTGAATATTTGAGTTAAATGAGAGGCCTAAATTAAGCGGAGATAGCAGACTTACTTTCATAAACTTCTAAAGAAAGAGATCAGGATATTGTGCTAGGCGAGTTGGGGAATTCCGAAAGTCACCGCGATTTTGGGTATTGTAGGCGCATCAAGGTTGAGGAGGTCATGGGGCTATGCGTAAGATGAGCAGGGGTAGAGCTACCAGTCCTGACGAGATTCCGGTAGAATTTTGGAGGTGTGTGGGTAGAGCAGGTTTGGAGTGGCTGACTGGGTTATTTAATGTTATTTTCGGGATGAAGAGGATATCAGACGAGTGGAGGTAGAGTACGGTAGTTCCGTTGTACAAGAATAAAGGTGACATCCAGAGTTGCAATAACTATAGGTGTATCAAATTATTGAGTCATACCATTAAAGTTTGGGAAAGGGTGGTAGAAGCGAGGGTGAGGAGGACAGAGTCTGTATCAGACAACCAGTTCGGGTTCATGTCGGGTCGTTCTACTACGGAAGCTATCCACCTTATCAGGAGGTTGGTGGAATAATACAGGGATAGGAAGAAGTATCTGCACACGGTGTTTATTGATCTGAAGAAAACGTATGACAAGGTTCCTAGAGAGGTTCTTTGGAGATGCCTTGAGACTAAAGGTGTGTCGATTGCTTACATTAGGGTGATTAAAGACATGTATGATGGAGCTAAGACTCAGGTTAGGACAGTGGGAGGCGACTCTGAGCATTTTTCGGTTGTTAGGGAGTTATACCAAGGATCTGCGCTCAGCCCATCCTTATTTGCCCTGGTGATGGACGTACTGACATAACATATTCAAGGAAAGGTGTCATGGTGTATGTTATTCGCCGATAACATTGTTCTGATTGATGAGACGCGTAGTGGTGTTAACGAAAGGCTGGAGGTTTGGAGACAGGCCCTTGAGTCTAAGGGTTTCAAGTTGAGCAGGACGAAGACGGAATATCTTGAGTGCAAGTTCAATGCCGAGCCGAGGGAAGCAGGCATGGACGTGAGGCTTGGATCGCAGGTCATTTACAAGAGAGGCAGTTTCAAGTACTTTGGGTCGGTTATCCAGGAGGATGTGGAGATCGACGAGGATGTCACACACCGTATAGGGGTGGGGTGGATGAAATGGAGGTTAGCATCTGGAGTCATGTGTGATAAGAAAGTGCCACCGCTACTCAAAGGTAAGTTTTATAGAGCGGTGGTTAGACCGACCATGTGGTATGAGGCTGAGTGTTGGCCAGTTAAGAACTCACATATTCAGAAGATAAAAATAGTAGAAATGAGGATGTTGAGGTGGATGTGCGGGCACACTAGGATGGATAAGATTATGAATGAAGATATTCGGGAGAAGGTGGGCGTGACTTCCATTGATGACAAGATGCGGGAAGTGAGGCTCAGATGGTTCGGGCACGTACAGAGGAGAAGCTTGGATGCCCCGGTAAGGAGGTGCAAGCAGTTGGCATTGGTGGGTACGGGGAGAGGTAAAGGGCGGCCTAAGAAGCAATAGTGAGAGGTGATCAGGCGGGATATGGCACGGCTTCAGATCTCCGAGGACATGGTACTCGATAGGAAGCTGTGGAGGTCGAGCATTAAGGTTGTAGGTTAGGAGGTAGTTGAGCATATTTAGTCTATCAGTGTGAGGCTAAGCTGATAGGATTATTCTTAGATTGCTAGTGGTTAATGTTGTGTTTACACTACTCTTCCGTTTTCACTGTGACAGTTGGTTGTGGTTGATACAGTATATATATGTGGGAATCGGGTGGGAATGATCAGACGGTGAAACTTATCGGTGTGGGTGGAAGGAATAATATTCAGTTGAGAGGGTGTTGTCGGGAATTTGTGGATTTGAGTGACGTGGGATCATCCGTGTGTCAGGCCTTATTTACTGATTATTATTTCTACTTTTCATCTATTCACTGGTTCTTGTGATATTATTATTTCTATGGTTTTTTGTTGACGGTACTGATATTTTATCTCTTTCGTCTTCTTGAGCCGAGAGTCTATCGGAAACATCATGGTTTGGTTGCTTTCACTGTTTCAAAAGCTATTTGGAGTACTCCAAATACTGTTCATAGTTGGTAAAAAGTTTATCTTTTGGACAACTTTTGACAAAAAAAATCTATCATTTGAATAGTTTGGACATATTTTTGGTGAAAAATCTGTTCTTTAGACATATTGGTAATAATAATTTAAGGTCTCCCTCTCCTATAAAGAGAGGGTCTTCCTTTCATTGAAAAAAAAAAAGAGGGATACACTCTATCACACTTAGAAAAGGACAATCTTTACACTTGAACACACAACTTGAGAGAAAAATATACAACATCTAAGTGGGTGTTTGGACATAAGAATTGTAAAATTCTAAAATAGGGGGCAAAAATTTTTCAAGTGAAAATGCTATTTGAAATTTAGAGTTGTGTTTGGACATGAATATAATTTTGGGTTGTTTTTGAAATTTTGTGAGTATTTGAGTAAAAAATTTTAATAACAGTTTTTTGGAGTTTTTTCAAATTTTCGAAAATTTTGCAAAATGCATCTTCAAGTGAAAATTGAAAATTTTATGAACAAACGCTAATTTCGATAAAAAGTAAAAAAAATTTGAAAGAAAGGGAAAATTTTCTTATGTCCAAACGGGCTCTAAATATCCTTGAGTAGGAAAAATGGAGAGCTTTTGAGTGATTTTTGTTCTGAGTAAAACCTTATCAAAAACACTTTAGCTCTTGAAGCTAGTCTTGGATTTTTCTTTTCTAAAGTTAGCTAAGGTTCTGGGGTTTAGTTTGGAGTTCTTTTCTGGGCTGTCTTGTTGCAGCTTTATTGCTGCGTCGCTGCTAGAAGTTTGGTTGTGTTCATTAGTTTGCTCTTCCAAAGTTTTCTTCTTTGCTGTATTTATTTTCTGCAATTCAGGTATCCTTTTAACTTCTGTAATTTCAGATTTCCCTTATAAATAACAGTGAGAGTAACTTGAGCTTATTTTGATGTTTAAGCATGTCTGATTTGATTTTTAGCTCGACCAACATAAGAGTTCGTGTGTTATAATTATGTGTCAAGCCTTAACTCTATTATAATGAGTATATATAATTCCTTAGGATGTTCTGAATGCCAATTATTATACATTCATGTTTAAATCTGTTTAAACAATATAACTTACTTTTATTGTGTATGCAAATAAGTTTAACTAGTAGAAGGGTTGTGTACCATTTAAATAAGCATGAAAAAATGTTTTACGTGTAATTATGTACTGCCTATGGTGTCCCTTCATGCAGCATAGGATTCTTAAGTTCAACTTTATGAAATTTAATTTAGCACATCAATTGAAAATGAATGGGAAGCAATGATTCTTTTTAAGTTAGAAAAGTGAAGTTTATTCATTAATTGAGTTGGAATCGTTTGAGCCGTTGGAAAGTGGAGTTTTGCTTCATTGTGTTTCAGCTATTCTAGTCAATACTTTATTATTATTATTTTTATTATTACGTCGTTTCTTTTTGAAATTGACTATTGAAATTGACTATTTTTATAGTTTTCATTAGCCTTGTTTGATAAGGCAACAGGGAAACTGAGCTTTTACAAAGTCGGGTAATTTGGACATTACAATTGAAGTAGGCCAGTAATTTTCGCTAACTTCAGAGGGATGTAGGATGATGTATTTTTTTTGGGACCAAAAGCTGAATTTTAACAACATCCCCGCTATAATCTCACGTAGTAGGGTATGGGAAGGGTAGTGTGTACACAAACCTTACCTCTACCTTTGTGGATGTAGAAAGACTGTTTCCAATAAACCATCGGCTCAGGCAAGCATAGGTACCACAATAATAACAAGAAACAAGACTGGACAACACCGAAAAATCATGTAAAAGCAGCATACACAATAAGATAGTGTGTAAAAAAAGCCTACTACCAACCAATTGCGAGAGTACGTACTAACACTATCGGTATAAATAATCTAGACTACCTAACCTACTATACTAATCTTCGACCTCCACACCTTCCTATCACGGGGTCATGTACTCTGTCAGCTGTAGCTGCACCATGACATGCCTAATCATCTCACCCCAACTCTTCTTCGACCTACCTCTATCTCTACTAAGATCCTCCAATGTCAACCTCTCACACTTTCTTACCGAAGCATCTGTGTTTCTCCTACTCACATGTCCAAACCATCTAAGTCTGTGCTTCCCGCATCTTGTCGCACCCACCTTATCGCGAATATCTTCATTCCGAATTCCATTTAATCTTGTGTGCCCGCAGCTCAACATCTTCATCTTTGCTAGGTCCTTCTCGTAAACCAATAAAACAGACCCATTGTCATCATTTTTTGTAATGATTTCAGCTGGCCCATTTTTATAATAATATCAGCTGGCCCGTTTTTATTTTATTTTAATGACAAAGCAGTCCATTATTTAAATTGATAGAAGCTGGTCCAACTTTTAAATATCAGGGTTGTCCAATATTAATCTGACATGTCTTCCTTCATAATAAGATCCAAAAAATCAGCTTTCTTCTCAATTAAATAACTCAACCGCTTCTAATAAAATAAATAAACGCTAGGCAATTTTAGGCGCGTCCCAAATATTGATCGTGTGTTCATACACAATCTTTGGTCCATGTTAATTAATGAAAAATCGTTACGTGTACATTCCCGCTCCTTGACTCTTTAATAGTAGTTTGTGTTTGATCACGTGTTCATACATGTTCCTTGAGTAAACATATTTGATTATAAAAAAGACCTCATATGCTTGCACACTCCTTGGTTAATACAATTAATAAAATTCAGTTAATTATCGAGCGTCGATAGATAATAGTAATCTAAGATAATAGTAATCTAAGGTAAATAATAGTTTTATCCAAAAAATAATTTAAGCCAAATTTTAATATAAAAAAAGCGACCGTGCTAGAACCAAGAGATTCGGGGAGTGTCTTACACCTTCTTCCCGGTCGCGGACCAATAAAAATAGAGTTGAATCTTCCTTTGACAATGGATTCAAATAAAAGGTGACTTGGAACACCAATAAAATCAATTACAAGTGGCGACTCTGTAAATAAAATAATCCCTACTCAACTTTGTCACTTCAATTGAAAAAATCTTTTAATCCACAGTCTACATAATATTATTTTGCGGGTGGTAAAGAGGGATGTGACAATTAGTATTTGGCCAAACTTTTAAAAATTACTACTAAGTGTATTTTTCTCAAAAGTACTTATAAAAAAATATTGCTTTTGCTTAACCTTAAAAGTACTTTTTTTTTTAATGAAAAAGAACCAAAACTGCCTCTAACCTATTTGATTTGATTTAAAAATACCATTCGTCCACCCATTTTGTAAAAACTCCCCCCAACGTCAACTTCCTGGCCTACTCATACCCTGGAAACTAACGGTCCTATTTTGATTAGGAAATTTTTTAAAAACTTGTTATGTTTCAATTTCCTATTGGTTTAAATTAAAACCTCACCCCACATCAACTTATTAGCCTACTCCATGACCCAAAATATCCATGCCCGACCCATGGGACCTCTTATTCTTACGGTGCTCTTGAAGAGGACGTCTCCTGTTCATTACGACACTAGCATTTGAAGTACTTGTTTAGCTTTCAAATGATAAAATTAATTCATCGATCAGACAAGAAACAAGATGAAAAATAAAAGGACTTTATTTTAATCCTTCCGTTTTCAAAAAGTACATAAGAATTCGTTATGTTAAAGAGCAATTGCCATTTCTTGTGGCTAATTTATACAACTTGTTTTTAGGGGTTGGCCGCGCAGTCCCTGGTCCCGATGATACAATTATGTTCCCGGTTTTTGCGCTCCGGTCGATGTGGCAGTTAAACTGGACGAAGAAAAAAAGAGTGCAATACATATTTTCAGTATAGGCGATGTTTGTCACCAATAATATCTCTTGAGGTGTGCCACGTTCTAGTTGCTTGGCAACTTATCTCCACTCTGATTCTCTAACTCGTATGAACCTTTCCCGGTGATAGGTGAAACCCGATAGGGGCCTTCCCAAGTTGGATCTAGTTTCCCTATGTTGAGTTTTCGGGTGTTCTGAGTTACTTTCCTTATAACCAAATCTCCCACTTTGAAATAACGAAGGTTAAATCTTCGATTGTAATATCTTTCCATTCTCTGCTTCTGTGCCGCCATCCTTATATGTGTCAAGTCCCTGCGCTCATCGAGTAACTCCAAGTTGACCAACATTGCTTCGTTGTTCGCTTATTCGCTTGCCTGGAAATACCTTAAGGTAGGCTCCACACTTTCACCAGAATTAAGACTTCTGCTTTGTACACAAGGGAAAAGGGAGTTTCCCTCGTGCTCAATTTGGTCGTCGTTCGGTATGCCCATAAAACCCCGGGTAGTTCCTCAGGCCATTTACCTTTGTTCGCTTCTAATCTTTTCTCGAGGTTTTGTATAATCACTTTGTTCGTTGACTCTGCTCGACCATTTGTGCTCGGATGATAGGGTGAAGATGTGATTCTCTTTATTTTCAAATCTTCAAGGAACTTTGTGATCTTGCGCCGATAAATTGTGGCCCATTATCGCATGCTATTTATTTTGGTATTCTGAACATGCAGATTATGTTTTTCCACAAGAAATCCACCACTTTGCATTCGCTGATCTTCTGATAAGGACCTGCTTCCACCCAGTAAGAAAAATAGTTAGTTAAAATCAAAAGAAATCTTACCTTACCAGGAGCCGGCGATAGTGGTCCGACGATATCCATTCCCAATTTCATGAACGACCACGGAGACAGAACTGAATGTAGTGCTTCTGTCGGTTGATGTACCAGCGGTGCGTAACGTTAGCACTTATCGCTTTTTGTACAAAAGTTTTGGCGTCTTGTTCCATGCGGGGCCAATAACATCCTGCCCTTACCAGTTTTAGCACTAAAGAATCTGCGCTCGAATGGTTTTCGCATATCCCTTCGTGGACTTCTCGCATAATGTAATTAGCTTCGGATGCTCCCAAATATCGGGCCAACAGGCCTTGAAAATATTCTATGTACAATTTGCCTCCTTTGAAGCTATACCGTGCTACTTTGACACACAGCGCCCGGGATGCCTTGGAATCTTCTGGCAATTTTCCGTGCTCGAGATAATCGATGATCTCATTCCTCCAGTCCCAGACCAAATTAGTAGTATTTACTTCGTAGTAGCAATCTGCATCCAGGACCGAGTGCATCAGTTGTACTACTGTCCCGGACTCTGATCCCTTCATTTCTGTTAATGAGCCGAGTTTAGCCAGTGCATCTGCTTGTGCATTTTCTTCCCTCGGGATATGAGTAATCAACCAGTCCCGAAATCGAGCCAGCAGAGTTTGGACCTTCACCACATATTATTGCATGCGCTCCTCTTTGGTTTCGAGGATCCCGTAGACCTGATTTACCACCAGCTGTGAGTCGTACTTGATTTATATGACCTCAGAATCTAGTCCCCAGGTCAGTTTGAGTCCTACAATCAAAGCCTCACACTCTGCTTTATTGTTAGTTAAATGGACCGTTCTGATGGCTTGTCTAAGGGTTTCTCCTGAAGGCGTAGTTAATACTATGCCAAGCCTGAAGCCTTTTATGTTGGAGGCTCCGTCCGTAAATAAGGTCCAAACTCCCGATGTCGATTCTAACACAATTACTGCCTCTTTGGATGCTAGAGACAGCAATCCCAGGCTGAAATCGGCCACAAAAGCATCCAAGACTTGTGACTTAATCGCAGTCCTTGGTTTATATTCTATGTCGAATTTCACTCATTTCGACGGCCCATTTGGCCAACCTACCCGAGAGTTCGGGTTTGTAAAGGATGTTCCATAGGGGAAATGTGGTCACCAAAGCTATCGGGTGACATTGGAAGTATGGCCTCAACTTTCGAGCGGCGACTACGAGAGCTAAGGCCACCTTCTCCAAATGCGGGAAGCGAGTTTCTGCTCCAGTTAAAATTTTACTAACGTAATAAATGGGAGATTGTGTACCTTTATCCTCACGGACTAAAACTGCAATTACCGCTACTTCCGAGACTGCGAGGTAGACCAACAACGTTTCACCTTCCTTTGGTTTCGAAAGTAACGGAGGGCTTGACAAGTACATTTTTAAATCTCTCAAATCATGTTGGCACTACGGGGTCCATTCGAAGTTGTTTTTCTTTTTGAGCAGTGGCAAGAAACAGTGGCATTTCTCTGATGACCGGGAAATGAACCTCCTCAAAGCGGCCAATCTCCCCGTGAGCCTTTGGACTTTTTTCACGCTTGACAGCTGGTTCAGGATGTCTTTGATGGCCTTGATCTTATCGGGGTCTACCTCAATCCCCCTTTACGATACTAGAAATCCTAGGAACTTGCCGGAGCTGACCCCGAACGCGCACTTCTAGGGGTTAAACTTCATGTTATGCTTCCTTAGAATGTCAAAAGTTTCTTGCAAATGCTTAAGGTGGTCACCTACATTCAAAGACTTAACAAACATATCATCTATATAAACTTCCATAGTTTTTCCTATTTGTTTTTCAAACATCTTGTTTACGAGTCGCGATAAGTGGCTCCGACATTCTTCAACCCGAAGGGTATCATATTATAGCAATATGTGCCAAAATTTGTTATAAACGAAGTCTTTTCCTGATCCTCCGGGTTCATCCTTATTTGGTTGTACCCGGAATAAGCATCGAGGAAACTCATTAACTCGTGATCGGCCTTCGCATCAATCATTTGATCGATGTTTGGCAGTGGGAACGAGTCTTTTGGGCATGCCTTATTCAAGTCTTTATTATCTACACACATGCGAAATTTATTGTTCTTCTTAGGAACTACTACTATATTAGCTAGCCAGTCCGGATACTTTACCTCTCGGACCGAACCGATTTCAAGTTAGTGAGTTGCCTCTTCTTTGACGAATTTAAACCTGGCATCTGCAATAAGGTGCTTCTTTTGTCTTACCGGAGGGATATAGGGATCCAAACTTAGCTAGTGTATAGCCACCTCCGTTGGGATACCTGTCATGTTCGCATGCGACCACGCAAAACAATCGGCATTAAATTTAAGAAATTCAATAAAGCCAGACCTGA